>NC_138771.1:27188305-27660805 GCF_965119305.1 Pelophylax lessonae | reverse complement strand
TTTTTACAAAGGGCCAGTTTACTGTCCTTCAGACTTTAGGAGGGCCGGACTGTGGCCATTGGGAATAGAAAATGTCCCAGCATCAGTTGGAGTAAAAATGCCTTATCTTTGGTGTCAGTGAAAAGAATTGTGCCCCATCGTTGGTGTCATTGGCAGGAGTTGTGCCCCATCATTGGTGTCATTGATGAGAATGGTCCTTTCATTCTTGGTGTCATTGGGAGGAATGGTCCTCCATTCTTGGTGTCCATGGGCCCCATTGTTGGTGTCATTAGGAAGAACTATGCCCCTGTGTTGATGTCAGTGAATTAAATACTGCCCAAGGGACCCTATAAAAGCAAGCAAAAGGCTGCAGTTTGGAGACCACTGATTTAGAACATTGGTATTAACAATTTTTTTTTCAACTGAATATTTTGTTGTAGGAGTTTGTTGAGAGGTCACATCTTTAACCGGTTGCCGACCGCCGCAAGTACATATACTGCGGCGGTCAGCCCCGGCCAGGCAAAGTGACGTACCGGTACGTCACTAGCCTGTCACTAGCTTGTGAGCCAATAGCGGGCGAGCGCACGCCCGCGGAGGCGTGCGCCGGCCCCGGCTCGTTCCCTAACAAGTCAGTGCGTGTGACCGGCGGACCCGATGTCAGCCGGTCACTCGCGATCCTTCGCCGTGAAGGGAGAAAGGCAGGCGGCTAATGTAAACAAAGCCGCCTGTCATTCTCCCCTGTGTAAAAATGGAGATCACACGGTTCTACTATGTAGGACCATTGATCTCTGTTCTTACACCAGTAGCCATGTCCAATCACAGTTAGAAACACGCTCCTAGGGACATACTTAACCCCTCCTTCCCCAATAAAGTTAACCCCTTCCCTGCCAGTGTCATTTTTACAGTAACAGTGCATATATATAGCACTGATTACTGTAGTAATGTCACTGGTACCCCCAAAAGTGTCAAAAATGTCAGTCAAGGGTCCGATCTGTCCACCGCAATGTCGCAGTCCTGCAAAAAAAAAATCGCAGATCGCCGCCATTACTCATTAAAAAAAAAAAACAACAAAAATGACAAAAATCTTTCCCTTAGTTAGTAAACGCAATTACTTTTGCGCAAACCAATCAAAATACGCTTATTGTGATTTTTTTTTTTTACCAAGCATATGTAGCAGAAAACAAATTGGCCAAAAATGGTAAAAAATTTTGATTTTTACATTTTTTGGGGGGGAATTTCATATAAAAAAATGTGAAAAATATTGTTATTTTTGCAAAATTGTCACTCTTTTTTTGTTTATAGCGCATGATCAAAAAATAGCACAGGTGATCAAATACCACCAAAAGAAAGCTCTGTTTGTGGTAAAAAAAGGACGTAAAATTTGTTTAGGTACAGCGTTGCACGACCACGCAATTGTCCGTTAAAGTCACGCAGTGCCGAATTGCAAAATAGGCCCTGGTCAGGAAGGGGGTAAAATCTTCCGGGGCTTAAGTGGTTAAGATCCCATAATGTGCTATATGTTCTGATATAATTACTGAATGCAGTTGCATATATACCTGCTTTAGTTATCTCAGCAATCATGGCACATTACTTAAAGGTACAAACAGTAGAGAGAGCGCAGGTTAGAAGACAGCTGAGTCCAGGAGCCCATACTTTTTAGGGGGTTTGCCAGGGATCTGCATCCTGTGCAAAGTCCCAATAACTTCTGCATCTTCCACCTTACTTCATCCCTAAGAGGAAGCTGAAACAGATAGTCTACATCTTTGTTGTGGCTTTGTCCTTCAAACATTAATCCTGACCTTCTTCCCAAGATGCCCCACATGGTCAGGGCTGGCACTACTTAAGGTTTTATTTATTTTATTTTTAGGTACTTACAGTATATAGCACCATCATTTTATGAAGCACTTTGCATATTTATTATACATTCAGTATAATCAGTCCCTACCCTTAAGGAGCTTACAATCTAAGGTCCCTAACTCACATTCATACATACACATACTAGGGCCGATTTAGACAGGAGTCGATTATCCTACTTTCATGTCTTTGGAGTGTGGGAGGAAACCTGACTACTCGAAAGGAAACCCATGCAGGCACAGGAAGAACATGCAAACTACAAGCAGGTAGTGTCATGGTTGGGACTTGAACTGATGACTCTAGTGCTTCTAGGCAGAAGTGCTACCCACTTAGCCACTGTGCTAACCCAGCTCACTACTACTTTGAGGCTTCTAGTGCCTATCTGGGCAAACTACACTGCCTAATCACTACAAGGGGTCCCTGAATCTACTCACAAAACTATTGCAACAGTTTGTGGCCAAACTAAGGAACTACACTGGGCATCCCAGTGTCCCAACACTAAATCTACAGTTCCCTATGTGATAAGTCTAAGAGCTGAAGAAGTCCTTCACAATTGGAAGACTGCAGGACCACGGTCAAATGAGATTCAATAAGCCACATTACATTTTTATGCCACTGCATCCTTTGTGATATGAGTGACTTTTTTTCCAATGTTTTATCCTGATGGCTAATTGTTTTTTTTTTTTCACTTTCAGTGTA
This sequence comes from Pelophylax lessonae, assembly GCF_965119305.1. Taxonomy (NCBI): domain Eukaryota; kingdom Metazoa; phylum Chordata; class Amphibia; order Anura; family Ranidae; genus Pelophylax; species Pelophylax lessonae. Next base: position 27,658,273 of record NC_138771.1, on the reverse strand, counting down.
TGTGGCAATGCAAAACAAATGGGGGATTTGATGAGGTGTAATGTTTGCTTTCTGCATCCCGGCAGACAAACATCCAGGCTTGCTATCACAAACTGTGGCCATGTGCTGTGTGAAGCCTGCCTACAAAAAGGTAATGTAAATCGGGATAGTGAACATAATATAAATATGAACATACTGTAATGTAGCGCTACCCCCTAGAGCAGTGGTGTCCAAACTTTTTTCAAAGAGGGCCAGATTTGATGAAGTGAACATGCGTTAGGGCCAACCATTTTGCCTGACATTTGAACCATTAAAATTAAATATAAACACACACATATATATGTATATACATACATACATACACACACACACACACACACATACATACACACACACACACACACACACACACACACACACACACACACACACACACACACACACACACACACACATATATATGTATATACATACATACACACACATACATACATACATACATACACACACACACACACACACACACACACACACATATATATATATATATATATATATATATATATATATATATATATATATATATATACATATATATATATATATATATAGATAGATATATATATATCTATATAGCAAATAATAAGCATCAGTACTTTATGAATAAAATCCCACTTACAGAAACAGGCAGTAGGATTGTAGAAGTGACACCTCCTTGGTCAGCTCCATACATATATACACACACATACGCACGCATACACACACATGCATGCATACATACATACACACACATACATATACACACACATATATCACACTTACAGAAACAGGCAGTAGGATTGTAGAAGTGACATCTCCTCGGTCAGCTCCACAAGATCCTCGGTTGGCTTCTACAGGTGGCTGCGTGCAGTGAAGGCGAGAAGGCATGCAATTTTCAAATTCATTCTGCACTCCCGCGCAGTTGTGGGCGGCGCCGGGCAGATAGAGCCGAGCGGGGGGGGGGGGCGGAGCGGGACTCGGGAGCAGCCGAGCTACCGAGAGAGGCCAGAAGCCCCGCCCCTGAGCTTTTGCATTGGCATTGGGGCGGGGATGTGAGGAGTCTCAGTGAGAAATTCATTGACAAAAGTCAGCAGTGTCTCAGGGGGCTGTATAAAACTAAAGGACGGGCCGCAACTGGCCCGCGGGCCGGACTTTGAACATTACTGCCCTAGAGGGACGCTAGGTTTTGGGTCCCCCTAATCCTGCACAGCTAGGCAACATACATTTATCAACTTGCATTCATAGACAGAAAACCAGTCCTTTGGGCTTATGTTTATGTTTTATTGAGGAAATATAAACTTAGATGGGGATAAGGGGTTATGGGATGCCCAAACTGAGTTTAGCAACACTTTGGAGTACAACTTGCAGCAAAACGGATCCTAGACTTCTCTCCCTCTGGAATAATCTCAGTCCCTAATGGATCAGTAGCAAGTATCTTCTCACAGGAGCTCTATGTCCCCCTTAGTCTAAATAGCAAAGTCTCAACTGTATTTAGGAGCTCTGTATACCCTTAGTAGAAAATAGCCTTCTGCCTGAGGATTAGTCAAACTCCCATCAATATTCAGATCCCTGCCTCTGTACCTCCACCCACTAGCTTCTAGAAGTTTCTGGAAACTTCCAGAACCAGGGGGAGGCAACAGTGGCCTGACCTGCAGAGCCCTTCAGCCTGACCTGAGCTTGATCCCCACAGACATGTTCACTTTAGTTATTTGTGAACCAAACCTAAGCTACTTACAACTAACCTATTTAGACTATGTACACAATGGGGTGCTACAGTATTATAAACGGTCATTATGATGAGCATAGGATTCTAAGCTACTATTGGCTAAGCAGGAATCAATCTATTCTGTTGACTTCACTTATGTGAAGTCAACAGAATAGATTGATTCCTACTTAGACAATAGTAGCTTAGAATCCTATGCTCATATTGACCGATAATGACTTCACTTATTCTGTTGACATTCATTAATGTGCTAAGTTAATTACTCTAACACTAATGAACGTGTCACTGTCCCCCTAGTGCCTTTTTTCACTTGGCCGCACTGACACTGAGTTTTTATCTGTGTTTAAAGAATTTTAATGAATATACGCTTAATCATTTTTTTTTTTTTTTAATATGTAGGTAAAAAGGAAGAATGCGGTGTGTGCAGATTACATTGCCAAACAATATTTCTTTCTAATGAGGTAAATTATGATATGGAATTATTGTTTTCGGTATATGGTATGATGTTATTAATACATCAAATCCATAAAATTTCCCTCTTCATCCGGAGGTCCTCAGTGTTTTTCTTTTTTTTTTTTACTACTTACCTTTTATGTAAGCTTCAAAGGAGAAGTATGGTCAAAGTTTTTTTTTTTTTTTTGGCTATACCCTTCTTGTGGGTACCAGTAGTAGAATTGCATTTTTTACTCCTGTGACCCACAGGCAGCTGACGGGGCAAAGCTGAACCAGGCTCTTGAAGGATCCTGAAAGATGGAGAGCGCTTCTGGTTACAGCCATAACCAGAAGCGCTCTCTCCATCTTTCAGTTCTCCTACCAATCAGACTCTGCACCCAGGAGTCCCCAACAGAGCTGCTGAGGTTGCATACAGGCTTTCCATTCACTGGTCATCCGGGCAGGCGGGCACCCTGTCTCTCTTTGTTTGCCATCTTGAAGGATCCTGACAATATTGTTGGTGCCCAACCCATTGCCTGATTGACAGCTGGCCCCACCTTTCAGCACCCAAGTGAGAGCCAGAGCCAGCTGTGCCCAGCCCCTCCCCGGCACTCCAGTGAGCACAGGAGGAGCAATGTGGAGAGCAGTAACTGACAGTCACTGCTCTCTGATCTGAGCAGACTGAGAACTGAGCGATCAGCAGTCATGTAATCGCTCAGGTCTTAGAGTCGCAGTATCATCCATATGCTACAACATGGATGTTTTTTTTTTTTTTTGTTAAGCCCATATGTCTCCTGTCACTTTACTTGCTGGGCCATCTTTCTCTTCAGTCTTCTCCCGGAGGTGGGTGGTTCTCAATAATCCAAAGAGCAGCTCTGACATATTGATGTCAGGGGTGGGGTGCATTGTGCATTATTAGACAGTGCATGCTGTGTTTGGGCATATCTCAGTCCCAAGTTTTCCAAGATGATAACGATAGACATCATTTAACTCCAAAGACAAGGGACATCTCGTTATGAAGAAGAGGTACTGCTTTGGACAGATCTGGATTAAGGGCTAATTCCTACCACTATCCCCGCATTCAGTGTGCTTTTGCACATACGCACTGACATGCATTTTTTTTTTTTATTTGAAAAGTATTTTTAAACCCTTCATCCTTTTTTGATGTTGCTCTCCCCTGCCTCCCCCCCATAAAAAAATTTTCCCCAAAGTTTAGGTTCTGGGATTTCTGCGTCACTCATCCCAAAAGGAAGATCGTGGGCTCTCGTAAATGCGCAGAAACTGCGTGTATGTCTGCCAGTGGTGTGTCTACGCAAGCAATAGGGGTCCGTCACATGCGCAGACACACGACAGGAGTCTGCCAGGTCCCGTAGTCTGGCATAAATCTCTGTAGTATGTCTGCTACATGCTATGAGCTGGAAATTAATTCAAGATGGCAGCAACAGAGATAAGACGCATAGGGAGAACTTTCCATACAAGCAAGGCAACACTAGATTCCATTGTATGTTTTTTTTTGTCCTTTACACATTTTTAACATTTAAAAATATTATTTTTGACAGTAAGGGTGGAGTTCCAATCAGCGACATACCAGTACATTGCTAGAATGGAATGGTAATATCTCAATCATCGTTGTGATTGCAGCAACGATCAAGATATAATTTTTTTTGGGCCGACAATTCCCTTCAATATAAAAAGTAATCCTGGCAGCTAAGAAGCCATTGGATTACTTTTACATAGGCAGAAGAGGGTCTCAACCCCCTCCTGCGCCGCCTTTACTTGTCTCTCCCATTCGATCGGGGAGCCCGGTAGAGAAGCGACCAGAGGCATCCAACTCTGGGCACACAGTGAGAGGAACGGATGTTGTTCCTCCACTGTGTGACATCAGAAACAGGAAGTGACAAGGATTTCATCACTTCCTGTTTCTGTTCTTGTTTCCTGTCCGGTGTAACGTGAGAAAACCATACCTTGTGAAAATTCCATACCCACGTCACTTCCTGTCAGAAACGTAATGGAACAGCTGAGCAGCGTAGCTGTGCGCATGCTCACAGCTCCGGATACGTCATTGAACAGCTGAGGAGCTTACAAGTGCGCATGCTCGAAGGGTATGGAATTTTGACGGTAGTGTGTGTAATGTTACACCGCATCAGCTGTTGCGGCGGTTACATTAAAGGTTACATTAAAACAGCTCGGCTGCAACATGAGTCATCTCCGCTCCTATCCCTGTCACTTCCCTGATCTTGGCTACTAAATGTAAAAGCGGCGGTGGGTCTATGAAATCGAAATGACAGATCTCGGCTCCGTGATTTATATTTTCATAGACCCGCCGCCGCTTTTAAATTTAGTAGCCGAGATCAGGGAAGTGACAGGGGTAGGATCAGAGATGACTCCTATTGCAGCCGAGCTGTTTTAATGTAACCTTTAATGTAACCGCCGCAACAGCTGATGCGGTGTAACGTTACACACACTACCGTCAAAATTCCATACCCTCCGAGCATGCGCATTAGTAAGCTCCTCAGCTGTTCAATGACGTAGGTGCACCGGAAGTGACAAGGGTATGGAATTTTTACGGGTATGGTTTTTTCACGGAACACCGGTTCCTGTGACACAGAGAGAGGAGCTGATGTTGTGACATCATAAACCAGAAGTGACAAGGATTTTGTCACTTTGTTTCGGTCCCATGTAAACAAGCCGTTACTGGTTTGAACAAGCATTTGATCAAACCAATCTTGGTTTGATTAGGTGCTCTTTTAATGAGGTGCAGACTTGCACTAGTTTCTGTTTCACTTTGAAATAGAAACTGGGGCAGGTGGCACAGATAGATCTCTCTGCTCTGTTAATCTGGTGCACCCCACATTGCAATGGTGCAGGAAGCTTATTTAATTCCCTGGAATGCATTTATTTGAAAGCAAATGGCATTTTATTTAGTATTATCGTTTATTGATAAACCATTAGATATTATCATAGAGCAGGCTGAAATTTTTTAGCCTTTTCTGCTGGTAGAAATATATACAATAGCAATCACTCATTTGTTGTCTAGAGCAGTGTTTCTCAACTTTTTTTTTTAGTCACGGCACCCTTTGAAACTTTGCAAATTCTCAAGTCACCCCAGTCTAAAATAGGCCCCCCCCTTTGGCATCAGAGTCCCTCATTACTTTAGGAGCCTCACAATTCACATCAGAGTCCTCATTATTCCCCCCTTCCACTTTCACATCAGAGTCCTTAGCCCCCGCCCCCTTCACATCAGAGTCCTCAATCCACCCCCTTTCATATCAGAGTGCCCAATCCACCCCCTTTTATATTGAAGTTCTCAGTCCCCCTCACCCCTTCACATAAATGTTCTCAGTCCCCCCCCCCCTTTCACATCAGAGTTCTTAGACACCAACCTCCGCCTGGCTGCCTTTCACATTAGAGTTCTCAGTCTCCCCCCCCCCCTTTCACATTAAAATCCTCAGTCTACCCCTTTTCACATCAGAGTCCTCAGTCCACTCCCTTTCACATTAAAATTCTCAGTCCCCCTCTCCCCTCACCCCTTCACATGATTATTATCAGTCCCAACCCCCTGCCTCTCTCACATTACATTTCTCAGTGCCCCCTTTCACATCAGAGTCCTCAGTCTACCCCCTTTACATCAAAATCTTAAGTCCCTCTTCCACCCTTGCACATCAGAGTCCTCCAAACCCACTCCCCCCCCCCCCCATCCTTCACATCTCCTACCTTCCAGTCTTCATCACATCCCGGCTGTGTCAGCATGTGGCAGTGGGTGAAAGGCAGAGAAGGTCTAGACCATGGGTGTCCAACCTTTTGGCCTCTCTGGGCCACATTGAGTGTAGAGAAATTTTCTCGGGCCGCATATAAAATATATACTATAGTTAAGGCATGTAATAAAATGCCGCCGCGCCCCCCCCGCACTAATTTAACACAACTAGAGGATGATCAAAATAAATGGAATCAGTATACAGAGGTTTACTTTTTCTGAGAGACAATAAAGGAACACTCTAACCACTATGACCACTTCAGTGATTTGAAGTGGTCATGGTGGTAGGAGTCAGAAACACTGCACTTGCTCACCTCCCCCCCTCTTCTCAGGCTCTGCCTACCGTTAGTTGGAAGCCACTTTGGCCATGCCCCCGACCCGACTTCCTTCTTCCCCAGCAAAAAAAAAAATTGTCAGGGGGCAGTGGGCCGCATGCGGCCCTCGGGCCGCAGGTTGGACATGCCTGGTCTAGACAGAGGCAGACTTCCATTACCTTCTAACAGCTGGGGCTGCTTTAAATGCCACCCCCCCCCCCCTGGATTACTTTTGCACCATCTAAAAGCATGACGCTGGGCAAAAATAGGGTTGAGAAACAATGGCCTAGGATTTATTTTTGCAAGCTTGGTTAATGTGCTTCTGCATCTTCTATAAAAATGTAACAGAATGATCATGATGCCCATTTCCACCTTCACAGACAAACCCGGATATCAAAATGCTTTTTATGGACATTAAGGTGCTTTGCAGCAACTACTCTAAGGAGTTCACACAGGTAAGTTGGCTTTCTCAAATCAGTTCATATCAGTTATTTAAATATACTTAATATTGGTATCCGAAACCACTGGAATGCACGCGTGTATCTATAACCAAAACCTTTTTTTCACGTTTTGGATTGATTAGGGAAAAATTAGAACCACTGTCTGGTTTTACTGTTATCTGAGGCTCTGTTAGGGAGATTTCCCCTCACTTTCTGTTCTTTCTTTTACCAGACAGGAAGTGAGGGAAAATCTGCAACAGGGAAACAGACAACAATTAAAAGCTGGAAGGGGTTCTAGCATTCCGAGTCTTAACATAAAGCCCAACTCAAATAAAAATATAAAGCCCAAGGCAAATAAAAATATTATCACTTGCAGTGGGACTGTGCCCACACTGCAAAGGTTAATTGCTTGTTGATGCTTAGAGAAACAATAAGGCCCCTTTAACACAGGCGGACTGATCGGGTCCACCTGTGAGTTTTTTTTTTTTTTAGGCGGACCCAAACGGACCCTCCATGCCCTCTATAGAGCATCCAATTCGATCCTATCCGCTAAAAACAGACCTATGGTGATCTGTTCCCCATCCGTCTAGCAGATCGGATCAGATGGCCATAGGATGTAAACGGACAGGCAGTCCGTTTACATCCCACTGCCAATAGAGGACAGTGGGATGTGTCTGCTTATGCAGCGCGGACATGGACCAGCCATCCACATGCTCAGCTGGGATCAATGGAAAGATTCCCCGCTGAGCTGACAGGGTCTGCCCCATGTAAAAGGTCCTAAAAGGAGATATACTTAAAGCGGAGTTCCAGCCTTTTCTGTGTTTATTAAAAGTCAGCAGCTACACAAAGTTTAGCTGCTGACTTTTAATAAGCATGCACTCACCTGTCCCACGGTCCAGCCATGCGGCCGCCCGAAGCCTCGATCCTCTCCCTCTGGTCCCGGCGGCGCCGGCATCATTGATGTGGGCACCCGGCTGTGACAGTTTGCGGCTTCACAGCCGGGTACCCACTGCGCATGCGCGAGTCGCGCTGCGCATCTTGATTGGCCGGCAATCTTCTGGGACCTCTGACATGTCCCAGAAGATTGCAGGGAGGGAGGGGGAGAGGAGAACTTCCGTTCAGGGCGCCGCGGCGCTCCGAGCGGAAGTGGGAGCGGGTACCTGTCAAAACTAGGTACCCGCTCCCCCCCCAAAAAAATGACATGCCAGATGTGGCATGTCAGGGGGTTAGAACTACCTAAAGCGGAAGTTCCATTTTTGGGTGGAACTCCGCTTTAAAGTGGAAGTAAACCCTCTTATCGTTTTCAGCCAAGAAAGCGGTCATCCTAGCCTCTGTTTAATCTTCAACTGCCATGATGCTGCACATGTGATCAGTTATGACACCAGCCATTGGATGGTTTGACAGTTTGGTTGAGAGCACAACCACTGTGACAGTTACATTACTAGCACTTGCATGGAATGTAACTTTTTTTGAAACTGTTACATTGGATTTACTTATGCTTTAACTGATCCTCTGGTCCCTGCAGCATCTGCTCTCTCACACTTCACCAGTTTAGGGTCTTGAGGTCATCAAGAATACAGCAGGGTCCATAGCCCTGCTCTGGATGTGACTATGCCAAGGGACAGTCCCCTGCTGGATCATGAGGGTGCGATGCATGCTGGGGAAGCAGAAGATCAGGTATTTAAAACTGTTTCTCCTCTCCCCTAGAAAAAAGAAACCATTAACCCTTGCGTCATACACATTGCCCGACTGCAAAGGATATTTTTTTATTTGCTCAGAGTAGGGCTTTAAAAAAAGCATTTTTACCTTTTGTCTGTATTGCTGTTCCAGAGCTTCCTTCACTTCTTGTCACTGTCACAACCCTGTCACTGTCTGCTAAAAGGTTGTCCCCAGGACAGTGGGTATGAGAAAATCTCTCAAAGGGCCCGTTCACACAATATGTCTGCAGAAACACATGCAATACTGCTATGCATGTTAAGTGTGCTGTTCAGATGGGTGTCATGCATTCTAAATGGCACACAATGGATGGTCCGCTCTCAGCTGATGTCACAGAGCCTCCAGGCTCTGGAAGAATCCCGACCATATTGTCAGGATCCACCCAGCTTCCTGATTGACAGCTGGCTCCACCTCTCAGCCTGCAGCTAAGAGGCAGAGCAAGCCGTGCACATCCCCTCTTCTGCACGGCGCTCCAGTGAGCACTGACAGTCACTTCTCTCTGTTCTGAGCAGACCGGTCACATGATCGCTCAGTTCTCAGTCTTGGAGCCGACGTGGGACTGATGCTGCAGCATAGAGGTGAGTATGTATGTTTATTTTTTTAAAACCCCAAACTTCTTTAAATCTATGAACAATGATAAAAGGAGTATAAAAGTGGGATGCTGGAATTTGGTCTCTTTATGACAGGGCCTTGGCCAGGGGAATCCGTGCAATATTTTTTTCAGTTTGTAACATAAATATTAATTTGCAGGTTTTAGAGTTTCAGGATAGCCATAGACGCAGATTACTAGCACATTACAAAGGAAAGGTAAGTCCCTGCACAGGCTGTATAACAGACAATGTTAGGGTGATTGGTGTCTCTAGCAATGAAATAATAAACAACGTAATTATTATATTTTAGGCTTCTGCATTTAGTGCTAAATGCTAAAATAGGTGCAGAAACCACCCCCCCCCCTCCCGGATGAACAGCATCAATTGGTGGGTGTGGCCAAATTTCAGTGGGAGGGCAATAAATACCAGGAGTGCATTCTGTACAGAGTGCAGGATTCAGATTTGTGCTATGTATGGAGTGCAGAGTTCAGGAGTGTGCTACATACAGAGTGCAGAGTTCAGGGGTGCACTGTGTACAGAGTGCAGAGTTCAGGGGTGCGTTACATACAGAGAGCAGGGTTTAGGGGTGCATTACATTCAGAGTAAAGAGTTTAGCTCTCTTCCACCACTCCTTTCCTCTACATTTACATCCCCCATCCACCTCTCCTCAGCTCCGACCTCTGTACACACTCCCCCCCCCCCCCTACTGCCGTCATTTTCTCCGCACTCCCCTTAAAAGCTCCACCATCCTCCACATATCTTACCGTTGCTGCTGTATTAATCTGAACCACCCAGGCCAGCTCTAGCAACTCCTCGCAAACTCTAGGCCGCGCTACCTCTCTGCAGTGCGATCATCCCGCCCATGATCGTACTGCACTCAGGGCACCTGCATTTTCCTTGTCACCATCCTTCACTCAGTGGGAGTTGCTGGTAGAAAAGTTGTCACTTGTATACATAGCTTCAATGTTGACAAGTGAGAGTGGTGCGCAGGGAGTAGGGCCAGAAATGGAGGTAGCGGAACAGAGTTCTGCCAAGCTCCAGCTGAAAAACAGGCCCTAGTATCATGCAAATGTAAATGTATGGAGCCAACCTGTATACTATTACCCTTTTTGTTATATGTTTCTAGACTAAAACTGCTGTAACCTTTTTTTCTACTTTTGTATTAATATTATTTGAGAACTTGGGTGAAGTATTCTGTATTCTAGAAACAAAGGGTAAAGGAAATGACTACTGTAAATATAGGTCCATTATAATGTGGCCCATAATTATTTACTAGTTTATTCACTAGTGGTTTTCTTTAGTAAAACTGACCTTTACCTAGCAAAAGCTCATCCTCTTTCTTCCCTCAGGCTCAAACACATTTGCAGCCTATTTTTCTTTCCAGGGAGCTGGTAACTTTTTTCTTTTTGACAGGTACCTGCTCCTACTTCCTCAATCCTTGCCTAGGGGAGAACAAGGTCTGTTTGACCTGCCATTTCCACCTGCAGGTGGCTGCAGGATCAGTCTTATTGCACTGTCGTGCCTCACATATGTGAAGTGGGGAACCAGCTGTGAGGCATCAGGAAGTGACAGCCGGCTCCCATATCCAAGCAAAGAATCATCTGGGTGAAGGACATCACTGGACTCCATGGTGGCATGGTCTAGGATCAGGCTTGGAGGCCAGTGGCTATACCAGTAGAGGTTCACGCAGTAATCAGCTGGATTAATGAAGAAACAGATCACCGTAGTGGAAGACCTGGGCTCACCCAAGGCATGGGGTCTACGCACTTGCTGGTCTTCACCAGAGCTCCTAAGGGTGGCGATGGGTTTTGCTGCATGCTAATGCCAGGTTGCAGTCCTCCGGATTGCCTTACTTGGTAGAGAGCAAGCAGGGGTCAGGTAGCAGATAGGGAAGAAGCAGAAGCGTAGTTGATGAACAAGCCAAAGTTAGTAACGAGTAGTAGCTGGCTTGGATCAGGTGGAAGCGTAGTTGATGAACAAGCCAAGGTTAGTAATGAGTAGTAGCTGGCTTGGATAGAGTAGAAATGTAGCTGATAAACAAGCCAAGGTCTGTAACAATTAGTAGCTGGCTTGGATCAGGTAGAAGCATAGTCAATTGACAAGCCAAAAGGCTGGTAACGAGTAGTAGATGGCTTGTATCAGGTGGAAATATAGTCGATGAACAAGCGAGGTTGGAAATGAGTTGTAGCTGGCTGGAATCAGGCAGAAGAGTAGTCAATGAACAGGCCAGGGCTGGTAATGAACAGCAGCAGGAACACCAGGAGCAAGATATAGGCTGGAGAGAGCATAATAATCTGGCAAACAGAACGTGCAAAGACATTGCCTTAATAGGAAATTCATGGGAGAAGCAAAAAGTTCAAGGTATGAAGCAGGAATATCCAAGGAACCAGACTGGGAGCTGTTGGCCAATTCAGGTGGCACAGTGAATAGAGCCACAGCCAGACACTACAACCTGGGTTTAGATCTAGATCCTGACACATGGGCTGGAGAGTATCTGTTTCTTTAAAGTTGGCAGCTACCATATTTTTTGCTGTTGATTTTTTCTTTTTTACAAACAAGATGAAGTTTCTCCTTAAAGAAGATTTAAAGTACAGATATACATACAGTAATGCAGACAAATTCCATTTACAGATAGGACAATACAAGATTAGCATTGTAGCAAGAGTGTGGAGTCATTTTAACCACTTTAAGACCGGAAGGATTTGCCCCCTTAATGACCAGGCTTTATTTTGCGATTCGGCACTGTGTTACTTTAACGGACAATTGCGCGGTCGCGCGACGCTGTACCCAAACAAAATGTATGCCTTTTTTTTTTTCACAAATAAAGCTTTCTTTTGGTGGTATTTGATCACCTTTGCGATTTTTATTTTTTGCGCTATAAACAAAAAAAGAGCGACAATTTTGAAAAAAAAAAAAAAAACAATATTTTTCACATTCTGCTATATGATATTTTAAAAAAAAAATGTAAAAATCTAAATGTTTTTAACATTTTAGGCCAATTTGTTTTCTGCTACATATTTTTGGTAAAAAAAATCGCAATAAGCCTATTTTGATTGGTTTGCGCAAAAGTTATCTTGTCTACTAACTACGGGAAAGATTTATGTAATTTTTAATGTTTTTTTTTTTTTACTAGTAATGGCGGGGGCTCTGCGATTTTTTTTTTTGCGGGACTGCGACATTGTGGCAGACAGATCGGACCCCTAACTGACATTTTTGGGGGGACCAGTGACATTACTACAGTAATCAGTGCTAAAAATAGGCACTGTTACTGTACTAATGTCACTGGCAGGGAAGGGGTTAACAGTATAGGTGATCAAGGCGTTAAATGTGACCCTAGGGGAGTGATTCTAAAGCCCCGTACACACGATCAGATAATCGAACGATCTGTCGTCCGTTTTTTGTGGCATGCTAGTCTGATGTGGAAAGTGAAGAGGTTATTTTCATACGAATTTTCCCGTACGACAAAATTCTACTTCAGAAGTGATGTCATGTGTTGGATTGTTTTCTATGTGTTCTTTCGTCTCTGAGCATGCCTAGTCTTGCTCTTAAGATTTTTTTCCGTCGAAATCTGTACTAATGAGACGAAAATCGTACATTGTTTTGAGGGACGACAAAAATTATATAGCCTGCACATCAGGATTTTGTCAGCCGAAAAGTCGGCGTCGGCTGTCGAAATCACCATACTAACAATCCGAAAATCGACAGATCGGTCGTCGGATGAATTTTCCCTACAGATTTTCTTATCGTGTGTACGGGCCTTTACTGTGGCTTCTGAGATGACCACAGAGACCTGCTATCCTATATAGCAGGATCACATGAGCTCTGTGATCATTTCAGGGAGAAGGACGGTTGGCTGTGTTTACAACAGCCAACCGTCCTTCTCTCCCCCGAATGATCGGGGGTGTCAGATGGCAATCGGAGCCGCATGACACCCGCATCGGCTTCCCCGCTGATGATCGGGGGCGGGAGTGCGCCATCGGTGGCGTGCGTTCACCCCCTAGCTCCTCCCAGCCGTTCGTCGTAGATCTATGTCGTTTTGCCTGTACGAGCCAGCCTGCCGCAGTAAATATACAGGAGCTGGTCGGCAACTGGTTAAGAAATCCCTGAGGTTTTGAAAGTGGACACAACAGTTAATACTCCACCATAAACCACCATCTCATCCATGCAACCTTGGCCAGCCTGCTCATGAGGAATTGCTGTCTTCCCCTTTCATTGCAACACATATAGCCAGATATTCACTAGTGATTTACATAAATAGACTTTTTAAAGCCATGTGTGATGCAAACTTTCCTTAATTATGAGGTGAACTTTAATTTACTAAAAGAATTTACCAAGGTTTTGCAAATTTAATTTATTCTTGAAGGCTAAGTTTTGTGCAAAAAACTTTTTATTTTTTAAATCAGCACAGGGGACATTACTTACAATCAATACAATATGTCCCTTCTGCTGCTGGCTGCGGATTTAGTTGAACTCTGGGGGCTTAATAGAGCCTAAGGACCTGTCATATGCACTGATAGAGAGTCCCAACTATGCCCGCCTGCCCTTTATGCCCATTTCCTCCATTTGTAGAAGCTGTACCATAGCTTCCATTAATAAAATGTGATCCATAAATGGAGACTGGGCAGATGAAAGATCAACCTCCTCTATTCATAAAGTGTTTTTTTTGTTTTTAACAAAATGTCTCCTTAAAATTCCTTTGTAAAACAAAGCAAAACATGCACGTTAATGTACAATTTAAAGATTCAGTTTAATGTGTAAATCTGTAAACATTTTTAGATAGCAAAATTGGAAGAAACAGTGAAAGAATTGACCCAACAATTGCAGAAGTAAGTTGTTTTTTTTTACCTGTTCTTATTTTGAAGGTAGCTTCATTTAAAGTTCTGTGCATGGTTACATTTAATTTTAGGTACATTTAAAGAGGATGCTAGATTCTGTTAAAAAAAAAAAAAAAATTCAAGTATGTATTCCTAAATCCTTAATAAATCCAAAAACAAAAATGGAACAGATTATCAATCCCCCCGATGTGGTGGCTGCCTTTATTTTTTGGATTTTTTTTTTTCTCGTTATTTTCATCAGGTGATCGGGCCAGTAACACTTCAGTGTCTCCACTCTGGATGGAGGAGTAACAGAGACACCTTTGGGCAGCAGATTTTTTTCAATCAAAATTTCTCCTAATATTTTGTTTGTAGGACTAAGCAACATATCCACTTTAATGTACAATGTATACTCAGTATGGGGAGGAGGGGAGTGCTTGATGGGTTAGAAGATTTACATGGACTTGGCTAACAAATTAAAGCATAACTACATATAATTCTTTTTGCACAGTTTATTCCCTTTTAGGATAAAGGTTTTACACATTAAGGAAAAAAAAAAACCTGACCATTGTAAGCACTAGGGATCGACCGATTATCGGCAACACCGATATATCGGGGCCGATATGCACTTTCCCTGATATATCGGAATCGGCCTTTGGATTTACCGATATTGCCGATATTTAGGGAAAGTGCTTGTACCGAGGTGATGCCTGCATCACCCCGGTACCGGTATCCATAGCCGACGGTCAGCTGACTTGTATTTGGAGAGAAATTTCAGGAAAAAATCTTAAATTTAAAATAAACAGCTTTGAACTCAGAACATTTTTTTTTTTTTTAAATCAAATGATATCTCACCAGTGCCCATGAATGCATCCTTATCAGCAGTGTCCAACAATGCATCCTTATCAGCAGTGTCCAACAATGCATCCTTATCAGCAGTGTCCATAAATGCAGCCCACCAGCAGTGTCCATATATGCAGCCCACCAGCAGTGTCCATAAATGCAGCCCACCAGCAGTGTCCATGTATGCAGCCCACCAGCAGTGTCCATATATGCAGCCCACCAGCAGTGTCCATGTATGCAGCCCACCAGCAGTGTCCATGTATGCAGCCCAACAGCAGTGTCCATAAATGCAGCCCAACAGCAGTGTCCATAAATGCAGCCCACCAGCAGTGTCCATATATGCAGCCCACCAGCAGTGTCCATGTATGCAGCCCACCAGCAGTGTCCATGTATGCAGCCCACCAGCAGTGTCCATATATGCAGCCCACCAGCAGTGTCCATGTATGCAGCCCACCAGCAGTGTCCATGTATGCAGCCCACCAGCAGTGTCCATAAATGCAGCCCAACAGCAGTGTCCATAAATGCAGCCCACCAGCAGTGTCCATATATGCAGCCCACCAGCAGTGTCCATGTATGCAGCCCACCAGCAGTGTCCATGTATGCAGCCCACCAGCAGTGTCCATAAATGCAGCCCAACAGCAGTGTCCATAAATGCAGCCCACCAGCAGTGTCCATATATGCAGCCCACCAGCAGTGTCCATAAATGCAGCCCACCAGCAGTGTCCATATATGCAGCCTCGCAAGCGCAATGTCCAAATATGCAGCCTCGTAAGCGCCATTGGAACTGACCAAATTTGTTTTAAAAAAGGGCGGGAAGCAGCGCCGAGAACAGAAGGGGCGGGCCGGGCCGAGGAGAAGGAAGGACTATCTGTCATAAGAGCAGAAGGGGGCGGGAGGGGCCGAGGAGAAGGAAGAACGAGCGAGCGCAGTCATCGGAAGTCCCGCCTCTGCCGAGACGTGTGACGTCTGTCATAGGCGGGTCTTCCGATGACTGCGCTCGCTCGTTATCCCTTCTCCTCGGCCAGGCCCACCCCGCCCCCTTCTGCTCTTATGACAGCTCATCCTTCCTTCTCCTCGGCCCGGCCGGCCCCTTCTGCTCTCGGCAATGCTTCCTGGCCGTTTTTTTTTTTTAATATCGGCGTATAACAAGCACTGCTGCTTTTTCCTCCATTTTTAGGAGGAAAAAGTGCGTGTTATACGCCGATAAATACGGTACATTTATGATTTTGGATGTAACATGACAAAATGTGGAAAATTTCTAGGGGTATGAATACTTTTTCAAGGCTCTCTTGCTTTGATTTCTGCTTTAGCATAAAGTAATGATTTTCTTTTCCTTAATTATAGCGTAAGATCTTCTCAGTCATATAATCAGTTGCCACCTTCCAGTTCAATATTGAATTATGGTCCCGGTAAGTAAATTTGACCAAACAGAACAATGCGCAGTTTACTAACATTGTACAGTGGGGCAGCATGCCCTGCCAACTGCCAAAAAAAACAAAGGTACTACAGGTGGAAAAAAAAGTCCATATTACAGAAGATATGGTGGTGACAGTAAACTAAGATATTCCCCACAAATCTGCATGCACTGCATTATTCTTGGGACGATGAGACAGAACAATGCAGGATTGAATGAAAGATTTCAGTCCTAAATAATTACGGGGCCCTTTAAAGAGATGCCATAGAGATATCTGCTGTAGTCATTCCTGCATAAGGCTACAGTTAGATGGGCGATTAGCACACCCTGAGATTTCCAGCATCAGGAATCTGTGAATTCCTATGTCTGGAATGGCAGGTGTGTGCTAATATCTGTGGCCACTAAGCCCATATAAAACAATGACAGGCTGGAGGCAGCTGCAGCTATTCATGACTTTTCACACAGCCAGCAATTAACTGCAGTGATTGTGACTGGACAGATTTTTGGTGGTGGAAATCTCATGGTGGGCTGAAATTTGTCTGCCCTTTTTTTGGTATAAAGCAGATGAAGCCTTCAAAATCGATTTATTTAAAATGAACCACAACCTCCAGCAATTAAGTGTGAGTACATCTCAAAAAATTAGAATATCATAAAACAGTTATTTTATTTCAGTAATTCAATTCAAAAATTGAAACTCATATATTGTATAGATTAATTACACACCGAGTGATAGATTTCATAGTTACATAGTAGGTGAGGTTGAATAAAGACAATAGTCCATCTAGTTCAACCTGTGTAGGTGTGTGTGGACATATTCATTTCTCATACCCCTGAATGTTCTGATCCTTGAGATGTACATCTAAGAGTCTTTTGAAAGCCATCATACTTCCCGCAGAAACCACCTCTTGTGGTAGAGAATTCCACAATCTTGTAGCCCTAACAGTAAAGAACCCCCCTCGTTGCCTGAGGTTAAATGCTTCTCCTCCAGACACATTGTATGCCCTCGAGTCCTCATGCAATCTTTCCGACTGAATATCTTTTTTTCTATGCTGAGATCACCATTGAGATATTTATAAATTGCTATCATGTCCCCTTTCATGATTTCAAGCATTTCTCTCTTTTAATTTACAGCTAGTGAAATCCCAAAATTCAGTATCACAGAAAATTAGAATATTACATTACATATTACCAATAAAAAAAAAAAAGGATTTTTAATACAGAAATGTTGGCTTAGTGAAAAGTATGTCCATGTACAGTATATTATGCACCCAATACTTGGTTGGGGCTCCTTTTGCATGAAATACTGCATCAATCTGGCGAGGCATGGATGCGATCAGCCTGTGGCACAGCTGAGGTGTTATGAAAGCCCAGGTTGCTTTGATAGCGGCCTTCAGCTCATTTGCATTGTTGGGCCTGGTGTCTCTCATCTTTCTCTTGACAATACCCCACAGATTCTCTATGGGGGTTTTAGGTCAGGCGAGTCAAGCACAGTGATACCATAATCATGTGACCAGGTATTGATAGTTTTGGCAGTGTGGGCAGGTGCCAAGTCCTGCTGGAAAATTAAATCAGCATCTCCATAAAGCTGGTCAGCAGAGGGAAGCATGAAGTGCTCTAGAATGTCCTGGTAGAGGGCTGCGCTGACTTTGGACTTGATAAAACACAATGGGCCAACACCAGCAGATGACATGACTCCCCAAATCATCACTGAGTGTGTAAACTTCACACAGGACCTCATGCAACTTGGATTCTGTGCCTCTCCACTCTTCCTCTAAAATCTGGGTCCTTAATTTCCAAATTAAATGCAAAATGTACTTTCATCTGAAAAAAGGACTTTGGACCACTGAGCAACAGTCCAGTCCTTTTTCTCCTTAGGCTAGGTAAGACACTTCTGGCTTTTTTTATGGTTCAGGAGTGGCCTGACACAAGGAATGCGACAGTTGTAGTCCATGTCCTGGATACGTCTGTATTTGTGGTGGCTTTTGAAGCACTGACATCAGCTGCAGTCCACTCCTTGTGAATCTCCATGTAAAATAATACAATTTGCTTTTTATACTAATATTGTATGTGCTCACCTCAGTGATAACCCCATATCCTTTAAAGTCCTGCTTTTCTTTTGAGGGAGGTTTTCTCTTTCTTACAATTGTTTTGCTATGTATCTGGGATGTGGATATAGGGAGCTGTCCCTTTTGTGACTTACCTTCCTTGTGGAGGATGTCAATGACCGTCTTCTGGACAGTCAGCAGTCTTCCCTATGATTGTGTAACCTACTGAACCAGACTAAAATACAGTTTAAAGGCTCAGGAAACCTTTACAGGTGTTATGAGTTAATTAGCTGATTAGAGTGTGACACCATGAGTCTACAATATTTAACTTTTCCACAATTTTCTGAGATACTGAATTTTGGGTTTTTTACTAGCTGTAAACCATAATCCCCAAAATTAAAAAGAAAGAAATGCTTGAAATATATAACTCTGTGTGTAAAGTTTCACTTTTGTAAATTGAATTACTGAAATTAACCTTTTGATGATATTCTAATTTTCTGAGATGCACCTGTATATAATTTAAAAAAAGATTTTACCTTTCTAAAAAATAAATATTTAAAAAAGAATTAATAGATTCCAGCAGTTGCAGATTATTCCAATCTTGAGTGTTCTTGTATAAGCCAAGCTTAACCTAAACCCTTCACACCATTCAAGCCTCCCTGTTGGTCAATGAGACCACCCATGTCAATAAGGACCAAAAGAATGGCTTGAGGGGTTGAGACAAACCTGACTCTTGCAGTACAAACGTACCATTTACATACAACTTCAGTAACCTACATCTCTGGACCCAATGATCATTTGTACATGTGGCTTCTGGGTAATGAATAAGCACACCTATTAGTGTGTGAAACGCGTCTACCTTTTTATTGTTTGCTACACTGGGATGTTCCATTCATTAAACAAGGATTTTGATGGAACTTGGAGTGCGGCCATTTCTTTTATATCTAAGGTAGAGTGCGATTTTTATTATATGCATGAATTGCCCAGTACTGTGATAAGTTCACTTAAATGGCTTCTGAGGCAAGACAAGTCTTTTATGCCAAAAAAGCCTAAATGCTCCCTCTCCCATTTTCCAGGGGAAGATTATTCTATTTTCCAGGGGAAGAGTTGTCCATGTTCCCGGGGAAGAGTTGTCCATGTTCCCGGGGAAGAGTTGTCCATGTTCCCGGGGAAGAGTTGTCCATTTTCCAGGTGAAGAATTGTCCAATTTTCCAGTGGAACAGTATTGCATGTTCCAAGGGCGAGCATTCCATTTTCCAAGGGAAGAGTTGTCCATTTTCCAAGGGAAGGGTATTCCATTTTCCAAGGGAAGAGTATTCCATTTTACAGGGGAAGAGTATTCAATGTTTCAGGAGAAAAGCATTCCATTTTAAAAGGGAATAGTATTTAATTTTACAAGTGAATAGTATTCCATTTTCCAAGGGAAGAGTATTCTATTTTCCAAGGGAAGAGTATTCCATTTTCCAAGGGAAAAGCATTCCATTTTCCAAGGGAAGAGCAATCCATTTTCCAAGGGAAGAGTATTCTATTTTCCAAGGGAAGAGCATTGCATTTTCTGGGGAAAGAATATTCAATTTTCTGGGGAAAGAGCATTCTATTTTCCAAGGTAAAAGCATTAAATTTTCCAGGGGAAAGTAGTCCATTTTCCAAGGAAAGAGTACTCCATTTGCTAAGGGAAGAGTATTTCATTTTCCAAGGGAGGGGCATTACATTTTCTAGGGGAAAGTATTCCATTTCCCAATGGAAAAGTATTTAATTTTCCAAGGGAGAGCATTCCATTTTCCAGGGGAAAGTATTACATTTTTCAAGGGAAGAGTATTGCATTTTCCAAAGGAATAGTACTCCCATTTTCCAAGAGAAAAGTATTTCATTTTCCAAGGGAAGAGTATTTAATTTTTCAAAGGAAGAACAAATGGATTTTTGTAAAATCTTACCGTAAAATCCTTTTCTCTAAAGCTCATTGACAGATGCAGTCCTCTTTGATTAATATCAACTTGGGTTATACTGCCCTCTACAGGAGTAGGACTAGGCAGAAAGAAAACGTTCTGGCCACACCTTAGGGGCAGTCCCAGAGGGTATATCCTCTCTCTCTCTGCTACAGGATGTCAGTTATGTCACAAAGCAGTGTTAGAGAATTTAACCCAACCCAACTCAAAAACAGAGGGGCGGGTACTGCGTCTGTCAATGAGCTTAAGAGAAAAGGATTTTACGGTAAGATTTTACAAAAATCAATTTTTCTCTGTCGCTCATTGACAGACGCAGTCCTCTTTGATTAATATCAACTTGGGACGTCCCAAAGCAGTGCCACAAATGAGGGGTGGGATAACAGAAATCAAAATCCAATCTAGAAGTCCCAACCGGTGCCAACTAGAAGTCTTAAAGGCTCATCAGACAAAAGGATGAGACTCAACTGGAAATTCAACAGAAAAAAACCCTCGAGGTAGACCAACGGTCTCCTCAAATTGCGGCCTGCAGAACCTTGCGGCCAAAAGAGGCATCCGCCGATGCCATCACATCAACTTTGTAAAATTTTGTAAAGGTATGAACCGACGACCAGGTAGCCGCCTTGCAAACCTGGACCACTGACGCCTGATGGCGGAAGGCCCAGGAAGCACTAAGCGCCCGAGTGGAGTGCGCCTTAACAGGGAACGGAGGATTTCGACCCTTAATAGAATAAGCCTGTACCACCGTCTGTCTGATCCATTTGGAGATAGTCGCGGCAGATGCAGGCAACCCCTTTTTGGGGCCATCCGTGATCACAAAAAGTGAATCCGTTTTACGAAACTAGTCCGTAGTTTTCAGGTATACCCTGATTGCCCGAACCACATCCAAGGAATGTAACGCAACCTCCCGAGGATGACTGGGCTTAGGACACAGGGAAGGTAATACAATATCTTCATTCAGATGAAACTCTGAAACCACTTTAGGAAGGAAGGATGGATTCGGACGAAGAACCACCTTATCCCTATGAACCACCAGATATGGGGAACGACAAGATAATGCGGCCAGTTCTGACACCCTGCGTGCAGAAGTGATGGCCACCAAGAAGGCCACCTTCTGGGATAATGTAAGCAAGGGAATCTCCCTGATATTTTCAAAGGGAGGTTTCTGAAGAACCGACAGCACTAAATTAAGATCCCAGGGCGGTAAGGGCGCGCGCACTGGCGGAGCCAGGTGCCGCACTCCCTGGATGAAATTCCGCACCAAGGAATGAGTAGCCAAAGGTTTCTGAAAGAAGATTGCTAACGCTGAAACCTGACCCTTGATAGTGCTCAAGGACAGTTTCTGCTCAACCCCCTGTTGCAGAAAGGCCAAGATTCGGGTCACCGAATAGGTACGTGGAGGAAATCCAAGACATTCACAATATAAGACTACCATGTGCGATAATAGACTTTGCTGGAAGTCGCCTTCCTTGCTTTAATTAAAGTAGGAATAACTGAAGCTGACAATCCTTTGTCCTTCAGCACCTGGGTCTCAATGGCCAGGCCATTAAAGCCAGCGATTGTAAAGCAAGATGGAAGATCGGTGCTTGAGACAGCAGATCTTCCCTGAGATGAAGTCTCCAAGGAGCGTCCACGACCAGCCTCACCAAGTCGGCGTACCAGGCTCGACGAGGTCAGTCCGGAGTTACTCGGATAACTGGAATTCCCTCCACCTCTATCCTGCGAAGAAGTTTCGGCAGTAACTTGAGAGGATGGAAGGCATACAGTAGCTGATACTGTCCCCACGGGGCGACCAGCGCGTCTGCTGCGTCCGCTAGAGGATCGCGGGCGCGAGCTACAAACCTCCGCACCTTCCTGTTGAGCCGAGATGCCAACAGATCCACATCCGGGGTGCCCCAAAGAAGGCACAGCTGATGAAATACCTCTGGATGAAGAGACTATTCCCCTTGATCCAGAATCTGACGGCTGAGATAATCTGCCTGCCAATATTCATTCCACCCCCGGAGTGAATATCGCGGAGAGAACTGGAACAAACCGTTCCGCCAAATGAGGAATGCTGACCACTTCTATGGCCGCAAGGGCACTCTTGGCTTGGTGATTGACATAAGCCACAGCCGTGGCATTGTCCGACTGGATCCGAACCGGGCTGCCCTGGAGCTGCTCGGTCCAGTAAATCAGACAAAGTCTGATCGCTCTCAGTTTCAACACATTTATCGGAAATCTGGATTCTATCGGAAGGAGTGACTTCCCCTGGCTGAGCATTGGAGACCGAAGCCACCAGACCAGAGACTCCCTGGTCCGCTCGCTCAACTGGATCCGATTGTCCAGGGAATCGGGATTCCGACTCTATTAGAAAATAATCTCTTTTAGGAGAATTCGGGCATGAGACTGGACATACGGTACTGCCTCTAAGACGGCCACCATCAGTCCCAGGATCCTCATGCAAGTCCTCCTGCTTATGTTAAAGGATAGAGGGGAGACCCAGGATCATGAGCGTCCGACCATCCCAGGAAGGGGCCCGCGTCCACCAACAAACCCGTCAGGGGGAGAGAGGGAACATCTTACTCACCATACCGGAACCGGCGGGCGCCAACTCCTGACAGAACCCCTCTCCACCGAGGTGGGGGGGCTGTCGACCAATACGGACGCTGTGACTCAGTTTCCAACTGGTCGTCGGCGTCCAGGCGAGACGTTTAACTCGCAGGGTCAGTCCCCGTCCAGTGGGACTATGTCGCGGCCGACCCAGCGCGGAGCTAGGGCCTGCACGCGCTCGTAGGCTGACTGGGGTGACCACTGGATCTCTACATCCAGCCAGTCACCCAGTTTCAGCGTACTTGCTTGAAGATCTCGCAGGAACAACTGGAGAAAAAAGCTGCCTAAAAATAAGTATTTCTAAAAAATCTTGCCAGGACCAAAGATCCCAGCAAGGAACTTAGGTCCTTACTCCTAACTAGACAGAAAAAAACTGACTTCCTGTAGCAGAGAGAGAGAGGATATACCCTCTGGGACTGCCCCTAAGGTGTGGCCAGAACGTTTTCTTTCTGCCTAGTCCTACTCCTGTAGAGGGCAGTATAACCCAAGTTGATATTAATCAAAGAGGACTGCGTCTGTCAATGAGCGACAGAGAAATTGCATTTTCTGGGGGAAAAGTATTAATTTTCCAAGGGAAGCGCATAGCATTTTCCAGGTGACGAGTATTCACTTTCCAAGGGAAGAGTATTACATTTTCTGTGTGAAAAGTATTCCATTTTTGAAGGGAAGAGTATTTAAATTTTCGAAGGGAAGAGTATTTCAATTTTCGAAGGGAAGAGTATTTCATTTTCCAGAGGAAAATTATTAAATTTTCCAGGGGAAGAGTTGTCCATTTTCCAGGGGAAGAGTATTTCATTTTCTAATGAATGTGAAGAACCTTTAAAATGTAATATTTCCTATCATGGCATATAAGTGGCGTTTTCTGTTAGTCATTACTCTCTTCTTTTTCCCTTCTATGCTATCAGAAAACCATCGTGCATTTTCTCCCTATTCTCATCCTGTATCATCACAACGACCAAATGTCAGACCGTAAGTCCAGAGTGCATTGATTAATTTGGTGAAACACTGTGCAACCCTTTAATGCTAGTAGAACACAGTAAAATTACTTTTGATGCACAAATTCCATGCTCACTCACTTCTATTTTTCTTAGCCGCAGCTTGAAAGCCCAGTCTTAGGCCACGCAGATAAAAAAAAAAAGCACTAAAAGCCATCTCACACATCTGTAAGCTTCCACATTTACCATATACTATATACAGTGTTGGGGTAGTTACTCAAAAAATGTAATTAGTTACTAGTTACTTCTGTAAATTGTAATGAGATTACTTTACTAGTTACTGCATTTGAAAAGTAACTTCACTACTTATTACTTTACTGTCCTCTTTCTTAATTGACCGTGTAGAAGAAGATACATGACACTCTTTCTGCATAGAGTTTATTGTATAAACACAGGCTTTGGGAAACATGAGAACAAAACCTGAAAAAACAGAATAAAACATAAAGTGCAACAAAAAGTCATAAACTTCATCCGTCTCTATTCTTTGAAATAACGATTGTATCGCACGGCTTGGGTAACGCAGGAAAGCGTGTTCCTATAGCCTAGTAAAGTAGTGTAGTTACCTCCTATAGCCTAGTAAAGTAGTGTAGTTACCAATATTAGTATTGTAACTAGTTACATTACTTAGTTACCAAAAAAAATAATGTAGTTGCTGTAATCAGTTACTTTGTAACTAGTTACCCCCAACACTGACTATATATTGGATCAAGATTACTGGAGATCAAAAGTGTTTGTGAATAATTCTCCTGGCCGCCAGATCCCAAGCATGTTCCATTACATAAGACACTGCTAGCTCTCTTCTCTTCTCACATGCAAGCCCAAGATTTCTTGCTCGGGTCAGCAATCTCAGATCTTCCTGGATGCAATCCTTTCTTCTTCCCCTGAAGTAGCTTCCTTTCAGCACAGTGTTAAAGTCCATAGTTATGATTTAAGTGTTCAGCTGCTTGCTGTGGGGGCACACGATAAGAGGGAGGGGCCAGAAGCAGGAGCGAGGGACCCTAGAAGAGGAGGATCCGGGCTGCCCTGTGCAAAACCAACTGCACAGAGGAAGTAAGTATAACAGGTTTGTTATTTTTTTGTTTTTTAAAATTAGACTTTATAATCAGTTTAAGGCAGGGATCCTCAAACGATGACCCTCCAGCTGTTGTGGAACTACACATCCCATGAGGCATTGTAAAACTCTGACATTCACAGGCATGACCAGGCATGATGGGAATTGTAGTTCCTGAACAACTGGAGGGCCATAGTTTGAATATCCCTGCTTAAAGGGGTTTACACAGACCATGAGTAGGAGAGATAACCCATAAAAAGTATTTTCCAATATATTGCATTCAGGCAGCGCCCTCTGCTGTCTCTCTTATAAATGCTTTCTTAAGAGCGATCTGAATGCAGATCATTCTTAGGAGTGCAGAGTATATGACTAATTCTTTTAGAATCTGTCACAGCCATAGCAACAGATTCTAAGGACCCATTCACACCAGAAACTGCACATAACTGCACTAAACTTTGCAAAACTGTTGCAGGGCTATCCTGAACTAGACACAGGCTGTTTTGAAGGGAACATACCACCAACAAAAAGGTGTTGTTGCATCTTTATTCAATTCCCTGTACCATGTTTTTCCCCTCCTTATTTGTTTTTCTCTGACTCTACCCCACTGAACGGTGGGATACAGATGGCTTTCCAAGTTGAGTGTTAACATTACTAAAAGTTAAATTGATTTACTTTGCTCTAAACTAGTATCATATTTACGTATCATATGATTATATTTCTTTTTGCACAGTGCTGAATCAGTGGATTTTGCTTCAAGTGCACCACAGAAGAAAACAAATGTAAGTATGGCTTATATTTGATTTAGGCCCCGATCACACTTCAGTACATCGGAATTGTGGTAAAATCACAGCAAAATGCACAATACACGTTTGGGTGCCATTTACTCTAATGGCTTCCCAAAGGTGCTAAGAAAGTGGGTGTTTTGTCATGAAAAAAATGCCCCAAATCATGCTGTTTAAAAATAGTCCGCTCCAAAAAAAGGTACAGGAGCTACTTTGGCGCATTTTTGAAGCAGAGTGCACCCCATTCAAATTAATAGTGTCGCTTCAAATACAACAAAAGCTAGAAAAACATGATCACTAGATGTGAACAAGGCTTTAAAGCGGTATTAAACACAAAAGCAAATATTTATTATACTGTATTGCAGATTACTAATCCTTAGATGTGGTGGCTGAGACAGGACTTACCCGTACTCTGCTTGAGTGCTTCCGTCAGTATACCACTTCCTCCAGTCTGAACATAGATATCAGATATTATAGCTGCATATTGAAACCAAGAACTAGACAGGACTAGTGTAGCTGCAAAACTGGAACTCTTTATTGAACAAGAACACGTTTTCATACACTACACACACCGGTGAGGCTGATCACATTATCATATGCAAACGCAACTGTATACAGAAATATAATGAACACTATAAACATTAAGTTAAATAACTAGCCTCCTGGACAATCAGGGATCTCATTCCAGGTCAGACTTGCCAGCATCGAGCTCACAAAGTACAATACACATTATTATAAGTATAAATACATCCCCCAATAGTTTGCTAGCACAATTAACAATACAAACAGTGATCTCCCCTCTCCTCAGTGAGTAGTAGGCAACAGACTATAGCAGGAGACCTACTTACAATAAATACATTATGGCAGTGGACCATAGTGGTTTGAGCGGGTTACATTAACATCTACAGTCATTGCTGGTTTAAGGCATACATGCCCCAAATGTGGACACAGAATCTCTAGCTCCCAGAGTCTGTGTGTTTTGGATAGATATGAACTTGAATCATAAAAAATACTTCTCCACAGATCCCCCAGGCATACACCTTACAAAGAGTAGTGTTCCCTTAACTGCCAGGGCCCAGAGTCAGTGAGTAAGAGGCTTGCTCCAAGTCCTCTCCAAAAGCCTCCTGTCCTGGCTAGGTCTGCCACAATGGCTTCATTTGTTTTCTTTTTTAGTTTTTCTTTCCCTTATTTTCACCTGGTGATCTGGCCAGTAAGTTTGTTGTTTTTCAACAGAACAAGATCTCCTGCAAATGTAACAATTAGAGTGTTGAGACAAACCATTTACCAGGGGCAGGGGTGTTCATAATGATCAGCTTTTATTGATGAAAAAACCTTTATCCTAAAAGTAACAAAACTGCTGTAACTGCTTATAAAGTGTGAGATGGAGTTGGACAAGTTTTTAGTGTATCTAAAGCTTTTAGTACATCGAACACTCCCCTCCCCCCCGTCTGGGAATACTGCTGTCCAAAGGTGCCCCCCTGTGCTCCTTCATCCAGAGTGGGGGCGCTGTTATACAGAAGGTGTTACTGGCCAGATCACTAAAGGGAAAATGAGGGGAAAAAGCCTAAAAAAAAGAAACCAATGCAGCCACCACATCTAATGATTGGTAAGCTGCATTATACAAAATTTTTGGTTTTGGGTTTAGTACCCCTTTGATGCACACAGTGTACTTTAACTACATAAGGTCCGCCCTATAGCAGTTTTACTGCTATAGGGCGGCACCTCTGCGTCCGATCACGTATATATATATATATATATATATATATATATACGTGAGTCGGCTCTTCCAGGTAGGGGGCGCGCATATGTGCCGCCGTCAGCTCGCTTCCACCGTAATCACACACTTTGGGAGCCCAGCGGGGGGTATCGCAAACTCAATGTCCACCGGCACCCACAGATCCTCCAGCAGAGAGGCAGAATTGCGGTCTGCCTATGCAAACAAGGCAAATCACCGTTCTGACAGAAGGGAAGGCATGGATCCTGTGTCTTTGCAAAGCAGGAACATGGATCCATGTCTTCCCCTAGTAAAAGCAGCACACACACAGTTTAGAAAATCACTGGTCAGGCACACAGTTAACCCTTTGATCACCCCTACAGTGATCAATGCTAAAAAAAATGGGATTTTGTCTTACCTCAAAATCCATTTTTCTGATCTTCATTGACGGACACAGCTCCTTATCTTCTTAACCATTGGGTTATACTGCCCCTACAGGAGTAGGACACTAGGCAGGATAAAAGGCTGACTACGCCTATGGGCAGTCCTAGGCTCTCTTCTATAGGTACTCATTTTTTTCCACCTAGTCAGGAGTAAGGACCTAGTTCCTTGCTGGGATCTTTGGTCCTGGCTTTTCTTTTCCCCTTTAGATAGATTTTTTCAGTTTTTTCGCTGCGAGATCTACAATCAACTGCTGGAATGGGCGACGGGCTGGATAATCTAGATCCAGTAGTCACCCCAGTCTGGCCAGTGAGCGCATGCAGACCTCAGCCCTGCGTTAGGTCGGCCGCAACATAGCCCCCTGAGACGGGGGCTGGCCTGCAAGTTAAACGCCTCGCGATGTCGCATACGCCCAGGTTTTGGCTGCATCGCAGCATTCCTCTTGGCTGATAGCCCCCTATTTCGATGGAGAGGAGGTTCTGTCTGGAGTGGTGCCCGTCTGGTTCCTGGTATGGTAAGTAGTTGCCCCCCCCTATCCTCCTGGAGGGTCTTGGGGTGGATGTGGGCCTTTCCATGGGACGGTCAGACCCCCAGGTTCCCCTCCTTCCCGTTAGGCTCCCCCCTCATCTGTGTCTAGCGGTCCCTGTGGGCCATCTAGCTCCCCCCCTTCATCTATGCTGGGGTTGTGGGGTGGTCTGGCCTACCTCCTGGGGCTGGAGCAGGGTACTGTACTGGTGATGGGGGCTGTGCCGCTGGTGACCAGGAAGTCGGCTGTGGGGAGGGGGGGCTGTACCTGGTGGGAGCTCCTGCCAGTGCCCCCCTTCTTGCCTGTGCCTGTTTCTGAGGCTTAGAATTCCCTCCTGGGTCCCTGGGAGTTGTGTGGTGCCATGCAGGGCTGCCATTTTGTTGTAGCCTGTGTGCTGTAATGCACGACGGTCATGTTTGTGTAGTCCGGCGGCCATTTTGCGTTAGTCCTGGCATTGGAAATAGCGGCGGCCATGACAGTGGAGCCTTTCTGGGCAGCGATTTCGGCTGTGAGAGCCCCTCGTCATCTCCTGGGTCTTTTGCTTCCCTGGACGCCGCACATGGGGTGTAGATTATCCTGGTGCTGCTGGTGCTTCTTCTGTGGGGTGGCGAGTCTGATGAGGTACTCTCCCTCTCTGCTGCAGGATCTTTTGGTGCTCTGTTACTTGCAACCGGGTGGTGCTGCCAGAGAAGTGAGGGTGTTCCTTAGCAGTATTTTGCACTTTTTTTGGTGGGGGTTCCCCTATTGACTCATGAAGTCCTTGGAGCAAATTTCCCCACCTGACCCCCTCTCAAAGGCTGCGAGGCCCTCCAGGTCCCAACCATCCATTGATGCACTGACGGCGGTCCTGGAGCCCTTTGTGTCTCGGGTGGAGGTGGTTTTTGGGCAGCGGGCTTGCAAAAAGCACCCCCCCTCTTGCCTTCCCCGGCCTCCTCAGATCCTGAATCTGATTCGGCCACCGCAGACGTGGCTCACCCTGCTGGGTCTGCGACCACACACTCTGAATTCTCAAATAGTGAGGATGATTCCTATACACCCATAGCTGCACACGAAAAGGCGCTGGTGGATGCACTGATTGTGTCTGTGCGTGAGACTTTAAAGATGGAGGACGCAGCTGAAGCTGCCACGGAGGCACCGATTCCCTTTGGCACTCACAAGCTGTCCAGAGCGGCAAAGGTGTTTCCTTTCCCCTCCTATTTTGACAGAATTGTTGCAAAGGAGTGGTGACAGCCAAAACCTCCCCTTGTGGTCCCTTTGCTATGCGGTACCCCTATGAGGAGTCCCTTCTTAAAATTTGGACCGTTCCACAGGTGGTGGACCCTCCGGTTTCTAGATTAAACAAGGTAAACCATGATTCCGGTTGAAGAGTCTCCAGCCTTTAAGGGTCCGGCTGACTCACTGTTCACTGTGGCTGGTTCGGCACCTAGACCAGTATTCACCATTGCCCTGGTATCACAAACTGTGACCGAGTGGGCTAAACTTTTACGCCCTGACCTGGAGGGGGAGCAGCTCCCCCCTGCCTTTGCTGAGCTAGCGGACCAGGTGGTCCAGGAGCTGCAGTTTATCTGTGATGCATATTTAGATGCGGCTCCCTTGCTTGCTAGACTATCTGTTTCGGCAGGGGTCCTTAGGCTTGTTTTTTGCCTCAAATGTTGGTCTGCGGACCAGACTTCTAAAAAAAGCATTAAGTGATCGTCCTTTTCACCATGACGACATCATTAACAGGGGGAAGAATACCTTTCTTCCGCAGGCTAGTAAGGGCAAGGATCCTCGCCATAGATGCGGCCCCTCCTTCTCGGCTCACAAGAAGTTTTTTCGTCCCCCAGGGTCGAATGACAAGGGATCAAAACCTTTCAAGGCCTCCTCGGGAGGATCCAAGCTACCTTGGTCTTGCAAGTCAAGAGCGAGCTTCTCCAGACCCATGGATAAGGCTCCTTCAGCATGAAGGTGCGCCCTCACCCATGTCTGGGGTGGGGAGACGTCTTCCCTGGTTCCCGGACCCGTGGACTTTCTTGGTAGAAGACAAATGGGTCCACGAAGTAATACGGTCCGGCTACAAGATCGAGTTTCGATCTTACCCTCCGGAAAGCTTCTTTCCTTCCAACATGCGCCTGTTCCCGGACCACTTATAGGCTCTCTTTGGGGTGGTGCAAGACCTGCTACTTCAAAGGGTGATTGTTCTGGTTCCGACTTTGGAACGGTTTCAAACCTGTTTACAGTTCCCAGGAAGGAGGGCAAGGTGCATCCAATCCTGGACCTCAAGGCACTGAACTGCTTCATGCGGGTACAGAAGTTCAGAATGGAGTTCATTGGTGGCATCCCTGCATCAGGGGAATTTCCTTGCCTCTCTCGACTTCAAGGACACTTACCTACACATTCCAATATGTGTCGGTCACCAGTGCTTCCTCCGCTTTGCCGTGGGAAAGGAGCATTATCAGTTTGTGGTGTTACCCTTTGGTCTCGTCTCCGCTCCTTGGGTCTTTACCAAAGTTTTGACCCCTGGTGCTGGCATTGTTACGTCAGTAGAGGATCGCAGTACTGGGCTACTTGGATGACCTTCTCCTGTGAGCGGAGTCCCCTATTGCGTTGGTAGACAACGTGGAAATCACTATACAGACTCTGAGGGAAGTCTGCTCTGATTCCTTCCACAAAGTTGGACTATCTGGGTCTTACTCTGGACACGGCTTTAGCCAGAGTGTTCCTTCCTCTGGACAAACTCCAGAAATTGCATGCTGCAATTCATCTCCTGCTGTCCAGCAGGTGGTCTTCCTACCAGACTTGCATGCGGGGGTTGTTCCGGATGGTTTCTACCTTCGAGGCAGTTCCGTTTGTACAGTTCCATACAAGATCCCTGCAAAGGGAGATTCTGGCCAAATGGGACAAGTGTCCGCAGTCTCTGGACAATCAGATCCGGCTTAGGCGGGGAACAAGAGGGTCCCTGATCTGGTGTCTTCGTTATCCGGCGCTTCAACAGGGAAAATCCTTTCTCCGCTTGTATTGCACGTTGGTCATCACAGACGCCAGCCTGTCTGGGTGGCGAAGCATCCTAGGCCGGAACTCTGTATAGGAGGTCTGGACACTGAGGGAGTCCAGACTACCGATCAATTTCCTGGAACTCTGAGCGATCAGACTGTGTCTGGATCATTGGATGGATCGTCTTCAGGGGTGTCCAGTGCGAATTAAATCGGACAACGCCGGGGCCATGGCTTTTGTCAATCACCAGGGGGGCACAAGAAGTGTCTTGGCGGCTCTAGAGGTAGCCGGCATTCTACCGTGGGCAGAACCTTTAGTTCCAGCCCTCTACGCCGTACATATTCCAGGGGTGGACAACTGGCAGGTAGACTATCTCAGTCGGCAGGGGTTGGATCAAGGGGAGTGGTCCCTTCATCTGGAGGGGTTTCATCAGTTGTGTCTCCAGTGGGGCACCCCCGAAGTGGATCTGTTGGTGCCTCGGCTAAACATAAAGGTGCAGAGGTTTGTGGCATGGTCACAGGATCCTCTGGCGGACGCCACAGACGCGCTGGTGGCCCAGTATCGTCTTATTTACGCCTTTCCTCCTCAAGCTTCTGCCGAGACTCATGCGCAGGATCGAGGCAGAAGGGATTCCAGTCATTTTAGTGGCTCTGGACTAGCCTCGCCGGTCTTGGTACGCCAAACGGGTGCCGCTGGCCGCCGACGTCCCTTGGAGACTATCTCTCAGGGAGGATCTGCTGTCCCAAGGGCTGATCTTCCATCCTGCTTTACAGTCGCTGGCTTTGACGACTTGGCTGTTGAAAGCCAGGTGCTGAAGGATAGGGGTTTGTCTGCGTTGGTGATTCCAATGCTTTTGAAGGCCAGGAAGTCTACCTCTAGGAAGATCTATCATCGGACGTGGAAAACTTACATTTCTTGATGTGAGTCTCTTGGGGTTCACCCTCGCTCTTTGTCGGTGGCTCAGGTCTTGACCTTCCTTCAACAGGGGGGGGGGGGGGGGGGTTTAGCAGAAATTGGCTTTGAGTACCATCAAGGGCCAGGTTTCGGCCTTGCCGGTCTTTTTTCAATGACCTTTGGCCATGCACTCCCTTGTCTTCCCACCTTTCTTCAGGGGGTTCGACACTTGGCTCCTCCAGTGCTGTCTCCATTCCACCTTGGGACCTCAACTTGGTGCTCTGAGTTCTCCAGAAGCCTCCCTTTAAAAATCTTCAGAAGATTCCCCTGCTTAGGCTGTCCCAGAAGATGGCTGTTATGGTGGCGATCACCTCTGCATGCAGGGTGTCGGAATTGGCAGCGTCATCTTGTCATTCACCTGACTTGGTAGTTCACAGAGATAGGGTGGTGCTTCGCCTCTGTCCGTCGTTCCTTCTAAAGGTTGTCTCCGATTTCCATTTGAATGAAGACATTGTGTTGCCTTCCCTGCGCCCCAGGCCAAAACATTCTAAGGAAATTGCTTTGCATTCCCTGGATGTGGTTCTGGCAATTCAGGTGTAACTGGCAGATACAGAGTCTTTGAGGAAGTCAGACTCACTATTTGTGCTCACGGATGGGCCTCGGAAAGGACTGTCCGCTGCCTCTGCGACCATTTCCAGATGAATCAGACAGACGGTGACTCAGGCCTATTCAATCAAGGGTCAGGTTCCTCCTTTCCCTGTCAAGGCGCACTCAGTGCTTCCTAGGCCATCCTTTATAAGGCGTTAGTGACGCAGGTTTGCAAGGCTGCCACCTGGTCGCCGGTGCACACTTTCACAAAGTTTTATAAGGTGAATGGGTTGGCATCTGCGGATGCTTCTTTTGGCCGCAAGGTTTTGCAGGCTGCTGCTTAGAGGACCTGGTCTTCTTTGAGGGTATAATGTTTTTCAGGTGGACTCCAGTCGTTTTTTGATTCAGCTACTGTTACCTGGTTGGCTATGGATTAGCCTTGGGAATTTTTTCTTGCTGTTCCCACCCCTCATGTTTGACACTGCTCTTGGACATCCCAATGGTTAAGAAGATCAGGAGCTGTGTCCGCAATGAATGAAAGAGAAAATTTGATTTTTGTCTTATCGTAAAATCCATTTCTCTGATGTTCATTGACGGACACAGCACCCACCCCTCTGTGGAGTTGTAATTCTTCTGACACAACAAAACTGAGTACGTATAGCAGAGAGAGGGAGTATACCCCCTGGGACTGCCCATAGGCGTAGTCAGTCTTTTTTTCTGCCTAGTGTCCTACTCCTGTAGGGGGGCAGTATAACCCAATGGTTAAGAAGATCAGGAGCTATGTCTGTCAAAGAACATCAGAGAAATGGATTTTGAGGTAGTACAAAATCCTATTTTTTCTTTTTTTTTAGCACTGATCACTGTATTAGTGTCACCGGTCCCCAAATTGTGTCAAAAGTGTCAGTTAGTGTCCGACTGTCCCCCGCAATATTGCAGTCCCACTATAAGTCGCTGATCGCCACCATTACTAGTGAAAAAAAAAAAAATATCCCATAGCTTGTAGACGCTATAAGTTTTGCGCAAGCCAATCAATATACGTATTTTAGGGGTTTTTTTTACCAAAAATCTTTAGCAAAATACATATTGGACTAAACTAATGAAGACATTTTTATTTTTTCATTGGATATGTTTTATAGCAGAAAGGAAAAAAATACTGTTTTTTGTTTTAAATGGTCTTTTTCTATTTATAGCGCAAACAATTAAAAAAGGCACAGGTGATCAAATACCACCAAAAGAAAGCTCTTTTTGTGGGAAAAAAAAGACATCAATTTTATTTGGGTACAGCATGACCGCTATTGTCAGTTAAAGTTACGCAGTGCCGTATCGCAAAAAATGGCCTGGTCATGAACGGGGGTAAATCTTCCAGATTTCAATTGGGTAATAGATTTATATTATTATGTTTTCCTAGTTTACTATTGCTGCACCAACCAGATTGTCACTGATAACTTCCCCCCATGAGAGATGCCTAGGTGAGTTCATACATTTACTTTGTCAGAATATGAAGATGTCGAATAGACAAATCAAATGATTTTTACACTCTATATCATTTTGACATTTTTTGCTGAG
Organism: Pelophylax lessonae; assembly: GCF_965119305.1. Taxonomy (NCBI): domain Eukaryota; kingdom Metazoa; phylum Chordata; class Amphibia; order Anura; family Ranidae; genus Pelophylax; species Pelophylax lessonae. The sequence goes on along the minus strand of NC_138771.1, from coordinate 27,624,105 downwards.
AGATTTATATTGAAATCTGATCAAAGAAACTTCTATTCTGTCATGTTTATAGTTAATATGTTACTTTTCCCAGTCACTTCAATTGCTGCATATGTTATATATAGATAGCTATAGCCAATTTCCTTTATAGTAAGCTTAGTGGGCCACCATTTTTTGGGCAGAACAAGTTCATACGTTTTTAGATCCTGGGTAATGTAGATCAGCAATCGAATGTGTGAATTGCCAAATGTGGGAAATGGCACAGTCAAATTACACTGACATACTATCCGGGGTCATTTGACAGTACATTGTCCATCATATGTAGTGGACAGCCTGCAGCAGTCATATGTGAAAGCATCTTGCAGCACTTTCAGTAAGCCATCTTCTCTAATAGTCTTTCCCTCCACCCAGGGTTATTAGTACTCACGGGTAAAGGATCTCTGCAGTCTCCATGGGTATACCTCTTCCAGGACCCTACAGTGGAATAGCCACCCACCCCCAGCCACCACCTCCATAAAGGTCAGGAAGTCCGCAACTGGCTCTCCTGGGTACAGGTCTACCTCTCCCCAGCATCCAGCCCTGTCCAGGGCCTCAACTTGCTGGCTGCATCCGCCTAAATGTGGGGTGTTTGTTTCCCATGCCTTAACTGCAATAGAGCTCCTTCCAACCTAGCTTATATATGGGCACTGACTTACCCATTACATCACTACAGGAGGGCTCTAACTAAAAGGGGCCTAGCACCTGATGACACTGCTTTCTGTAACCAGATACTATTCTGGAACAAAGCCACCTAGTGGCAGATTAGCTAGCTGCACCTGCCTACACTACCCTTTTTTTAAATGATGTCACACTAAAACACATGGCCCTGCGTTGCCATTAGTTTTGTCGCAGATTTTTTTTTTGCATGTTTAAAGGTGCTATTAAGAATTACTGGCACCATTTGTGCTTGCAAAAGGGATGCGCCTTTTTTTGTGCATTGCGTAAACCTGCATGATTTTGTGCTTGTTCCCACAACACACAATTGTGAACCAAACCTTACAAAGGATATTTTTTAGAGTTTACCTATGTATTTGTAGTAAGCGATTTTTCATTTTACAGGTCACATTCCTCACAAAACGAATACTACAGGCTCAATAAGGTAAACTATTTAAAAATTAGTTGATGTTGGTTTATTAGATGTAGTGATCTTAAAATTGAACTCCAGGAGTTCAGCCACTTTTTAAAAGTTAAGTCCAGCGAGGTGGATACCACCTGTGAACTTATATCTGTAATTTACATTGGACAGTTTTACGGAGCCCCGGGAGTACAGCTACCACTATATTCCCAGGCTCTGACAGAAGAGACGCTGTATTCTCACACACAGCATCTCTGTCCACCTTGCCCCTCTGCTGTTCACAGAATATGTACACTATATTGTCAAAAGTATTGGGACGCCTGCAACTTTAAAAACTATGAACTTTAATGGTGTCTTAGTCATTAGGGTTCAATATTGAGTTGGCCCACCCTTTGCAGCTTCAACAGCTTCAACGCTTCTGGGAAGACTGTCCACAAGGTTTAGGGGTGTGTTTATGGGAATGTTTGACCATTCTTCCAGAAGCGCATTTGTGAGGTCAGGCCTCTGCTCTAATTCATCTTAAAGGTGTTCTATCAGGTTGAGGTCAGGACTCTGTGCAGGCCAGTCAAGGTCCTCCACCCCAGATTCGCTCATCCATGTCTTTATGGACTTTGCTTTGTGCACTGGTGCGTAGAGTCATGTTGAAACAGGAAGGGGCCATCACCAAACTGTTCTCACAAAGTTGGGAGCATGAAGTTGTCCAAAATGTCTTGGTATGCTGATGCCTTAAGAGTTCCCTTCACTGGAACTAAGGGGCCAAGCCCAACCCCTGAAAAACTCCACACCATAATCCCCCCTCCATAAAATGATTTGGACCAGTGCACAAAGCAAGGTGCAAAAAGACAGGGATGAGCGAGTTTGGGGTGGACAAACTGCCCTGCACAGAGTCCTGACCTCAACCTGATAGAAAACCTTTGTGATGAAGTAGAGCGCAGACTGCAAGCCAGGACTGCTCTTCCAACATCAGTGCCTGACCTCACAAATGCGCTTATGGAAGATTGGTCAAACATTACCATAAACACACTCCTAAACCTTGTAGACAGCCTTCCCAGAAGAGTTGAAGCTGGTATAGCTGCAAAGGATGGGCCAACTCAATATTGAACCCTACAGACTAAAACTGGGAGGCCATTAAAGTTCATATGTGTGTAAAGGCAGGAGTCCCAATACTTTTGACAATATAGTGTATGTGAATGAAACCAGGCTAGTGGTAAAAAAACATTTTTAAATAATAGTGATTATAAGAGCTGTCAGCACACCATGAGATATTTTCACAGCAACAAATAGACAATAAATAAAGCACTGTGCTGCATTTCAAATAAATCAATATAGTATGTGACAAAATAATAACAAAAATCAAATACATAAAATAAATAAAACGTCCAAAATAGTCTAAAAAAAGATGTGATGAAATGATGATCCTTCAAAAATACCTCTCATAGAGTGCTCCACCACCATCACACAGAGACTTAATCCCACTTACTGGAATGATATGACTAATATAAAGAGTCATATCTCGCTTGTATGGGTTACTCCTTCACAAAATGTTTCCATTTACTCCAGCAAGATGTCAGTTGTGACGAAACATGTAGGGCGGAGCAGGCAGAGCCTGTGATGTCATCACACTTTTTACAGAAGGGAGGTGATATTGTGATATCTATTCAGTTTTGGATGTTTTTACACAGCGCTGATTGTTTTTTATCCCTGTAATAGCAATTTTAGCGTTTACTAAAGTAATTTTAGTTGGATCTCCCAATATGGGGAGTTTGTTATTCTCCTTTTGGGTACATACGTGGTGATACTGGCTGAAGAGCCGATGCACATTGTGGTGTTCTTGCAGGGGTAAATGGAAACATCTTGTGAAGGAGTCAGCAATACAAGTGAGATATGACTCTTTATAATTTTAGTCATATAATTCCAGTAAGTGGGATTGAGTCTGTGTGGTGGAGCACTCTCTATGAGAGGTGTTTTCGGAGGATCATCATTTCTTCACATCTCTTTTTGAACTATTTGGGACATTTTATTTTTTTTATGTATTTGATTTTTTGTTATATATTATTTTGTAACATACCATGTTGGTTCATTTGGATTGCAGTGCAGCTAAATATTTATTGTCTGTTCATTCACAGAAGTAAATGAGTTCACTTAATACAAAGTGCTCTGTGATTGGGCAGAAGGAGGGGAGGGGTGGGTAGAGCAACTGTACAGCTGTGGCCATTTTGAGAATGACACAAATATTAATTTTCACAAAGTCTGCTGCCTCAGTTTTTATGATGGCAATTTGCACATATACTCCAGAATGTTATGAAGAGTGATCAGGTGAATTTGCAATTAATTGCAAAGTCCCTCTTTGCCATGAAAATTAACTCAATCCCATAAAAAAACATTCCCACTGCATTTGTAAAGAAGGCTTCAGGGCCCCTCAAGAAAGTCCAGCAAGCGCCAGGACCGTCTCCTACAGTTGATTCAGCTGCAGGATTGGGGCACCTCCAGTGCAGAGCTTGCTCAGGATAGGCTGCAGGCAGGTGTGAGTGCATCTGCACGCACTGTGAGGAGAAGACTTTTGGAGGATGCCCAGGTGTCAAGAAGGGCAGCAAATGAAGCCATTTCTCTCCAGGTAAAACTTCAGGGACAGACTGATATTCTGCAAAAGGTACAGGGATTGGATTGCTGAGGACTGGGGTAAAGTCATTTTCTCTGATGAATCCCCTTCCCGATTGTTTGGGTCACCTGGAAAAAATCTTGTCCAGAGAAGAAAAGGTGAGCGCTACCATCAGTCCTGTGTCATGCCAACAGTAAAGCATCCTGAGACCATTCATGTGTGGGGTTCCTTCTCAGCCAAGGGGGTGCGCTCACTCACAATTTTGCCTAAGAACACTGCCATGAATAAAGAATGGTACAAAAACATCCTCTGAGAGCAACTTCTCCCAACCATCCAAGAACAGTTTGGTGAGGAACAATGCCTTTTCCAGCATGATAGAGCACTTTGTCATAAGGCAAAAGTAATAACTAAGTGGCTTGGGGAACAAAACATCAAATTTTGGGTTCATGGCCAGGAAACTCACCAGACCTTCATCCCATTGAGAACTTGTGGTCAATCCTCAAGAGGCCGGGGAAACAGCAAAACCCACACAAATTCTGACAATCTCCAAGCATTGATTATGTAAGAATCGGTACCATCAGTCAGGATGTGGCCCAGAAGTTGATTGACAGCATGCCAGGGAGAATTGCAGAGGTCTTCAAAAAGAAGGGCCAACACTGCAAATATTGACTCTTTGCATAAACTTCATGTAATTGTCAATAAAAGCCTTTGACACTTATGAAATGCTTCTAATTATACTTCAGTATACCATAGTAACATCTGACAAAAATATGTAAAAACACTAGAGTAGCAGATAGCAGACTTTGTGAAAATTAATATTTGTGTCATTCTGAAAACTTTTGGCCTTTGCTGTACACAACACTGCAGCTGCAGGAGCTGAGGCCAGAGGGTCCAGTGTCAGAACGCTGGAAGTTTAGCAGCTGTTATGTTCCTAGCGCTCAGTACAATTACATATTGGTAATTAAAGAGATAAGTCCATGAGGTGGCATGCACCTTGTTGGACTTAACTCCTAATAATCCAGAACATTATATAAAGTGACTGAATTCCTGGAGTTCAGCTAACGTGTTATGCCTTTCTTTTGAAGTAAATTAGATTTGATTATTTTTCACATTAAAGGAACTTTGTTAAAGAGCAAAAGACAAAAATTGGTTAATGACAGATCACCTTTTAACTCAACATATACAGTGTGCATAAAGTGATAAAGATTTTTCAGGACAATTTTTGTAAAAAAAAAAAATTACAGGACTATTAAGTAGTGGATGTGTATGGATTATTTTTGGAGAATAAGGATTTAGTGTCACTGGGGGTGGCATGTACAGGCACAGTCACGTACCTGTACGTCTGCACCTTCTTCTGGGTTCAGGGCATGCCCCCCCCCCCCACTTCACAGACTCCCGCTGTGATTGGACACAGCATGGTTTTTGTCAGCAGGTTTCAGCCAATGATTCATGGCAGTTAAGTGAGTAAAATAAGTATTTGATCCCCAAGCAAAACATGACTTAGTACTTGGTGGAGAAACCCTTGTTGGCAAGCACGTTTCTTTTGAGATAAAATGTATCTTGTAGTTGGTTATCAGGTTTGCACACATTTCAGAAGAGATTTTCGTCCACACTTCTTTACAGATCTTCTCTAAATCCTTAAGGTTTCTTGGCTGTTGCCTGGCAACTCGAAGTTTCAGCTCCATCCATTATTTTCTATAGGATTAAGGTATAGAGAATTGCTAGGCCACTCCATAACCTTAATGTGCTTCTTCTTGAGCCATTCCTTTGTTGCCTTGGTGGTATGTTTTGGGTCATTGTCATGCTGGTAGACCCATCGATGACCAGGGTTCATACACATTTTTACCAATAAAATTCCATGACTTTTCCATGACCAAGTCGCCACTGTGGAGCAGATGCTTAATAATTTTATTGACATATTTTACATGGTGTAAGCCTCTATCTCCATAGGAGGTAGGCGTCCTTCCGGGTCCGAAACCGGTTACCGCCCCCCGCGTCATCACGCTCATGCGGCCCTCCAGTGACTATGCGCTTCACCGCTGCCTCGATCAGAAGTGAGTCCCTGATTGGTTCTCTAGTGTCATCTCTCGGCTGCTGCTGGCCAGTCTCAGGAAAAAATCGCGGACCCGGAAGGACGGCTACCTCCTATGTTGATAGACGCTTACACCATGTAAAATGTGGCAATAAAATGATTAGGCATCTGCTCCACAGTGGTGCCTTTCTCAATTCCATAAACTTTTCCAAAACTTTGTGGGGTTCAGTCATTTTTCAAAACTTTCCCAGGCCTGGAAAGTGCCATTTCAAAATCCCATGACTTTTTCAGGAATTTAATGACCGTACGAACCCTGCATGACCCATCTTCAGTGTTCTGGCTGAGGGAAGAAGGTTCTCATCCATGATTTTACAATAGATGGCCCCGCCCATTGGCCCCTCAATACGGCAAAGTCGGCTTGTACTTTTAACAGATACACAGCCCCAAAGCATCATGTTTCCATCTCCGTGCTAGACTGGTGTTTTTAGGGTCATAGTCAGTCAGTCGAGTTAATGCCAAAGAGCTCAATTTTGGCCTCATCTTACCACAGCATTTTCACCTAATCCTTCTCTGAATCGTTTAGGTGTTTACTGGCAAACTTCAGACAGGCCTGTACATGTGCGTTCTTGAGGAACTTGTAGGCGCCTCAAGATTTCAATCCATGGCAGCATATTGTGTTCCCAATGGTTTGTTTGATGACACTGGTACCAACAGTCTTGAGATCATTCACAAGCTCCTCCCATGTAGTTCTGGGCTGATACCTCACTTTTCTCATGATCATCCTTACCCCATGAGTTGAAATCTTGCATTGAGCTGCAGACCGAGGGCGAATGATGGTTATTTTGTTTTTCTTCCATTTGCAAATAATCGCTCCAACAGTTGTATCCTTCTCACCAAGCTTCTTGCTGATAGTCTTGTAGCCTATTCTAGCCTTAAGCAGGTCTACAATCTTGCCCCTGATGTCCTTTGACAGCGCCTTGGTTTTGCCCATGATGGGTTTAAATTGAAGAAAGTGATTCTGTGGACAGGTGTCTTTTATGCCTCGTTTCCACTGAGTGGTACGGTATGGTTCGGAACAGTACACATTGCGTTTCCACTGCCAATAGTACCCTTTCATGATAGGCGTGGTGTAGCAGGAAAGCTGTGATAGACGATTCTCTGTCAACCAAAGTTCTGCAGATTGTAACTCCACCCTGTTGGTACGGTACTAATGTGCTTGGTACCCCAACGAAAGGGTACCAAAAAGTGGTACGGTACGGTTCGGAATTAGGGTACCATTCATAATGGAAACGGCATAAATAGCGTACCGTACCGAACCGTACCAGAAAGCTCAGTGGAAACGAGCCATTATACACATAACGAGTTGTCGTTAGGAGCACCTTCCTAAATTGACAGGACTAATCTGTGTACCACATGGGCACATACTGTAGCCAGTCTGTTGGAGCCAGAATTATTGTTGTTTGCTAGGGGATCAAATACTTATAAATTGAGTTGCGGTTCAGTTAGTAAAATAACATTTGTATCATGTGTTTGTTCTGGATTTTTGGTCGATATTCTGCCTCTATTATTTGAAATACACCTCTGATAACAATTATAGACCCTTAATTTCTTTCTAAGTGGGCAAACTTACAAAATCTGCAGGGGATCAAATAATTATTTTCCCCACTGTATTTATTATAATGTAAACTGTTCCATTTGAACACCATGCTCAGTGTTAGAAATGTCTTTGAACATTGAATCCTTGGTTTGTTCTATACAGGTCCATGGGTGGCTCCTTGCAGCCCAACCTCCATCACCAGTTGTCACAGTCGGTATCACAGATGGACCGTAGTAGAGGTTCCTGGAACTTTTTAAGCCCAAGAGACTCTCAGCTGCTTTCCCAGACATCAGCCTCTTCCCAATCATCAAAAGTCCGACAGCCAATTACCCTTACCAACATCCTGCAGCGCCGTCATTAAGAATCTTCTCCATATGTAGATTAGATGGATACACAATGTTCTTTGTTGATGTTCCTTCTTGCCCTTCGACTTTTTCACATGCTTAAAGGATAATTAAACACAATAACAATATGTAATATATTGCAGTTTACAGTCCTTAGATGTTCTGGCTGCCCTATTTTTTTTTTTCATGCTAAGAACATTTTTAGGAAATACAGAAAAATACTTGTTGATCCTGACAGAATTGCCATGTCCTTGTCACTTTCTGTGAGCGGCAACAAAGAATATCTTTCTTCCTATCTATCTTCTGTAATGGGGGATGTAATGGGGATGCTTTGTAGTCCATTTAAAGAGAGCAGCTTAGGGTGACAACCATGGCTTCCTCCATAGATACAATGGAGAAGTGATGTAGCCACACAAGGACAGAAAGTGTTTTCTTTCACGATTACCAGGTGAAAATTAAGCAAAAGAAGCATGAAGAAAAAAAGAAAACAAATGCAGCCACCACACCAAGGACTTTTAAGCTGCAATATGTTATTGTTTGGGTTTAGATACACTTTAAGGGCTTATTCACAGCGCAAGACGTCACAACATCCTGCAATGCATATTAAGGCAATACAAAATAAAGTATTTTGATTCCTGCTGTTAAAAAAAGAAAAAAAAAACATAGCAACAAATTAAAAACCCATTTGGGCCTCTTTCACACAGCCGCTCTGTATGTCCGTATATCACCCCATCCGTTTGCGGGTGATATACGGACATAATGCATGTCAATGGGATTGCGGATGTCAGCGGATGACCATCCGCTGACATCCGATTTGCGTCCTTTCAGTTCTGTTCCGTTTTTTGGAACGGAACAGAACCCTATTTTTCTTCCGTTTAAAAAACGCTGACATCCGCAATCCCCATAGACATGCATTATGTCCGTATATCATCCGCAAATGGATGGGATGCTATGCGCACATACGGAGCGGATGACACAAGTGCCATCCGTGTCCGTGAAAAAAAAAAAAGTGCTGAAGCGGAGATAAAAAAAAAAAAAAACGGAGCGGCCGTGTGAAAGAGGCCTTACTGCTTGTCAATGCGCTAATCGCAACACATGGTGTGAATTCCACTTTAAAAATTATAACAAAGCCCCGAGTTTTTAGACAAGGACAAGGTTTGTTGTTTGTTTAATGTAATGTAACTGAAATGCACTGTCACTTCATTTCTGATTTCATACTTCTAGATTCATAATGTTGTTCTTGGTTGAATAAAGGAGCACATAATGCATGCCTTTAGAGTCATGGTCTTCACATGCAGTCTGACATATTAGGATGCTTTCATACAAAGGGTCCGATTAGGCTCACCTGATTGGACGGTCCATTCACCCCTGTGGGTAAAAAAAAAAATATAAATGAATAAATTAGAAGGGAATCAATCCTCCTCCGTCTAGGTGGATCGGATTGGAGGGCAGTCGGGCGTAGGAAGACAATGAAGTCCATTTACACCCGGCCACCCATCGAGCAAAGTGAGCTTTGTCTGTGTCCGCTCTGCATAAACGGAAGGGACATGGACCTATCATCCGCCCGCTCTGCTTCGATCAGCAAGGGATCTGTGAGCGGAAGTGGGGAAGATGTGATGATGGGCGGTATGTGCAGGAGAGGAGTGGGCAGGATATGACGATGGGCATTGTGTGCAGGATAGACATATGGAGGGTATGATGGTGGTCAGTATGTACAGAGAGTATGATGGTGCGCAGGAGAGGAGTATGGAGAGTTTGAGGTGGATAGTATGTGCAAAAGAGGAGTGTGAAGGGTATTACAATGGATGATATATAAAGGAGAGAGGTGTGGAGAATTTGATGGAGGCAGTATGTGCAGGAGAGGAGTGTGGAGGGTATGGCAGTAAGAGTACGAGCAGGAAGAGTGCGCTACAAGGATAGGGGTAAGTATTTGAAGGAGAGGAGTGTATGACAGTGGGAAGTATGAGGTTTTTTTGACATGTACTCTTTATGGAGACAGAAAGTTGCATAGAGCAGGGGTCCCCAACCCCCCCGGCCACAGACTGGTGACGGGCCATGGCCTGTTGATGACCGGGCTGCACAGCAGGAGGTGAGCGGTGACCACTGTGCAAACAGGGCTATCACAGACCACAGTCACTTCTCACCTCCTGCTGTGAGACCATGCCCATATGTCCTCTCCCTGCTCTCCACCTGGCCGACAATGTCATCCAATCAGCTAACAGCGGGAGGTGATGTAGATCAAAATGAAGGGTGGGAATCCTTTCATATTAACAAGCGGGTAATCACCCGCTTGTTAACATGCTAGGTTGGGCAGCTCCCGCCCTCCATCCAGATCTGCAGCTCCTCCCGCCACCTGTCCTGCTGATAGAATGACATTGTCGGCTAGGTGGGGGAGGCAGGAGAGGATACACGGACTGATACCAGTCTTTGCCCTGCCACAGGTAGGAGTCCTGTGCAGGGGAGGCAATTGGAATGGGGCAGTGATGTTCAAGAGGAAAGGTGGGTGGGTGGTGGGGGAGAAGAAGGCAGGGACACTGTGCTGGAGGAGACTGATTGCTAGGGGCACTGTGATAATTACAGTGCAGTCCCCTTTACATCACAGCCCCCCTATTATATTACAGTGCCCCCTTTACATCACTGTGCACAATGTAAAGTGGACTGTACTGTAAAAGGGGCACTAAGTAAACGGGGGCTGTGATGTGAAGGGGAACTGAGGACACTGGGACTGCTTTAAAGGGGGACTGTGGACACTTGTATAAAGCGGGGACTGTGCTGTAAAGGGGGGTTGTGCTGTGAAGGGCAGCACTCTTAGGGCTTGTTCACATGATGGGGGTAATAAAACTGCAGTTGAGTCACAGTTATTCTGCCCCCAATCCCTACCCCGTTTAGCTGCTGAGGCAGCAGCCAAAGGTGTACACATGCCGCAGCAGTAATTAAGCCCCCTGTTGCTTTTGGTGGGTGCTACTCCCTGCCAATCGCAACCCATTCAAGTAAATGGGGCCACTCTGCAAGTGCCCCACAACTGCATCCTTCTGCGGGATTCCAGGGAGTAAAGTAGTTGGTGACGTAGTACTACGTCAGTTTGCACAGTAAAACTGCGGCAGGCGGTCGGCAAGTGGTTGTGGTTAAAGCATAACTCCACTTTTGTTGAGAAAAAAACATCCCCCTCTGGGCGATCTCTGTACATTGCAGGGATTTTAACAAACTTTGTTGCAGATTACAACATTTTGTTATTTTGAAGGAATCATTATTTGTTCCTCTGTGCTGAGTGGGTCAAATGGGAGTGGTTTCATAATTATTTATCAGCTGTGGCAGCTGCAGGGCTCCAATGAGGAAATATGCTGGGCCTGCATCCCTTTAGACGTGTTCCTATTGGGAGTATCTCACCAAAAATTACATTTTTGTTGCAGGGGATGCCAGAAATCTGACTTGTATCTTAGTACAGACTTCTGGGAAAATTGGTGAGGCAATCACACAAGCAGGAAATTATGTTTCTGGGGTGTGGTCAGCACAGAACAGCTCCAGGTAGCCATATTGGATTGCATTTTCAGAAAATTACAACAGCTGCAGATTGAAAAGGAAAGGTAATTTTCAATAACATTCAATTACAATATGATTTGTGTCGCAATTGTATGCGCTATATTTGCTAATTTTTTTCCCCACGGAAGTGGAGTTACCCTTACCAGAGGCAATTAATGCTCCCATTAGGATCTGTATTCAACAATTACAAACTGGAGCTGAATGGTACTTCAAAAGCTTCAACAAAGCTCGCTGTTCACATAGATCTTACACAAGGTGAAGGCCGTGTGAAACAGGCCTTATGCTTCCCCCAACTATAAGTCGAATTGAGCCCCAAGGTGATAATTATTCAGTAAAATATACTTTGGTTCATTACAATAATAAAAACAGATGACACAGAGGCTATAACCTGTATAATAGTATTTATATTTTATTTAATATATTTATATATATATAATATATATATATAAAGCAACATTTGACATTGACATCATTTTCTCAATACAAAAATAGCACCACAAACAATAGTAAAATGTACAGTACCATGGTAACAATGGAATATTCTTTACACAACAGACCAGTCATCTTTGCGATTAGTTAGCACCATCATAAAATGCTACAGAGAAGCTTGTGTAACCCATGCTACAGGAAAACCAAAGAGAAGAAAGAAGGGGTCTGGTGGGGTCCGTTATTTTTATAGTGTGCATTTGCATCAGATTAAGTCATTGCGACGTGTCCATAGAAAAGGGTTACACTGCCATTAGAAAGGGAGGTATTTGTGATCATATCCTGTGATGAACCATTTCCTCTGTCTTATTAAAGCATATATAAACCCAAAAGAACAAATGTTATGTATTGAAGCTTACAAATGTGGTAGCTGCATTAGTTTTCGTTTTCACCAGTGGCGGCCAGTCCATTGGGGAGCGCAGGGGCGCCGCCCTCCCCCTATCCATGTATCCGGCCCCCTAATCTACATGCGGGGCGCCAGACGCATGGATTCCAATGGGGCTTTTTTTCTTTTTTTGAAGCATGTGATTAGAGCCAGAGGCTCTGATAGGCTTCAAAAAAGGGTGGGCTTGGGGTGCAGTTGTATGACAATAGCGAATGAATATTCGCTATTGTCACACGGATTCTCTTCCTGGCCAATCAGGAAGCGGTTCCTGAGACCCATTTCCCGATTGGCCGAAAGGAGAAGCCATGCCAAGGAGGAGAGAGGAGACGCAGGGGAAGCCCGACCCACACTGAGAACGTCTCGTCCTTAGGGACGTAACGCGTACGAAGGGGGAGGGGCTGGTGACGTCACCCGCCATCCATCGTGGTCAGCGATACTCTGTACCGCTCATCCTTTGCACTGTTTATAGTGCCTGTTGAGGTAATTTTTATTAATAAGAAGCATTAAAGATCATTTTAAGGATATAAGCACTATGTTTGGGCCTCTATTTTTTTTATGGACGTATGGACTCTCTGCTGGTGAATGGAAGCCTTTCTGCCATAGGAGGAGGTCCAGTGCAGCCTGTGATCCATGGTTATCCTTTCTGGGATCTCTGTGATTAGAGTGAGAGTTCCATGTTTGACTTCATCGTGGCTTGCAAATGACTTCCCTAAATAGAAGTCAATGCAAGTCGCTCCGACTTCGCCCAGAAGTAGTGCAGGAACCTTTTTCTAAGTCGGAGCGACTTGAGTCGCTCTGATTAGAATGGTTCCATTGCACAGAATGGAGCGCTACTTTTTAGGCGACCAAGTCGCCTGACAAGTCGTGGCAGTGTGAACCGGCACTTAATGCTAAGGTGAGAAGACAGCGTAGCTGGGTGGTGGAGAAGCATGGAGTGGAACACAGCCTGTATATGTGCATGATCACCGTATCTTCACCTTCGGCATTTCTTTAACTCTTGATGTGTATATGTATAAGTGTTAGCGCTGCACTATTTTGTTATGCTTTATTGGGATTTGGTTTATTGACCCTGAGTGTCCAGCGGCTTTCCTAATTTTTAGTCCAGGTGCGCTGATTTCATTTATTTTTCATTAACTTTGTATTGATACCTGCATCAGATCGTAAAAACACGGGGCAATGGCAGTGCGGTGTGGGAAATGCAAAGGGATTGCGGTGTTTCCCACACCGTATGTGTGAACCTAGGCTTAAAGTGATTTTTTTTTTCCTATAAAAATAACAAACATGTTATACATACCTGCTCTGTATAATGGTTTTGCACAGAGCAGCCCCCATCCTCTTCTCCTCTGCTCCCTTGCCGGGGCTCCTGGCCCCTCCCTCCTGCCGTATGCCCCCACAGCAAGCAGCTGCTGTGTGTATCCATTTAGACAGGGAGCCGCGGCTCAGCCCCGCCCCCTCCCTCTCCTCATTGGGTCACTTTGATTGACAGCAGCAGGAGCCAATGACGCCTGCTGTGTGTCTCAGCCAATCAGAAGGGAAAGTCCCAGGCAGCCGAGGCTCTAGGGCAACATCGCTGGATCGAGATGGGGCTCAGGTAAATATTAGGGGGGCTGCTGCACACAGATGGTTTTTTATCTTAAAAAATAGAATGCATTAAGATAAAAAAAAATCTTCTGCCTGTAGAACCACTTTAAGGATTGGTAAGCTGCAATATGTTATACGTTTGTTTTTGGGTTTAGATACACTTTAAAGCTGAAGTATAGTGATTTTTTTTTTGCTATGCAGCATCAGGGCTATAACTTACCTGCAATGAAGTGTATGTCCCATGTTCAGCTGACTGACTCTATAGTGTAAATCTCCCCCCACTGTGCTGCACTATCGCTGCTCCTGGGGTTAACGTCAGCCACTGTGTGTGTGAAAGAGTTGCACCGTTCACCCGCATACTTCATTCATACAATTCTATTCTTTTCCAGAATGCAAAGTGTTCTGCGACTGGAGGAGGTGGATCCTGTCAATCATCTGCCCACCCTCCAGTTATAGAAATAGTACAAGTTCTATGCAGAGGCAGCCCATCCATTGGGGGCGCAGGGCAGGGGCGCCGCCCCCCCATCCATGCGTCCAGCCCCCTAATCTACATGCAGGGCGCCGGACGCATGGATTTCAATGGGGGTTTTTTTTTTTTTTGAAGCACGTGATTACAGCCAGAAGCTCTAATAGGCTTCAAAAAAGGGTGGGCTCAGGGCGCAGAGCACTGTGCCCCGAGCCCACCCAGTTGTGTGACAATAGCAAGACCACTGCTCACCGGTGTCAATGGGAGGACTAGCGTGCCCCATCACCGGTGTCTATGGGAGGACTAGCGCCCCATCACTGGTGTCTATGGGAGGACTAGTGGCCCATCACCGGTGTCTATGGGAGGACTAGCGCCCCATCACTGCTGTCATTGGGAGGACTAGTGTCCCATCACTGGTGTCCGTGGGAGGACTAGTGGCCCATCACTGGTGTCCCATCACTGGTGTCCGTGGGAGGACTAGTGTCCCATCACTGGTGTCCGTGGGAGGACTAGTGTCCCATCACTGGTGTCCGTGGGAGGACTAGTGGCCAGTGTCCCATCACTGGTGTCAGTGGGAGGACTAGTGGCCCATCACTGGTGTCATTGGGGGGGGAATAGTGGCCAATGTCCCATCACTGGTGTCAGTGGGAGGACTAGTGGCCCATCACTGGTGTCATTGGGAGGAATAGTGGCCAATGTCCCATCACTGGTGTCAGTGGGAGGACTAGTAGCCCATCACTGGTGTCAGTGGGAGCACTAGTGCCCCAAGGGCCAGGTAAAGGCTGGCAAAGGGCCACATCTGGCCTGCAGGCCACAGTTTGGAGACCACTGCTTTAAAGGTTTTGTTCACCTTTAAAGCGGAGTGCCACCCAAAAGTGGAACTTCCGCTCTTTTGCTTCCTCCCCCCCCCCCCTCCGGTGCCATATTTGGCACCTTTCAGGGGGGAGGGGGGAACGTACGCTTCCCCACTTCCGGGACACGGCGCCGCGGCCGTCCTGGAAGTTCGGCCCCCTCGTCCTTCCCCCACCGCCGAGCCAATAGAAATGCGCAGCACGATTCGCGCATGCGCAGTAGGTACCCGGCCGTGAAGCTGCAAGGCTTCACTGCCGGCGGCAGCACCCAACAGTCGATGGAAACATCAGCTGTGGTGCCGACATCCCTGGACTCCAGGACAGGTAAGTGTCCTAATATTAAAAGTCAGCAGCTACAGTATATGTACAGTATGTATACAGTATGTGTAGCTGCTGACTTAATTTTTGGAGGGGATGGCGGAACTCCGCTTTAATGATGTGCGCCCTGTGCATTACAGCATCCTCCGTACATTAATATGCAGAATGCTTGCTTGTCAAGCTGTTTCTTTTATTGCCTTCCCCTCGTTGTCATGCATTTAATGCTCGGTACATTAGGATAGTTAGAGTGGTATGGAACGAGTTGCTTATATTTGACATTTTCTCGGCTTAACCAGCAAGCACTAAAACGCATGGTAATACCTACTTATGAAATATCACTGTCTGACCACTAGATGGCAGAGGATAACAATCTAATAAAACCCAATAGACTATGGACATTCAGATAGAAGTGATTCTTGCATTTTGTAGACATAAAAAAAGAAAGGACCCACTGGTAAAATATGATTAGAAAAAAGGTGTAAAATAGACTAAAAATATATATTACAAAAAAATCAACTTCAATCCTATTGAAAATAACTGATCATGTTTGGTTTGGGATTTAATAAATTGTAGGCATCACTATTTTAGTAAAATATTGGCCACATCTATCTACATGATATTTTTACATTTACGTTACATTTTTCTGTTTAATGTTTTACAATATTCTAAACATGGAACGACATTAGGCTTAACCAATGGAAAAAGTTGTCATAAATTATGACAACTAAATAGAAATTAGAACAAGAAATCAATCTCACTGTTTTTGGTTTGCATCAATGCCCCTTCGACCAATGATGTGGACTGACCCAAAGTAGAAAGGGGTCCCAAAACTACACACCTCAATGGGCACAAATTGAGGATTCAGGTCAGCACAGGATGCCTAGGCTCTACATATCTACCTAACAATCACCCCCCCCCCCCCTGCAGTTTAAAGGGCAGGTTTCCTCCCACTATGATGTCATCATCCCCATTGCTGGCTGCGAGGACTGATGTCATCCCGATGACACGTTTGCCCCAGCATTGACAAGAGGACTCAACTTCCTCTCTCCAGACCCGCTTCTCCTCTCGCCCTCTTTCAACAACAATCATGCAGCAAGCCAGGAATATGGTGGGAACCCTGATGTAAGGGGGGGGGGGGGAACTATGATGTAGAGCCTGATTTAAGGGAGGCTCTGATTTAAGGGGGGACTCTGGTGGGAACCCTGATGTAAGGGAGGACTATGATTTAGAGCCTGATTTAAGGGAGGCTCTGATTTAAGGGAGGGCTTTGATTGGGACCCTGATGTAAGGGGGGGGGGGGCCCGGATAGGAACCCTGTTGTAAGGGGGGACTCTGATGTAAATGGGGAATATGGTGGGGACACCAATGCGTGTGGGAGGGGGTACTCTGATGGAAATACTGATGTAAAGGGGAACTCTAATGTAAAAGGGGACGCTCTGATTGGGACCCTGATGTAAGGGGAGACTATGATGTAGGGCCTGATATAAGGGGGACTCTGATAGAGACCCTGATGTAAATCTTGATGTAAAGGGGGCACTGATGTGAGGAAGGACTCTGATAGGGACACTGATATGTGTGTGCGTGTGTGTGGGGGGGGGGGAATCTGATGTAAATCTTGATGTAAAGGGGACTCTGATGTAAAGGGGGACTATGATAGGGACACTGATATGTGTGTGTGTGTGTGGGGGGGGGGATCTGATGTAAATCTTGATGTAAAGGGGACTCTGATGTAAAGGAAACACTGATGTGAGGAAGAACTCTTATATCAGGGTTCCCCTTGGAGCTCCCCTTTACATCAGGATTTCAATCAGAGCCCCCCTATTACACCAAGGGCCCCCATAAGAGTCCCCCTTACATCAGAGTCCTTCCTCAAATCAGTGACCTCATCATAGCCCCTTTACATTAGGATTTCCATCAGAGCCCCCCCCCTTACACCAAGGCCCCCCATCAGAATCATTCTTACATCAAAGGGGGCACTGATGTAAGGGGGACTCTGATGTAAAGTTGGCCTATGATTGGGACCTTGATGTGTAAGGGGGGGGGGGGCTCTGATGGGGACCCTGATGTTAGATGGGACTATGAAGCGGCCCTGGTGGAAAGGGGGACTCTGTTGGGTACCACAATTTATGGGGGGATTAGTTTAATAATAAAACTTTTGTCCAGTGAATATTTGTAAAACATACAAAGTGGCTCTTGTGCTAAAAGTTCTAGAGACCCCTGAATTAAAACCACACAAAGCTACTAAAAACATCCTGATCAGTTGCTATGTATTATTGCACACCTTTGCTTTTGCTGTCTAATTTACTACAAATCCACGTTCTAGGACCGTCATTGAACATACAGTGCCTTGCGAAAGTATTCGGCCCCCTTGAACTTTTCGACCTTTTGCCACATTTCAGGCTTCGAACATAAAGATATAAACCTGTAATTTTTTGTGAAGAATCAACAAGTGGGACACAATCATGAAGTGGAACGAAATTTATTGGATATTTCAAACTTTAACAAATAAAAAACTGAAAAATTGGGCGTGCAAAATTATTCAGCCCCCTTAAGTTAATACTTTGTAGCGCCACCTTTTGCTGCGATTACAGCTGTAAGTCGCTTGGGGTATGTCTATATCAGTTTTGCACATCAAGAGACTGACATTTTTGCCCATTCCTCCTTGCAAAACAGCTCAAGCTCAGTGAGGTTGGATGGAGAGCGTTTGTGAACAGCAGTTTTCAGTTCTTTTCACAGATTCTCGATTGGATTCAGATCTGGGCTTTGACTTGGCCATTCTAACACCTGGATATGTTTATTTGTGAACCATTCCATTGTAGATTTTGCTTTATGTTTTGGATCATTGTCTTGTTGGAAGACAAATCTCCGCCCCAGTCTCAGGTCTTTTGCAGACTCCATCAAGTTTTCTTCCAGAATGGTCGTGTATTTGGCTCCATCCATCTTCCCATCAATTTTAACCATCTTCCCTGTCCCTGCTGAAGAAAAGCAGGCCCAAACCATGATGCTGCAACCACCATGTTTGACAGTGGGGATGGTGTGTTCAGGGTGATGAGCTGTGTTGCTTTTACGCCAAACATAACGTTTTGCATTGTTGCCAAAAAGTTTGATTTTGGTTTCATCTGACCAGAGCACCTTCTTCCACATGTTTGGTGTCTCCCAGGTGGCTTGTGGAAAACTTTAAACAACACTTTTTATGGATATCTTTAAGAAATGGCTTTCTTCTTGCCACTCTTCCATAAAGGCCAGATTTGTGCAGTATACGACTGATTGTTGTCCTATGGACAGAGTCTCCCACCTCAGCTGTAGATCTCTGCAGTTCATCCAGAGTGATCATGGGCCTCTTGGCTGCATCTCTGATCAGTCTTCTCCTTGTATGAGCTGAAAGTTTAGAGGGACGGCCAGGTCTTCGTAGATTTGCAGTGGTCTGATACTCCTTCCATTTCAATATTATCGCTTGCACAGTGCTCCTTGGGATGTTTAAAGCTTGGGAAATCTTTTTGTATCCAAATCCAGCTTTAAACTTCTCCAGAACAGTATCTCGGACCTGCCTGGTGTGTTCCTTGTTCTTCATGATGCTCTCTGCGTTTTAAAAGGACCTCTGAGGCTATCACAGTGCAGGTGCATTTATACGGAGACTTGATTACACACAGGTGGATTCTATTTATCATCATTAGTCATTTAGGTCAACATTGGATCATTCAGAGATCCTCACTGAACTGAAGAGAGTTTGCTGCACTGAAAGTAAAGGGGCTGAATAATTTTGCAAGTCCAATTTTTCAGTTTTTTATTTGTTAACAAAGTTTGAAATATACAATAAATTTCGTTCCACTTCATAATTGTGTCCCACTTGTTGTTGATTCTTCACAAAAATTACAGTTTTATATCTTTATGTTTGAAGCCTGAAATGTGGCAAAAGGTCGCAAAGTTCAAGGGGGCCAAATACTTGAGCAAGGCACTGTACATGGTCATCTCACCACTAGCGGGTATCTCTTTTTGTAAACCAAGTTATCAAATTATCTTCTTTAACGCACTACAACCCAAACTCGCTGCATCTGAAAAGTGATCTGTACAGTGTCGAGTGCATTGGAAAATCTACAGTTGTTAATCATTAGATTCTCATTTATTTCTATGTTTATAAACAAAATCTAGAAATATATAATATCTACAATGTGTGTGCTATATAATAGTGGTATCAATATGAATCTTCGATCTTGCTTACATCTGATGCAAATACATTATGGTGGCATTTCCAAATATCACAAAAGAGAACATAAAAAAAAAAAAAGAAAGAAAAAACATAAATCATAACAACTCAACCGTCCACATGAGAGAACATATCTATATACTCTGTGGATTCTGTAATAAAATAGAGCACCTTACAATTTCTTTGCATGTATTTCATCACATACATACAGAAGGCAGCCATTTGTAATTAAAGTACCCAATGACATTGGATGTCTTAGGGGTTTATTTGGATGAATGTGCAAGCATTCTGACAAATTCTAACTGTTTTTAGCTTCATACAGTGATTTCCTATGATCCTCAGCTCCATCTAGTGGCGATTTTGAGGTACTTCAGAAAAATACCTCGCTAAGAAAAAAAACTCTGCATTATGGCTACTAGATGGCGCTGCTGATCTTAGGAAATATGGTCAGAAGTTGTCAGGGCTGGGTGAATCCTTGTCTCATCATCCAACCCATTTTTTTTTTTAATAAACGGGCCCCTTAGTGATGTCAGAATTGAGCCATGGCTGGGATGTCTAGGGGTGACTGCAGCGGACACACCATGGATATCAGTGTTAGGAGAAATACAATGGCAGTTAACTATTACCAAGCCTGGCTTTAGGGCTGTCATTAGTGCTTGTGGAAGTTTTCATATGCTATTCTATCAGGAGAATGGCCATCTAGCATCTATGGAAAAATCAGCTTATTCATTCACTAACAACCAGTAAAACCTCCATAGCAAAGTCAATAACCAATTCATGTTTTGAATCATTTTGGCATTTATACTACCCACATAATTGCCTTCTCTCCTGTGTATAGGCTACGTGCACACCCTAAACTGTGCAAGTTATGAACTTTAAAGCATACCTAAATACGTAAAAGCCAAAATGTAATATGTTGCACAATAACCAGTTCTTAGATGTGGTGGCTGCTTTAGTTTTCTATTTTAAGCCTTTATTTTATTTTTAATTTTTTATATTTTTATTTTAATTTTTTTGTTCATTTATTTTTACTTGGTGATCCTGCCAGTAAGTCTGTTATTTTTCATCTTCCCTTAACAGAACAAGGTGTCCAGCAAAAATGGCAGTTAGAGGGTTTAGACAGGGGTGCATACAATGGCCAGCTTTTATTTCTTCATTTAAAACCTGCTGCTGGAGTTTGTTGGTCAAGCCCATTAAAATCTGCCAGTGCCTCCCCCTGATTGACAATTCTGCTGCCAAGGGGGGTCTCCATCGCACCTCTATAGATAGAGGAGACTCCCTTAGATAGGAAATATATTACTGGCCAGATGTAAAAATAAATGAAAAAAAAAATAAATAAATAATTGAAAATGAATGCAGACACCACATCTAAGGATAGGTAGCTGCAATTTATTGCTTTTTGTTGGTTTAGATATGCTTTAAAGTAGTATTAAACCCAAAAGCAAACATTGCTTATATTGCAGCTTAGCAATTCTTCAAAGTAATGGCTGCATTCCTTTTCTATTTTAGGCTTTCTATCTTCTATTTTCATCTGGTGATCCAGCCAGTTGTTTTTCAAATGCACAAGCCCTCCAGCAGAATGTATCAGTTTACAAGAATGAGACAAATTGCAAACAGAAGGAGCAGTGCTTCTACCCATACAACTCATATAGACAAATTGCAAACAGAAGGAGCAGTGCTGCTACCCATACAGCCCCAATAAGTGAGCTCCGGGGTGCCTGATCCACAGCCGTTTAACTAAGTTAAATATGTAGAAAGAGTACATATGTAGAAAGATGATCCGCACACCGATACTTGCTCTGAAAAAAATCTTCATCTTTATTCAGGGACCACAGAACACAAATGCTGATAAGATCAGTTGACGCGTTTCAGCCTAAAAGGCCTTAGTCATAACAGTTATGACTAAGGCCTTATAAGCTGAAATGCTTCAACTGATCTTATCAGCAGTTGTGCTCTGTGGTTCCTGAATAAAGATGAAGATTTTTTCAGAGCAACTACCGGTGTGCGGATCATCTTTCTACAAAAGAATAAGACAAACTATTTAACACTGGCTGGGGTGAATAAAATGATCTTTTATTTATTCATGTAAAACCTTTATCCCAAAAGGAAAAAAAAAAAAAAAACGATTTGCTGAAACTGCCTATAAAGTGTGAGCTGGAGTTTGGCATCAATTAGTGTATTTAAATCTGCTGGTGCATTTAACACTCCCCTTCCCCTAGACTGTCAATGCTGCTGTCCAAAGGTGCCCCCTGTGCTCCTTCATCCAGAATG
The DNA here is from genome assembly GCF_965119305.1 of Pelophylax lessonae. Taxonomy (NCBI): domain Eukaryota; kingdom Metazoa; phylum Chordata; class Amphibia; order Anura; family Ranidae; genus Pelophylax; species Pelophylax lessonae. Next base: position 27,602,338 of record NC_138771.1, on the reverse strand, counting down.
TGTGTGTGTGTGTGTGTGGGGGGGGGCACTCTTATGCAGGTGGTGTGTTGCTGGCAAGGTCACCAGGTGAAAACAGAGGGGAAAGGGCCTAGGAAAAGAAAATGAATGCAGCCACCACATCTAATGAGTGGTAAGCTGCAATATATTCCATTTTTGGTTTTGGGTTTAATACTGCTTTAGCCTCGGTTCACACTAGTCCGACGTCAAAGTCGCACGACTCTCCCTATGATCTGAAAATGAATAAACAGAAGGACAGATAAGAAGATACAATGTTTCTTTTTATCTGTCTCTTTCAGCCTGAGTAATGTTGTCGTTAAACATTTCCGGCTTCTCTTTTTTTTTTTTACATTTCAGCAGTTCCCCTGCTCACAGCTGTAGGAGTCATTAGTTGTTAAGCAAGCGGAAGCCCAGCTCCTTAACAACCGATGATTGAGGATTTTTTTTTTTTTTACATTTCAGCTGTCAGTGGGGGAATTCCACTGACAGACAAAATAACGAGCCTGAATAGTAGAAATGCTGGATTAAGATCATGTAGGGGGTAGAATCGAGATTGCGATCTTTTAACGATTAAGCGTGCAGCTCTGCTAGATGCGCTGCAAATTCACAGCGAATTCTGCACGACATCAAAATTGCAACCTGTTCATGCAAACCAATTGCAGAGTGTACGTTAACGAGACCCCGCAATCGATTTGCAAAATGCAGTGCAATTTGCAGAATCGGATCACACGGGTGTTCACACCGATTCTGGTGCGGAGAAAAAAAAAAGGCCCTGCACGAGTTTGGTTTGATTTGAGCCATACAAATCCGTGGCTCAAATCACACCCCAGAGACACCGCATGTAATTCGCACAGGAATGTGCTGCGATTCCTGTGCTAATTACATGCGGTGTTCCGCACCGCATGTGTGCGCACCAATGATGAATCCAGTAGGAAAGCATGTAAACAGAAACAGCTACATGAAGATTGATACAAGAAGATAAACACTGAGAAGCTGATACAGTAGCTATCCAACCATTTAGTAGAACCTGTAGAAATGGCTTTTGGGGCTACAGAAGGTTTATGTAAAGAAAGCGGTGGAAGAATTTCCACTTGTCAAAAATAAGGATGAAGAGGACCATATGAGAACATCACTGGGATTACCCGTCCTGTGAAGGGAGCATAACAAATAACCATTTATGATGTGTCCAGGGCTGGGACTGGGGGGGCAATAGGGGACCCTACCCTAGGTACAGTATTGTTATGTGGAGGGGGGGGGCTGTCATTCAGAGGCAGCTGGAGAATGGAACACAGAGCAGGGGTCAAGATGGCTGCAGGAAGGAGGATTCTGCGCTCTTTTTTTGGCATCCTCGCCATAAACAATGCATGGCCTTGTCCCGACTCTGGTTTTTCCCCACACACAACCTGTCACATTCCAACAAAAGTTTCTGTTACGATTTATAAAAGAAGAACAGACCTCAGATCTGTTCTTGTTTTTAGTTAAAGGGAAAAATTTCAGAACATTAGATATATAGACCGCAACAAAGCTTGGAAAGTTTGCAACAGCAAAATAACTGGAGGCCATTATCTTGGGACGTCGTGGATACAACGCATCCAGGGACATTTCTCCTTAGTGGAAAAAACCCCCAAATCTCCAAAAACGCAACACATAAGATATCCATCATAACTGCTGATAAGAATGCACAAGCCACCTTTTGGGTTTAGGTTGACCTCCATGCACACTGTGAATGGTTACTGCCAAGCTGGCCGGACACTTAGTAGATGACATAGTGAAGTACATATCGATGACTTCATGAATTTAGTCTGAAAAAACGTCATTTGCTTTTAACATTGACTTTTGGAATGAATGGACTTTCCCAAACAAAAACCACATTCACTCTTAGAAATGCATTCGTTTGAGAAAAATGTCCATCCGGTTGTCACTGGGATCAAAAACAGACATCGATTTAACCCCTAGGGCAGCAGTTTTAGAAATTTTACACAGCTTTAGGCCTGACCACCAGGTTACATCCTCCTCCTCCTCTGCAGGGGCCTGTGAATGCATATGATTGGCTGCTAGGATGCCAGGCGGTCCTAGCAACCAGTAATTTTGACAGCGGTGGCCAGCGGCAGGATGGGATTCAGGAGCCAGTGCAGCAGGTGGCACCAGCGGGAGTCGGAACTAGTTGTCAGTGTAGGGGAGGAAAGGAACAAAAGGGGAGGTGCCAACTTGGAGCCTAGGGCATCCCGAGGGACTGGGCCCCTTGGGAAGCCCGGGCCCCCTACATCTGTATGGGCTGTACCCCCCTGATGGCAGCCCTGTTGACCCCTCTAACCATTAGAAAAACAAACAAATTCCTATTGGTGTATGGCCAGCTTTACTGTGTCAAGCCACTTTTGAGATTCATACACCTCCCCACATGCAGCCTGCTGATTGGATGAAGAACAAAATGCACGCAAATCATCAATATTTATATAATAGGGATGGTCACTGTTACTACATTTGGCAATGGTAATATCTGCTTGTCCATATTCCCCTTACTGCCAACACAAAGTCATGGTGTTGGTGGTCCATTTATCCTATATAAGAAGGATTACATTTTAAAGAGGTCCCTCAATAAACCACAGGATAAAAGTAAAAACCAACATTCTTGGATATATTTTATTTCTAAGTGTTCTAACATTATGTGCAGCTGTTTGGAGGGGTCTAAGGCAGCATGAACGGTCCTCCAGAAGGGCATTCTTGACCATCACCAGTTTAGATATACCATATTAAGCAAGTAAGCCCACTCTTTTCTCCATCAATGGAATGGGGTGCTGAGTGGTACCCAACTGATGGATTACAGAAAAAACAACCCCCTCCCCCTTCTGGCGCATCAAAAATGGCGATGGCACCCTCAAGCTGAAAGGCAAATGAGATTAAGGGTGGAGACTCCCCATGTGCCTCACGTTCACATTGTAGCTGGAATGTAGTTTTCCAGAACAGATTTATAACAATACAATAATATCTGACAGTAACTACGACATCTTATATTTGAGATGTTGATTGTTTCAGACAGTACAAATGGTGTAAATTATTATTTTTTTTTTTTTAATAGCCTATTGTGGTACAAAAAGAAATATATATATAATAATAAAGTTGTTGCCTGTAAACAAGGACAGGCCGTCACGCACGATTGTGCAAATGTGCAACACTCACAAAGCACCATAAATGTTGTCATTGGGCAGTCGTCCATGTCCGGCAGTACCACACTGCACAATGGCATGGTAACTGCAAAGTACGGCAAGTGGTCTCACTTTGCCAGGAGCACCCATGTGAATCATCATGTTGTTTTGTGCCTGAGTCTCACCTTTTCGCACAAGCCATCACAGATTACCGTTTCCTCCAGTCTCCTTTGAGTTGCCTGAGAATGTATGCTCAATCCATATAAAGTCATTCCATGCGTGGACAAACAGCCACACAGAAACCTTTTTTTTTTTTTTTTTTTTAAGCAGAACAAGCACAGCATTATACAGGATATTTAACCCTTGTTCTTAGGGTTCTGGCGCTAGCCATGTTGGATCTCCTGCCATGAAGAGCACCAGTGTTCAAGTCTTGTGTGATGGTGGCAGCACTGCTCTTATGGCAATGCCCCGGTCAGTGCTATGGGGCTACTAGCTCTGTGGCTGCAGCTTGTTGGCATAGAAGTCCCTGCAGGTCTGGCAGCATCGCTGGTACCACCTCATATCCTGGCAGAGGTTCTTCTCCCGGATAACTCGGCAGTACACCGTCCACTGGTCACCAGTGCACTTGTACGTCAGTGCAGCTGTAAGAAGAAAAGCTTGGTTAGGGTTATATAATAAAGACAGCAGGACATGAAAATGGGTCATTGTTTTTATATGCAAAAATAAAACCTTTTTTAAGGTTTTGCACCCGGAGGGGGACCCATCCTGGCCCTGGTGGCCAAACAAGCTTTACCTGGTCTTAATGCCATAAGGCATACAAGACCCATTTTTGGTCTTTGGTCAAATATTCCCAAAGACACACTTCTAAACCTTGTGGACAGCCTTCCCAGAAGAGTTGAAGCTGTTATAGCTGCAAAGGATGGGCCAACTCAATATTGAACCCTACGGACTAAGACTGGGATGCGATTAAAATTCATGTGCGTGTAAAGGCAGGCGTCCCAATACTTTTGACAATGTAGTGTATAAAAAACATTACACAAATTGGTGATCACACAAAGGTCCTGCTAACTGTAGGTATAATTAATTCTAGCAGGGTTCCCTGAGCCCTGAAAAGAATTTCAATGGTTCCCCTGGGGTAACAAGGTTGAGAAAGGCTGTTCTAGGTCATATAACAGTGTGTTGAAGCGGCGCGTCATAGTAACATTCCATGTTGCTCTATGAGTGCCTGGAGGCATTTAGTTTCCTGCAAGTTAAAGAAGGTCTTTTTATTGGTGTAAGTAAACACTCACCTTTATTTTACATTTGCCCGAGCTGTAAAAAAAAGCATTAAAACTGCACTGGTGTGGTCTTATCTCAGCACATAAATAGTTGGCCGAAGTTAAAAAAAAAAAAAAAAAAAAAAAAAACACTTAGAGGCGGTTCACACTAATCCGACTCAAAGTCGCCCGTGCTGCACGACTTCATCGCGGCTTGCAAGTGACTTCTCATAATAGAAGTCAATGCAAGTCGCTCCGACGTCGCCAAAAAATAGTGCAGGAATCTTTTTCTAAGTCGGAGCAACTTGAGTCGCTCTGATTAGAACGGTTCCATTGCACAGCATTGGGAGCTACTTGTCAGGCGACCAAGTCGCCTGACAAATCGGAGTAGTGTGAATCGGCACTTAAAGGCTGAACTCCAGAGATGATATATTTTCAAACTTATTTTGGGCCAGCTTGGCACGATGCAAGTATGCATATGTGATACCTGATCAGCCTCTGTGTAAATCACTGTAGTAGCCTGACCTACTATAAAGATGGTCACAGTCTTCCGTGTGCTGTGATGAGCCTGAGCGGCTTCCCTTCTGCATAGTAACCACTGGGGGTAATTTGCTCGGTCACCATTCAGAGAATGCCTTGAATTTTTCTCAACAATTGCAAAGTGTTTTCTGATCAGCCAAGGTGGTGTAGTGGTTAGCACTTTCCCCTAGCAGCAAGAGGGTCGCTGGTTCGAATCCCAACCACGACACTACCTGCCTGGAGTTTGCATGTTCTCCCTGTGCCTGCGTGGGTTTCCTCTGGGTACTCTGGTTTCCTCCCACACTCCAAAGACATGCTGGTAGGTTAATTGGATCCTGTATAAAAAAAATTGGCCCTACTGTGTATGTATGTGAGTTAGGGACCTTAGATTGTAAGCTCCTTGAGGGCAGGGACTGATGTGAATGTACAATGTATATGTAAAGCAATGCGTAAATTGACAGCGCTATATAAGTACCTGAAATAAATAATAAATAATACAGTGCTCCTGGTCTATCCAAAATATTAATAAACGTCACTGCCCCGTGCATCTTTCTCAAATGCAAAGCATTCTCTGATGGTATAAGGTGGACATCGCTGCTCCTCCTCGTCCAATCAGAGAACACTTTAAAAAAAATGCAAGTAGTTCTCTGAATGGCAATGGAGCGAGTGACCCCCTTGGGGGTTACTATGCAGAAGATGAACTGCCCGGCACAACACCTGGAAGTCTACGGCCATCACTGTGGTAGCTCAGGATACTACAGCAACTTACAGCTTCCATAGAGGCCATTCAGGTCTCACATATGCATACTTACACTGTGCCAAGCTGGCCAAGTGTATATATGCATAACATATCATCCCTGAAGTTCAGCTTTGAAAAGTCACATTTATAAGCCATTAATCACAACATGTCATGTAAAATATTCACGTAATTAAGTTTAAACAAAGCAGTTCTAAAAATGTAAAGTTACCAACCAAGTCTCGGAGATGTGATGGTGTTGGCATTCACTTTTTCGTTGCAAGCTTCTTGATGACACTGCCTATAGGCCACTGGCTTTGACAGGAAAGAACATTCAATTCCGTGGCGACCAGTCACTTTGTGCATACACTGTACTACACGAGATTGCAGGCCTTTACCGCAAGTGGAGGAGCACTGGGGGCACAAAAAAAACAAAAAGTGTGATAATGTCATGTCACCTTCCAGGAAGAATTCAACCATTTTGCTTCTCTGTTCAAACTGCTTTAAGGAGAAAGCAGCAGGAGCTGCATTCTAAATAAGGAGGTCAGCAGTCATCATTTTTTTCACAGTTTTACATGGACAAAGTACAAGGGCTGCACCAAAATTATTGCAAACGAGGGCATAACTTTATTACCTTACATAGGTCATTTAAATTCCACATATTGGTAGAGCAACTCTCCCTCTATAGTAAATCATCTTTTTCATTGCAGGTAAATAATAGATTCCAAGCAGAAGCAATGTGTCATCTTTGGGTTCTTGATGAAGAAGGGGTGCAGACTGTCCAACATTGATAGTCTCCCACTCTGTGGTTGGTCTTCAGGGCTGGCTTCCCCTTCTTTAGCCCCGGTTCATATTAGTGCGATCACGGAGATCGCATGTAATTCGGAGCGCGCTGCAATTACATGCGATCTCATGTGCGGTGCAAATTTCAGCCATACACTTTGTATGGCTGAATTCGCACCGCATCCGCACTAAACACGTACCTGACCCTTTTTTTTATCCGCAACAGAATCGGATTGCATAGTGGTTCACACTAGCGCGATCCGATTCTGTGCGAACTTGCAGATCTCGCACTGCGATATGCAATCGCAACTGGGGGTGTCGTTAACTTTTAATTGACACCCCCTGCGTATCGCATATGGCAGTGTGAACTGCCAGGGGTGCGGATGCGATGTAGGATCACGCTGTATATTCGCAGCGTTTCCGCATCGCACAAATGTGAACCAGGACTTAAACTTCTTCACCCATCAATGCACGCCGCTCTGGTCAATGGTGTCATCTCTGTAAACATTCTGAAGCCTTCTGTGGATGTCGGACAACCTGCAACCCTCCCTCATTAAAAACTCAATGATGGCACATTGCTGCTGCTTGTAATCGAATTATTTACTGAAGAAGAAAGAAGAAGGAGGAAGAAAGAAAGAAGAAGGAGAAAGAAAAAGGAGGAGACGGAATAACGAGATGGAAGATGAAGGAGAAAGAAGAATTAAGAAGGAAGCAGAAGGAAGAAGAGGAAGGAACAAGTAGCAGAAAGAGGGAGGAGGAAAAATAAAGGAGGAAGAATAAAGAAGAAAGAGTAAGAAGGAATAATAACGAAGAAGAGTAAGAAAGAGGAAGGAAGAAGAAGAGGAAGGAAGAAGAAGAGGAAGGAAGAAGAAGAGGAAGGAAAAAGAAGAGGAAGGAAGAAGAAGAGGAAGGAAAAAGAGGAGGAAAAAAGAAGAAGAAAGATGAAGGATGATGGCACGTTGCTGCTGCTTGGAATCCATTATTTACCGAAGAAGAAGTGCCATCATGATGGCCACTCAATGATGGCACGTTGCTGCTGCTTGGTATCCATTATTTACTGAAGAAGAAGAAAGAAGAAGAAAGAAAAAGAAAGGAAGAGGACAAAAGAAAGAAGAAGGAGAAAGAAATAGGAGGAGACAGAATAACGAGATGGAAAATGAAGGAGAAAGAAGAAGAATTAAGAGGGAAGCACAAGGAAGAAAAAGGAAGAAGAGGAAGGAAGAAGTAGCAGAAAGAGGGAGAAAGAAGAAAAAGAGTAAGAAGGAATAATAAAGAAGAAGAGTAAGAAAGAAGAAGGAAGAAGAGAATGAAAAAAGAAGAAGGAAGACGAAGGATGATGGCATGTTGCTGCTTGGAATCCATTATTTACAGAAGAAGTACCATCGTGATGGCCACTCAATGATGGCATGTTGCTGCTGCTTGGAATCCATTATTTACCGAAGAAGAAGAAAGAAGAAGAAAGAAAGAGGAAGAAAGAAAGAAGGAGAAAGAAAAAGGAGGAGACAGAATAACAAGATGGAAGATGAAGGAGAAAGAAGAAGACAAATTAAGAAGGAAGCAGAAGGAAAAAGAGGAAGGAACAAGTAGCAGAAAGAGGGAGGAGGAAGAATAAAGAGGAAGAAGAAAGAGTAAGAAGGAGTAAGAAAGAAGAAGGAAGAAGAAGAAGAGGAAGGAAGAATAAGAGGAAGAAAGAAGAAGAGGAAGAAAGAAGAAGAGGAAGAAAGAAGAAGAGGAAGAAAGAAGAGGAGGAAGGAAGAAGAGGAGGAAGGAAGAAGAGGAGGAAAAAAGAAGAAGGAAGACAAAGGAAGAAGAAGAATAAAGAAGAAGAAGAAGAAAGAAGAAGGAAGAAGAAAGTTAAAGAAAGAAGAGTTACCATACAGGAAGCATTATTCTACCTACTGTACATGTATAATTTGAACAATCTAAGTTAATAAAAAAAAGTTGTGCTCACTTTTGCATTACCTTTGGTACAGCCCTGGTATTTTGTCCCATTGAAGACAGAAGAGTGTAACAATAACAGACTTATTGGCTGGATCACCAGAATAAAATAAAGACATTAAAAAATAAATAAAATAAAAAAATAAAGAAGAAAGAAAAGAAAATGAATGCAGAAACCACACCTAAGAACTGGTAAGTGGCAATTTAATCATTTTTGTTTTTGGGTTCGATACTGCTTAAACTTCACCCCAAAAGACAAATCAAATCAATCAATTATTGCAACAGTGTTTCAATTTACATAAGAGTTGCACTCTATAAGCAGGCAAGGGAGAGTTGCTGTGAAATCGCAGTCAAAAGGACGCGCTGTGGTAGAATGAGTTTATAGTGGACCTTTCTGAGAAAACAAAGAACAAAACAAAGCATAGAGCTTACTACATTAGAAAATATAATATGAAGAGATTACTTTTCAATCAATTATGTCTGGTTTTCTGTCCTCTAAAGCCAGGGTTGGAAAAGTCATAACACTAAAAATCTTCACTATGTCTTGGTTTACAAAAAACTATTTAGAAAGCTTTACAAAAGCTTGGCTTTCTAAATTGTCTTCCTGAGTCATGGGAGTTGATTCAGTAACGACAAATAGGTTGTTTTCTAGGAAAGTTGCACTTTCATCATCCAATCATATGCAAGCAAATATGGGATTTTTGCTTTAAGAATGACAGGAGCCAATGAACGAAAGAGAAAATGGGATTCTTGACTAACCGTAAAATCAATTTCTCTAATGTTCATTGACGGACACAGCACCTGTCATTCTTGACCATTGGGTTATACTGCCCCCTACAGGAGTAGGCAAGCAGAAAAAAAACTTCTGGCTACACCTATGTTTTGTTACAAGCAGTGTCAGGAGAATTAAAACTCCACAGAGGGGTGGGTGCTGTGTCTGTCAATGAACATCAGAGAAATAGATTTTACGGTAGGTCAAGAATTCCATTTTCTCTTTCGTTCATTGGCTCCTGTCATTCTTAACCACTTGCCGACTGCCTAACGCCGATTTACGTCGGCAGTCAGCCCCTCACAGGCAAAGTGAAGTAGGGCTACGTCACTAGCTTGTGAGGGTCTAGGGAGCGAGCGCGCGCCCCCGGAGGCGCGCTCCCGCTCCCGCATGGTCACGGACCCCCCCGCGCGTGTGACCAGCGGACCCGATGTCCGCCGGTCACTCGGCGATCGGCGGGGGAGAGGGAGAATGTCAGGCAGCTTGTGTAAACAAGCCACCTGTCATTCTCCTCGCTGTAAAGACACTGATCAAACGGATCTAGTATGTAGATCCGTTGATCAGTGTCCTTACAGCTCAAGCCACAGCCAATCACAGTAGAAAGCACGCCCCTAGGGATACACACAGCCCCTCCCTCCCAAATAAAGTTAACCCCTTCACAACCAGTGTATTTTTACAGTAACAGTGCATATGTATAGCACTGATTACTGTAGAAATGTCACTGGTAACCCCAAAAGTGTCACAAATGTCAGTCAAGGGTCCGATCTGTCCGCCCCAATGTCGCAGTACCGCAAAAAAAAAAAATCGCAGATCGCCGCCATTACGCGTTAAAAAAAAAAAACAACAAAAATGACAAAAATCTTTCCCTTTGTTAGTAAACGCAATAACTTTTGCGCAAACCAATCAAAATACGCTTTTTGCGATTTTTTTTACCAAACATATGTAGCATAAAACAAATTGGCTGAAAATTTTAAAAAATTTTGATTTTTACTTTTTTTTTGGGGGGAATTTCATTTAAAAAAATGTGAAAAATATTGTTATTTTTGCAAAATTGACGCTCTTTTTTTGTTTATAGCGCGTGATCAAAAAATCGCACAGGTGAACAAATACCACCAAAAGAAAGCTCTGTTTGTGGGAAAAAAAGGACGTCAAATTCGTTTAGGTACAGCGTCGCACGACCGCGCAATTGTCCGTTAAAGTCACGCAGTGCCGAATCGCAAAATACCCCCTGGTCAGGAAGGGGGTAAAATCTTCCGGGGCTTAAGTGGTTAAAACAACGCCTGCCAACTTAGGTAGTCCGCCTGCCAATTTTCCATCCCGGGAATGTGTACGGTGGAGAGGCAGGAACGAACCATTCTGCCCACTGTAGAATGTTGGCTACCTCCAGAGCCGCAAAAGCACTTCTTGTGCCCCCCTTGGTGATTGAATGCGCACTGGGCATCCCTGAAGACAATCCGTCCAATGGACTTCCAGGACATTGAACAGGAGTCTGGACTCTTCCAGCGTCCAGATCCCCTGAGCAGAAGCTTGCCGGGGAGGCTTCCCCAGCCGGTCAGGCTGGCATCCGTGGTGACCACTGTCCAATACAAGGGGAAAAGGATTGCCGCATGGACCACTGTCTTCAGCCCCAGGCCCCGGTGCTATCATTCCAGGAGAAGGGGAGCCTGGGGCAAGGAAATTGAGGAGATTTGTGGCCCTGTGCGCAGAGGCATAGGCACATGACGTCACAGCACGTACTGACGTCACATGCATGCATGCGCTGCCTGCAGGAACCCAAAACAGAGAGGGTCAGCTTTGCTTTTGCATCAGTTTTCTCAAAACTTTGAATGCCTGCGCTTTATGTGATAATGACTAAGCCCTTCCCCTTCATGACATTGTTGAAAAGGGGCGGAGTATAGCTCACCTTAAACTGATGCCCCCCCCCCCCCCTGGAAAAAGTTCTGCGGACGGCTATGCTCCCTATATAATTTGTCATACTATGATTAAAGTCCTATTTCTAACCCCAATTTTTTTCTTTTTTTTTCTTTCATATACGGTATGTACTTTGCTAGGGGCTTTGTTTGCTCTTGGTTTATTTGTCTATGTTTGTAATATTGTATGTAATTATTAATGAATACTTTTTATATATTTTATATTCCAATATGTGATGCAATTTAATGTTTCATGGGAGTCACCATCTGAAAAACCCATTCTTAAAAAATATTTTTCCTGTGATTTACAGTAAAAAAAACTGCACCTTTGCTGAATTCGCAACCCCAGGACTAGAAGTGGCCAGTAGTGACCCCAAATAGCAAAGAAAGACAATATCAATAGGGGAGACGAAAAAAAAAAAATTTGAAAAAAATGTAGAAAAATATAAAAACATATGTATAAAAATGGATTTTTGTAAAATCTTACCGTAAAATCCTTTTCTCTTAAGCTCATTGACAGACGTGGTCCTCCTTGATTAATATCAACTCGGGTTATACTGCCCTCTACAGGAGTAGGACTAGACAGGAAAGAAAACGTTCTGGCCACACCCTAGGGGCAGTCCCAGAGGGTATATCCTCTCACTTCCTGCTACAGCAAATCAGTTATGTCACAAAGCAGTATTTAGAGAATTTAACCCAACCCAACTCAAAAACAGAGGGGCGGGTACTACGTCTGTCAATGAGCTTAAGAGAAAAGGATTTTACGGTAAGATTTTACAAAAATCCATTTTTCTCTGTCGCTCATTGACAGACGTAGTCCTCCTTGATTAATATCAACTCGGGACGTCCCAAAGTAGTGCCACAAATGAGGGGTGGGATCATGGAAATCAAAATCCAATCTAGAAGGCCCAACCGGTGCCAACTAGAAGTTTTAAAGGCTCATCAATCACACGATGAGACTCAACTGAAATTCCAACGGAAAAAAAAACCCTCGAGGTAGCCACCGGTCTCCTCAAATTGCGGCCTGCAAAACCTTGCGGCCAAATGAGGCATCCGCCGATGCCATCACATCAACTTTATAAAATTTTGTAAAGGTATGAACCGACGACCAGGTAGCCGCCTTGCACACCTGGACCACTGACGCCTGATGGCGGTAGGCCCAGGAAGTACTGAGCGCTCAAGTGGAGTGCACCTTAACAGGGAACGGAGGATTCCGACCCCTAATCGAATAAGCCTGTACCACCGTCTGTCTGATCCATTTGGAGATAGTCGCGGCAGATGCAGGCAACCCCTTTCTGGGGCCATCCGTGATCACAAAAAGTAAATCTGTCTTACGGAACGATTCCGTAGCCTTCAGGTATACCCTGATTGCCCGAACCACATGCAAGGAAAAGCCAAAATTCGGGTCACCAAATAGGTACGTGGGGGAATCCCAACGTTTCACACCACGCAATATAAGTCTTCCATGTGCGATAATAGACTTTGCTAGAAGTCGCTTTCCTTGCTTTAATTAGAGTAGGAATAACTGAAGCTGACAATCCCCTGTCCTTCAGTACCTGGGTCTCAATGGCCAGGCCGTTAAAACCAGCGACTGTAAAGCACGATGGAAGATCGGTCCTTGAGACCGCAGATCCTCCCTGAGAAGAAGTCTCCAAGGAGCGTCCTGCCCAAGTCGGCGTACCCGGCTTGACGAGGCCAGCCCGGAATTACCAGGATAACTGGAGTTCCCTCCACCTCTATCCTGCGGAGAAATCTCAGCAGTAACTTGAGAGGGGAAGACATACAGTAGCTGATACTGTCCCTACGGGGCGCTCAGCGCATCTGCTGCGTCCGCTAGAGGATCACGGGCGCGAGCCCTGTTGAGCCAACCTGCCAACAGATCCATATCCGGGGTGCCCCAATGAAGGGACAGCTGGTGAAATACCTCTGGATGAAGAGACTATTCCTCTTGATCCAGAATCTGATGGCTGAAATAATCTGCCTGTCCACCCCCGTGATAAATATCGCGGAGAGAACTGGAACAACTGTTCCCCCAATAAAGAATGTTGGCCATTTCTATGGCCGCCAGGGCACTCTTGGTGCCCCTTGGTGATTGACATAAGTCATGACCGTGGCATAGTCCGATTGGATCCGAACCGGGCTGCCCTGGAGCTGCTCGGTCCAGTAAATCAGACAAAGTCTGATCGCTCTCAGTTCCAACACCTTTATCGGTAACCTGGAATTTATCAGAAGAAATTACTTCCCCTGGCTGAGCATCGGAGACCGAAGCCACCAGACCAGAGCCTCCCTGGTCTGCTCGCTCAATCGGATCCGATTGTCCAGGGAATCAGGATTCCGATTCCATATGAGAAGAATCTCCTCTTTGGAGAATTCGGGTATGAGACTGGGCAAACGGTACTGCCTCTAAGGAGGCGACCATCAATCCCAGCCAGTTGACAGACAGCAACATCCGAATCATTGACTGAATCTTCTGGAGTTTCTCCGCCTGGAGAAACACTCTTGCCAAGGATGTATCCAAAATTATGCCCAGATAGTTCAGTCTCCTGGTGGGAACCAGGGATGATCTTTGGGAAAAGCAAAGAAAACGCTGATGTCCTGCGATGATGGGGATATAAAGATAGGCATCCTAAATGTCTATGGACGCCAGGAAATCCCCCTGATGCAGGGAGGCCACCACTGTATGGATGGACTCCATCTCTTCCAAGACCAGAATTGGACGCACCTAGCCCTTTCTCCTGGGCATTGTGAACAGGTTCGACTAGAACTCCTCCAAGGAATGGGAACTACCACTGCTTGTTGCATCAAGCTGTTCCCCGCAAAGCTTTTTAAGCGACCGGGGATGTCGAATATTGGAAGGGAAGAATCGCACCGGTGGAAGTGATCGAAACTCGATCTTGTATCCCGACCATATGACCTTGCGAACCCCTTTATCCGGGATTCTGGAAAGCCCTGGATCCGGAAACCGGTGAAGACGTCCCCCCACCCTAGAGATGGGTGGGGCCCATTCTGTCAATCCAACGAGATAACAGTGGCTTTATTTAGTCTGGAAATCGGTGAGTCCACTATTGGTGGTACCGTCCATCTTTGTAATGAGGGATTCCTCAAAATGATAGTGCCTAGCAATGCGTTTGGAAATAGCAGGGGCTCGTTTACGGAAGACCCCATTTGGGCAAGGGAAACCCTTCACCATTTTGGTAGGCTTGCTAGTACCAAAAAAGGAATATGAGTCTCAGCTACCTCTGCCGGTGTAACCTCAAGATTTAAGGTTACCCGGCAATGACAAGCTCAGAATCAGTATCTGAAGTATCAGATGACATAGGGGTAGGCGGGGGTCGCTCTTCTTGACCCCCGTCCCTGACAGGCTACCTCCACCCGGGATACCAAAGACTCCAAAACTGCTGATAATGCATCATCACAAGTGGTGTACTGGAGGGTCCTGCGGCCACCCCGAGGGGATCAGGTGGGGATACATGAGTGGCAGGGTTCATGTAACAAGACACTTGCCAGCAAACACAAAAAAATTAATTGCAAGAAAAAAACATTATTATTTTTTTTTTTTTTTAACTTAGTCCCCCAGCGCAGTAGCACCCCTCAGTCAACCTGCTTGGACCCCTCAGAAAGAGAGAGAGAGAGAGAGAGAGACCCCAAGGCTCACCTGATGCACAGAAGTTTCTTATCAAACTGCTTCCAGCACTGTCTGTTACAGACAGGAAGTCTTTGGCTTGCTTTCCCTGGGCCAAGGAGGCGGCTTCGCCCCTTTACACGCCTTCCGGCGCCTCCTAATTACTCCACGAGGTGTTTGGTCACCTCAAACATGGCCGCCCCCATGCTGGAGACACGAGGCTACGCCAATATGGCGGCCTCGTGCGATCTGCAGGAAAATGGCGGCGGCCTGTGTAGGATAGCGGCGTCTTGCAAGCTAGCAGCGGCCTGCGGGATGTGTGCATTCGGCCTGTACGGCCTGCGGAAGTGCCTCGGCCTGCGGGAGGTGTCCTCGGCCTGCGGGAGGCTGTGTGGCCTGTGGAAGTGACCGGCTTTCTGGAGGGATGGCGATCTGTGGCTGCAGTAACTCAGGCATAGGCATCGGCCTGTGTACACACTAGACAGGTAGGATACCTCTATACCTCAATAGTAATGCCTCTTAGTAGTCTGCCACTGACTTCAGTCACCCTTACAGTCATATAGTGACTTTTAGATAGTCAGCTCCCAAACCAAGCCTCCTGGTTTCTATTCACAAAAATCACACTCAAATTGGGGGATCTGTGACCTGTTATAGGATAGAGGGGAGACCCAGAAAACAGAGTGTCCGACCATCCCAGAGAGGGGCCCACGTCCACCAACAAACCCGACAGGGGGAGAGGGGGAACATTCTACTCACCATACCGGAACCAGGCGGGCGCCAACTCCTGACAGAACCCCTCTCCACCGGGGTGGGGGGGCTGTCGACCAATATGGACGCCGTGACTCTGTTGGTCATTGGCGTCCAGGCGAGACGTTTAACTCGCAGGGTCAGTTCCCACGTCCAGTGGGACTATGTCGCGGCCGACCCAGCGCGGAGCTATGGCCTGCACGCGCTCGTAGGTTGAACTGGGGTGACCACTGGATCTCAACATCCAGCCCGTCGCCCAGTTCCAGCGTGCTTGCTTGAAGATCTCACAGGAACACTGGAGAAAAAAAGCTGTCTAAAAAAGTCTTTCTAAAAAAAGATCCTGCCAGGACCGAAGATCCTAGCAAGGCATCTAGGTCCTTACTCCTAACTAGACAGAAAAAAACTGATTTGCTGTAGCAGAGAGAGAGAGGATATACCCTCTGGGACTGCCCCTAAGGTGTGGCCAGAACGTTTTCTTTCCTGTCTAGTCCTACTCCTGTAGAGGGCAGTATAACCGAGTTGATATTAATCAAGGAGGACTACGTCTGTCAATGAGCGACAGAGAAAAACTGATTTGCTGTAGCAGGAAGTGAGAGGATATACCCTCTGGGACTGCCCCTAGGGTGTGGCCAGAACGTTTTCTTTCCTGTCTAGTCCTACTCCTGTAGAGGGCAGTATAACCCGAGTTGATATTAATCAAGGAGGACTACGTCTGTCAATGAGCGACAGAGAAAAGTATATATACAAATATATGAAAGAAAATAAAAATACTCACAGCTATCTTTTACAAAGGATAAATGGTATTATTAACGATCAGAAATAAAACAATTCACATCAAGCTCCACATTTAAACCCATAGAAGAGAGGACCTTGGTCTCATAGATCCAAAAAGATTCCCTACAGCTAAGTTGCCTAATAAAGTTCCCCTCTCGCCAGTGTTTGTTAACCTTTTTGATACCCCAGAATTTTAGACCTTTAGGGTCCCTATTATGACATAGTCTGACATTTATGGAGACACTGTGTGTTTTGACTCCCTTTTACATGCTCCCCCTAACCTAATATTTAGGGCCCTGTGCTACCTACATATTGGAGGCCAGTTTACATGTACACAACACTCTGTGTACTACATGTAAATTAGATCTATAATTGTAAAATCCGTATTGGTGACTGTAGAGGAAAATTCAGTTTCCTTATATTAGATTTAGAATTCTTGCAAGTGGTACAATGGCCACAAGCATAGAAACCTGATAAAATGGAAAATATTTTATTGTCCTTAGTTACAGGGGGGGGGGGGGGTCTACGACCTCTGGGGCAATAATGTCCCTTAAGGTGGGGGGTCTCATATAACCAAATTCTGGAAAAGAAGGCAGAACAGGGCCAAGAACCCTGTCCTTTTTTAATATATTCCAATGTTAAACAATAATCCTCTAAAAGTTTATGTTGTACATTGTTTATATTCATTTTTTCCATTATTCCTACTAGACTGGATATTGGAAACCAAAGAGCTCCCATCCATTTCTTTAACCTTTTGAACCTCACTTTCAATAACCAGTTCGGTGTAACCTTTCTGCTGAAATCCAACAGCCAAGATCTGAGATTGAGACAGGAAGTCTTCCACGTTTTGTACATGTGGTCCCCGGGTTACGAACACATAGGGACTGTAGGTTTGTTCTTAAGTCTAATTTGTTTGTAAGTTGAAACAGTGCATTTTTAAGTGCAACTTCAGCCTGTGCAGGGATGTGGGATGTTTCGGGTGCTTCTAGGCGTGCAGTCATGTTACCTGGTGCTCTTGTGGCCATGCAATACATACACTACTGCAGTGTGTAATGTGTCTGGCGGTGCAAGATGGCTGCCCAGTGGTAACTGTGACCAGCGTGGAGCACAAGTGACCGAAATTGACATCCGTTCGTAAGTACGAGTTGTTCGTAACTAGGGTGTTCGTAACTCGGGGACTGCAACTGCACTGTTTTTTATTTGTTTTATTAATATTTTTTTGCGCTCGGGTAGTGCTGCTGGATATATTCCAGTCTATGTACCAACCACTCTGTAGTCATTACAGACACTGCTTCCCGGGTTTCCATGGCAGCAGCTTTTCTATCGGTATGGGAGGGTGACTCTGATCCCGCTGGCGAAGTGCCATCCAGGACATATGGTGTGCCTGTGCCTATTGGCCACACAAACGGCAAGTGTGCATGACACCTTCTTGTATAATTTGCCATAAACATTTCATGCATAGCTTATATATGGCACCATTCTGTGCCGCGATGATGTGGTTTGCAGTGGGAGCGAAATCATCACGACCTGGCCAGCCAAGCGGCAGAAGGGTCAGAACCTAGGAAGAAAGACTGGGTGAAGATGGCAATGACTGTGACTGGCGGGATTTGCTTGCCAGGTAAGTTTGCCAAGATGTGCTAATATACTGTGCATATTAGCACATTATGGCTATAAGCGCTTGGGGCCCAATTAAGTATAACATTTTTTTGGGAAGGTTAGTTTTTAATTCAGTTTTAGGGGCTTACCCACGTTTTGTCCAAAGATCACACAAAGGTCATGGTAGGTTTCGAAACTGCAGTCACATCAGGGATTTGATTTCCAACAGTTCTTAGCATTAAAGTGGGTGTAAACCCTTACATATACCGAGTGACGTGACTGGCCTCAGGTAATGTACAGAGATTAAAAAAATTCTCCTACATAAGTTTTACCCGTTTATCTGCAGCCCTCTTTCTTCTACAGCTGTTCAGAGTCCAGAATATACACAGCGATTCTGAGCTTTAAACGGCCGGGGGTAGGGGATCTGAAGTCACACACTGCACAGCATAGAGCAGAGAGCGGAGTGTAATCTGAGACCTGAGTAGAGGGAATGGACACCCCCCCCCCTACATAGTCATGCACAGCTGAGGCTGTCCATTACCTTCTGTGTGCGGAATTGGTGGTGGGGGTTGTCTCCTGAGATTGCTTGGTGTTGGAATAGACTGTCAGAAGTAACTCATGCAGAATAAGGAATCAGAAAGCAGAAATAAATCCCACTAGGTGTTTTGAAAAGAGGCAAGTATGCACTACAGGAGGATATACTTTGTTCATTTCTTATTTCAGGGATATAAAACCACTTTAAAGGGATTTCTGATTCGTTCTTATTTGTGTAAGAATTGGGTTACTGTTAGTCCTTACCTTGGACCAGTCCCCTGTCTTCCACTCATAGCATCCCATGTAATTCTCACAGTCCTCCTCTTCTCTTGGCCTAGTGGCGGAGTCACATTTTCCCCTTGTATTGGTACAGGATATCCTCCTCTTCTTGGTGCCTCGTCCGCAGTCTGAAGAGCACTAAAAATATAACAGAGACACTAAAACAGGTTGGGGAAGTTCTATTCATTAAAATAAGTTTCACTGTTTCATAATAAACATTGTACAAATAAAGAGAAAAAGTAATTGCTTCAAGTCCTTCCCTCGTTCTTTGTGAATGTCCTTGTCCAAAGACACTCTTAGGGGTCTATTTACAAAAAATTCACAAGTATTCACTCAGCTGTAACAAATTTTCCCAATATATTGTCTAATAGCTTTATTTTGCTATGATCATCAGCTCCATCTAGTGGCTATTAAGTGGGATTTGCCTGATTAAGGTATTTCAGGAAAATGCTGTATTATGGCCACTAGATGGATCCGATGATGGTAGGAAATAAACCTCTTTTATGGGGAAAATTTGTTACAGCTTGGAGAACGCTTGTGAAATTCATCAATTTTTTTTATTTTATCAATTGAAGTGCTTAATCCATCTTTGTTAAAACATATTCATAATATGGCTAGAATTGTTGCTGCATCATTACAGATCATCATAGCATATTTCCAAATATTTGATATCACACATTAGTACGTCCATGCTTTGCTTCTTCAATCTGCCCTAAAACTTAACTTCATTCACCAAACCATTCCACATGGATATACTGTAGAACTAAAATGCTTATACTGACTTAGGTCGATGCAGCATCAGTCTGATATTGTATCTGTCCCCCGCTGCTTCTAAGACTGAGAACTGAGTGGTCAAAGACCGCTGATCACTCAGTTCCTGGTATTTACTTAGCAGTCACCGGCTCTCTGCTCGGCCCCGCCAGTGCTCACTGGAGCGCTGGGGGCAGAAGCTGCTGGCTCAGTCCCCCAGCGGCACGTAAAGAGGCTGAGCCAGGTGCCAGTCCAGACATCTGGGTGGTACTCTACATTAATGTCAGGATCTCTCCAGAGTCTGGACTGGCTGAGTGACGTCAGTCGACAGCAGACTTTAGCCTGCTGTCGGCTGATGCTGGGTCAGGGAGTGCAGAACTAACACCCCCCCCCAACGGTATGAGTATTATGTGTCTGCAAAAATCCCCCCCCCCTCCAAAAAAAAAAAAAAAAAAAACACTGAGCAATAAGCTACATGCTTACCTCCTAAGCATAAATTCCCCCAGCTCCCAGTACAAATCTGCCCCCTTGCTGAAATCCCCCCCTCTTAGCACAAATACCCCCCCCCCAAGAAAATTCCCCCTCTCCTAGCACAATTCCTCTACCACTAAAGTTTCCCCTCCTAGTACACATGAACCCCCCTCCCATTCAAATCAACCCTCCCAGCACAAATTCCCCCCCAAATCCCTCTTTTTAACACACATTTTCTTCCCCCCCATCCCAATACAAATCCCCCTACACTCTTAGCACCACCTCCAAATAAATTTCCCCTCCTAGAACAATACTTACCCCCTGCTGCCCCCAAAATTCCCCCTTCCAACACAAATCCCCTCTCCTCCAATATCCTTATAGCGCCCCCCACCTCACAGTGCCCAGGGCAGCTGCCCCTTCAGGTCGTCGCTTGTCCTGGCCCTGCATGCGATACCCAGGAGAAGTAGGTCCAAAAGAGCTTTGGCCTTACTTCTGCTTTCATTAACTTGCTCTGTTGCTCCCCACTGCAAGGGAGTTTAAGTTTTCCTGGATTTGGGCTTTGAAAAAAAATACAGCCAGAATATGTGAAGGATGAGTGAATGCTTGTCACATTTATCCAGCAAATATTTTTATCAGTAGACCCCAATATGTCCCTTTCATAAAGCAACTATCCTCCAAAAATGTATTGTTGATTTGATAAATTCGCTAGGTAGAGCCAACTGCAAAAAATGTCTTAAAATCCCCATAAGAATGAAATATTTTGGATCAGGCAATGGCTTTTAGGTCTATAAAACATCCCCCAGCTGATTATTTTTGGGGGACCGAGTACTCAGTTGTGTTGAATAGTTTCAGTCAACTGCTATTGCTTCCCCCAACATATGGCAGGGGTAGAGTGTCTGGCTGTGCTATCTTTTCTATAGATATTTAACATGTATAGAACACCAATGGAACCATTGATTGGTGATCAGAACATCCAACTGCCATCTGATCTGTACAGCGTTTGTGATTCACACTTACTGCTGACCACTCTGAAGCTTCCCATATAGATAAACAGTCTTGACCTTCACAGCTTTGTTTAGTTGCCGGCTTGGGGCTACCGCAGTAAATATCCCGCTTATTGACATAGGTGCCATTCTGCAGCTGGTATGCACAGGTGACTTCTCGCTGCTGGAATCCTTTTTCACAGGTGGCTGAGCACTGGCCCCATGACCCCGTCATCCATCTGGAGAATAAAAAGAAAACCACACAACAAATTACCTTAACATCAGATATAATGAGGTTTAAGTGACTGAATCAATATTAAATTATTTAATTATAAGGACTGCTACACTCATCAGCTGGGGAGATCTTGCTGCTATAACTTGATTTAGCTTCATTATATTCTCTCCGATATGGAGAACAGGCTCCAATGATGTAACCTACGCTTCGTGGGCCTGCTTGAGCGGGCTGATGGCTCCAAACCCCATCCTTTTTGGAGAATCTGCTGGTCAAAGCCTTTGGAAGAGGCCTACTCCTCCACATTTGTGGTGGAGCGCGCACACCGCCTGGCTGCGAGACCCCCACGTACCTTCATCACCAAATTCCTTAACGGTCAGGATCGAGACGCTATCCTAAGGCTCACCCGGAAAAAAGGCAACATTCCCTGTATCTGTGTTCCCGGACTTCTCTGCTATTGTCCAGAAAAAGGAGGCAGTTCAGCAAGGCCAAACAGTGGCTCCGGGCTCAACACCTGATGTGCGCGATGCTCTTCCCAGTGAGGCTCCGTGTGGTGTGAAATGGCAAAGCCTGCTTCTTTGAAGACCCACAGTCAGTCTTCTCGTGGTTGGAACGTTGAGACGCGGCTGGCCCAGTATCTGTATGAAATCCCTTGCATCTGGCTTCCCCTCACTGATCATCAGTGAGGCACCTCTGAAGATTCCTCGCACCATTTACCTTATTGCCATGGCTGTGACCGGATTTTACCAGAGAACCGTGAGTTGGGCACAGCCCTCATGTTCCCCAGTTGCTTGATCCCAAACGTTTATCCTTGTGACCATGAGGCTACTATTTTACCATTGAAACTTTTCAAACTCAACCTACAGCTTCCCACCTGCTGTAGGAGGCGAATCAACCCCGCACCGTTCTGCGCTTTTCAGCGTTTGGATGTTCCCTGGACCCCAACAACCACCTTGACCATATGTTACCTCACCAACCCTGGATTTCAACACCCATTCTCCAATGCTGGTTCCCCTGGTCAGCGCCTGCCCTTTGGATTCTTGCAAGCAGCACTTTGTTTGTTCTGTTGCACTGGTCCAGTGCTGTTAAGATCTACTTGTTCTTTATTGTTTTTGTTGTACCTTCGACATGTCATCAGAACCTCTCTTACTGTACGTATCTGGTGGTAGTCAGTTAAAGGAGATTTTGGGCGCTCCCTTAACTGACTACCACTAGAAACATTGGAAATGACCACTAGGCCCTATCTTAAGGTAGCAGCCCAGAACCCTTAACAAGGGTCCACTGCCTTTTTTCATCCAGTGGGGCCAGATTGATTGGGAGTTAATTTCCCCAAGTGGCCCCCTCTCACCTACCACCCACCCACAGACCCTCTATTGAGATGGTCAGTCCAGCGCAGCCATCAACTTTTCAAAAAAACGAACTATACATATAACATGCTTCTCATCCCGGGTCACCCAACATTTGCCCCTGCCTCATTTGCAACCCATGTGCGATGGCACATACTCCCCTTTGGACCTCCGCATTCCGGTCTTGAATCTCCTACAACTCTATTGCCAAATGTATTCGATTCTCTCCAAGAGCATGGTGACCATAAATAAATGTGTTCTTCTAATGAGGTACTTTGGAAGGATTATACCAACAAGTCTACCTGTGTACTGGAATAAAGAAAAATAACGATTTTGCTCCCATCGTTGGTGTTAGTGGGAGGAACAGTGCCCCATCATTTGTGTCAGTGGAAGGAATAGTGCCCCATCGTTGGTGTCAGTGTTAGGATTAGTGTCTCATTATTGGAATCAATGGGAGAAATAGTGCCCCATCATTGGTGTCAGTGGGAATGTGATCACTTATAAAAAAGGTATTTATGTTTTTATATATCTATACAAAAATGTTTTGCGTTTAATTTATATTTTAAACTGAATGGGTTGTTTTACAGGGTGATAGTTTACAATCACTTTAGCTGGAGTGTTGTATCGGTTTACCCGGGTTGCTATGGGCATGGGAAGCCCTGTGCTTGTTCCGTATTTTTGCACTCCCTAATAGGTTGCTGGGGTGTGGGCGGGCTGCAGAGGAATAGTGCCCCATCATTGGTGTCAGTGGGAGGAATAGTGCCCCATCATTGGTGTCAGTGGGAGGAATAGTGCCCCATCATTGGTGTTGGTGGGAGGAACTGTGCCCCATCCTTGGTGTCGGTGGGAGGAACTGTGCCCCATCCTTTGCGTCAGTGGGAGGAACAGTGCCCCATTGGTGGTGTCAGTGGGAGGAACAGTGCCCCATCCTTGGTGTCAGTGGGAGGAACAGTGCCCCATCATTGGAATCAATGAGAGAAATAGAGCCCCATCACTGGTGTCAGTGGGAGGAATAATGTCCCATCGTTGGGTGTCAGTGAGAGGAACTATGACCCACTGTTGCCGACAGTGGAGGGAATAATGCTCCAAGGGCCAGATAAAAGCAAGCAAAGGGCCCCTGGACCACAGTTTGGAGACCACTTCTTAGACAATACAAGCAAACCAGACAGTTGTGAAAGTGTACAACTTAAACACGCTCATCGCTATAGAAATCAAAATTTGCCTCTTGGTTGTCCAGGGTTTGATGCTGACCACAAAAATAATGTGCAGTAGTGTAATAAAATTAGCACGCCAAAATTAAAGCAAGTGATAAGAATTTGCAGCGCTCACAACAGAACATCACAGCTCTTGCAGAACTTTCCTTCCAACCCTTCTTTCCATAAAGTGTCACCGGATCTATTTGCCTGCCATGGGGAACCTGTGAACCTTTCCAGATGTCCCACCGTTATTGTAGCGCTAGACACAACACACGGCTACCCTTTGGAATTCTGGAGGAAAAGCACGGAGTCAGGCACAGAAGGGTTTAAAGTTTGCAGTGTGACAATGGGATCTCTCGTAGATTCAGTTTTGCTTTCCCTACCAGTGCTTGCAGTTGCAGTGAAGCCTTGTGCCACTCCTGAGCTCTGCAACACCATAGAATGTTTTATGGAGTAAAGGGCTTACAACAAGGCAAGGCATTTTACAAGCCAAGCCTGTCCTGGATGGAATGCAAGAGAAAGGGTGTGACCTAAACTTGTGGATGTTTAAAGCTAAACTCCAAGCAAACTGTTAAATATATAGATTATAGTGGAATTCAAGCCTAGCACTAACTATTCCTGAAAATGTTCCCTCCTCCTACCTATCCTGTGAAAAAAAGAGCCCTGTACTTACCTTTCTTCAGTCTGCTCCAGTCATGTGATCCTGTAGATCCGGCTCCCCTTTGTCAGAGAGTGGCAGCTGCATGGGAGAGGAGGGAGCACTGACAACAGCTGGGTTATGGGAGCCTATGGGTGACATCACAACTCCCGAAATTCCCAGCCATTGTCTAGCGCTCCCTTATACAGGGGAGCTGGAGCTGCAGGATCACATGACCAGAAAAGGTAAGTATACATAACTATTTTACACATAGTAGAAATAGGGAGGGGGGCGGGGCAATTTTAGGAAGAGTTAGTATTAGGCTTGAATTCCACTTTAAAGTTGTAATGTTCCGGTACCTTTGGTACCCTAAATTACACTTTCCACAAGTGTATGCGCCCCACCATTTACTTTTGGAAAGGTGCGCATACACCTTTAAGACTGGAGCTGTCATCACCCAGCGCCGGACTAGATGGCTATTTAAAGCGCCGGTTCTCACTCACATGTGTTCGTTCAAACACCCTTACCTGGATGCTAACCTTGCTTGAAGCTTCCATGCTTGCAAGCTTACCTCGCTGACGGAACCTCGCCGCGCTGATCCCTGTATCCCGCTACTGGATCATCCGCCTCTCCTGAACCACCCTTCGGGTGTATCGCTAATAGTGCTAAGTACCCCGCAGGGGAATTCTCTATAAACTTATACTAAGCTTACACTATCTAGCTCTGCATAGTAAAGACTGTTTATCACATCTGCATAACTAGATTGCTAGCTCTTGAGACTACTGCTACTTTTCTGCACTGGGTTGATCTCTTTTGTATGTCCACCTTCTATTCTGTCATCTGCTACCATACAACATTGCTAAACCTTCCTGCATCCATCTGCTACTGTCTCACCTTCAAGTGTCTATCACCTACCACCTCCACTTAACCTATCCCTCAACCTTCATCATTGTGTTACCACATACATAAAGTCATTCTAGGAACCAGCTTGCTAATTGTGTGTATTTACTGGCTGAAATAAGACCTTCCACACATGATGAGTCATTGAGGTTGGGAATGGTATCTCAGCATATCTCTTACATGACTACTGACGTGGAACTATTTCTGCAGCTGAAAATCCACACCATATAAGAAACGCAGGAGCGTTACAGATTGAACGAACCAAAAAATGGATTCAGCAGAAATAACCACTCAGGTGACACAATTAAAACAGCAAGTATCTGCGTTAATACACGCACTTGCTGAATTAAAAGAAGACAATCAGGCTCTGTCGCAGCAGGTAATTAGACTGACACAACTTACCTCTGCTCAGTCCCCTGAACCCAAGATAAATCCCCCTTTGGTATTTACAGGCGATCGCAAAAAATTTCGCGAATTTAAAAACGCATG
The DNA here is from genome assembly GCF_965119305.1 of Pelophylax lessonae. NCBI lineage: Eukaryota > Metazoa > Chordata > Amphibia > Anura > Ranidae > Pelophylax > Pelophylax lessonae. The sequence continues at coordinate 27,576,731 of NC_138771.1, read as the reverse complement.
TGAGTTACTTTTTTTGCTAAAACCTCGTACCTACCTTACTGATCACATTAAGGTTTGTACTATTATTTCTTACCTATCAATCGATCCTCGAGCCTGGGCAGATTCTCTTTTTGAGAAAAACGACCAGCTTCTCAACTCCTATGCCTTGTTCCTGGCAGAGCTCACTAGCCTATATGATGACCCCAATAGGCAGAGTACTGCTGATCTTCAGTTAAGATCCTTGAAACAAGGAAGGAGGCCTGTAGAAGACTTTGTCGCAGAGTTCAAGAGATGGACCCTTGATTCAGAATGGAATGATGCATCTCTGAAAACCCAATTTAGGCTTGGCCTATCAGAAGCCGTTAAGGACGAGCTCGCCCGAGCGGATCTGCCAAAAACCCTGGATGCATTAATACAACTCAGTATTACCATAGATAGAAGACTACGAGAAAGAAAGGCTGAAAAGATGGGAATGCCATTATCCGTTTCCTCTCGGAGTCTGGCCGTTCCTATGGAGGTAGGAACCATACGCCCACCGCTATCAACTATGGAAAAAGCCAAAAGACGAAATGAAAATCTCTGCTTGTACTGTGCATCCCCGGATCACAAGATAAACGTCTGTCCCCTAGTCAACAAAAAGAAGGGTGAGTGTTCACATGTCTCCCTAGGAGGATTGACAACTTCATTCACTAACCCCTACATTTCTGTTTTTTTGACATTACAGTGGGACCAGAACAGGATTACTACTAAGGCCATGATTGACACAGGATCTTGTGGAAATTATATGGATATATGTTTTGCTGCTTTAAATAAAATTCCTATTATTTCTAAACTCAAACCTGTCTCAGTAAGTCTTATTACCGGTGTTCCGTTATCCTCTGGTCCGATCACCGATCAGACACAAGCACTTCTAGTCACTATTAATGAGTCTCATAGGGAGACTTCTACCTTCGATTTAATACCATCACCCCACTTTCCCATTGTGTTGGGACTTCCCTGGTTGCACACACACCAACCAACTATAGATTGGAAGAAACAGTCCTTGACCTTCCCTTCTTGTTATTGCGAGGAGACGTGTAACCTCCCGTTTTACGGGAAGATTCTGTCTGTGGTGACAGATGAGATTGCACCACTATGTTATCAGGATCTTTCTGAGGTTTTTCTTGAGAAAAATGCTCAAGCATTGCCTCCTCATCGAGACTATGATTGTAGCATTGATCTACTCCCAAATAGCAAATTGCCGTTCGGTCATGTTTATCCTCTTTCACAGGATGAACCTGCCCATCTCAAAACCTATTTGGATGAGAACTTGGAAAAAGGTTTTATTAGACCTTCCACTTCTTCCACAGCAGCAGGACTCTTTTTTGTTCGCAATAAAGATTCAAGTCTCAGACCTATCATCGACTACAGGAAATTGAATGCTATCACAATAAAAGATCGCTATCCTCTGCCGCTTATCCCTGAGCTCATTGAGCAGGTGCGTGGAGCTACCTATTTTTCAAAATTAGACCTGAAAGGAGCATACAATCTCATTCGAATCCGTGATGGACACGAGTGGAAGACTGCATTCAGAACTAGATACGGATTGTTCGAATATCTTGTGATGCCATTCGGCCTATGCAATGCCCCTGCAGTTTTCCAACGATTTATAAACGATATTTTTAAAGACTTACTAGATGTCTGTGTTGTGGTATATCTGGACGATATACTTATATATTCACGGACCCTGTCTGAACACATAAGACATGTAAGACTTGTATTATCGAGATTGCTTGCACATAATCTTTATGTGAAGCTGAAGAAATGCTTGTTCCATAAAGATGAGGTACTCTTTCTAGGCTACATCATATCCAAAACAGGAATCGAGATGGACATGAGTAAAATATCCTGCATTCAGGATTGGCCTACACCAACTACACGCAAGGCGCTACAGCGATTCCTGGGATTTTCAAATTTCTACAGGAAGTTCATAAAAAACTTTTCTGCTATTGTGAGACCCCTCACACAGCTCACTAGCATAAAAATACCATTTAAATGGTCAGAAGAAGCAAATAAGGCTTTCCACTTGTTAAAGACAAGGTTTACTTCCGCTCCCATATTACGCCATCCAGACCCATCCCTCCAATACATTCTGGAGGTAGATGCGTCAAACATGGCAGTAGGAGCAATACTCTCCCAACGACCTACCCACACTTCACCACTTCATCCAGTCGCTTTTTTTTCTAAATCCCTGAGCAGTCCCGAGATAAATTACCCCGTGGGTGAAAAGGAACTGCTTGCTATAAAATTGTCTCTGGAGAATTGGCGACATTTACTCGAAGGCACCCAATTACCAATAATTATATACACGGACCATAAAAACCTCCAATATCTTCAGACTAGCAAAACTCTCTCGCATCGACAGGTACGATGGTCACTATTCTTTCTAAGGTTTAACTTCCTAGTGACCTACACACCTGCAGATAAGAACAAAAAGGCGGATGCACTATCACGACTAACTGAAGAAAACTACTTTGAAATCCCTTCCGTTCCTATAATACCTCACAAACGCATTATTGGAGTTGTCCGTTCCTTAAAGGAAGAGGTTCTGCATGGTATAAGTTTGGATTCACCCCCACCACAACTAAATACTGATGCAGAAGGCTTCCTCTACTACAACGACAAACTTTACATACCACCTACCCTACGCACCAAGATCTTGGAATTATCGCATGATGTGCCTATGGCAGGACATATGGGTATGACAAAGACTTTCAATTTGATTTCTCGACAATTCTGGTGGCCTGACATGAAAACATCTATACAAAAATTCGTCTCTTCATGCAATGTCTGTGCCAGGTCCAAAATTGACACTACGAGACCATCCGGTCTACTATGCAGTCTACCAATACCCCAAACTCCATGGGAGGTTTTGTCATTGGACTTCATCTTAGAATTGCCTCCTTCCAAAGGATTTAATACCATCTTGGTGTCAGTGGACCATCTGACAAAGATGGCACATTTCATTGCTATTCGCAGACTACCTTCGTCCAAACAAACGGCAGAACTCCTGATGAAACATGTCTTTAGATTACATGGTATCCCAAAAACTCTTCTGTCTGACCGTGGATCCCAATTTATTTCTAAATTCTGGCAAGAACTATGTCACATACTACGGATTGAGCGGAAGCTCACTTCTCCTTACCATCCGCAGACCAACGGACAGACTGAAAGAGTCAACCAATGCATCGAGCAGTATTTACGTTGTTACACTTCTTACCAACAGGATGATTGGTTGGATCTTCTCCCCCTGGCAGAATTTGCCTACAACAACGCAACTCACAGTACAACCAAGCAGAGTCCGTTCTACTTGAACTATGGGTTCCATCCCTCTATTCTCCCTCCACGCATCCTTCCTTCAAATAACCCAGTAGCCTCAGACTATCTTACCCAAATAAAGGATTCTCTGGGTTTACTAAATACTACCATTGCACACGCTCACAGTCAACAAAAGAAGTACTATGATCTTCGTAGAAGACCTTCTCCACAGTATACTATCGGGGACCTCGTTTGGCTCTCAACAAAAAACTTGAGACTGAAGATCCCTAGCAAAAAGCTTGGACCTCTGTTCTTGGGACCTTTCCCAATCAAGAAACTTATTGGAAAAGCTGCAGTGCAGCTTACATTGCCAATGGACCTAAAAATCCATCCCATTTTCCATGTGTCGCTACTAAAACCCCATGTTCCGGACCAAGGAATAAGGCCTAATATTCCACCTCCCCCTCCTGTACAAGTTGAAGGTGGAGAAGAATACGAGATAAAAGAGATTCTGGATTCTCGTATCTACAGAAGAAGACTTCAGTACTTGGTTAGATGGAAGAACTATGGGCCCCAAGACGACACCTGGCTAAACACCTCTGACATACATGCCCCTAGATTAATCCGCAATTTTCATGCGAGATACCCAGACAAACCAGCTCCAGAGGCCTTCAGGAGCAGGCCTTAAGGGGGGGGTATTGTAATGTTCCGGTACCTTTGGTACCCTAAATTACACTTTCCACAAGTGTATGCGCCCCACCATTTACTTTTGGAAAGGTGCGCATACACCTTTAAGACTGGAGCTGTCATCACCCAGCGCCGGACTAGATGGCTATTTAAAGCGCCGGTTCTCACTCACATGTGTTCGTTCAAACACCCTTACCTGGATGCTAACCTTGCTTGAAGCTTCCATGCTTGCAAGCTTACCTCGCTGACGGAACCTCGCCGCGCTGATCCCTGTATACCGCTACTGGATCATCCGCCTCTCCTGAACCACCCTTCGGGTGTATCGCTAATAGTGCTAAGTACCCCGCAGGGGAATTCTCTATAAACTTATACTAAGCTTACACTATCTAGCTCTGCATAGTAAAGACTGTTTATCACATCTGCATAACTAGATTGCTAGCTCTTGAGACTACTGCTACTTTTCTGCACTGGGTTGATCTCTTTTGTATGTCCACCTTCTATTCTGTCATCTGCTACCATACAACATTGCTAAACCTTCCTGCATCCATCTGCTATTGTCTCACCTTCAAGTGTCTATCACCTACCACCTCCACTCAACCTATCCCTCAACCTTCATCATTGTGTTACCACATACATAAAGTCATTCTAGGAACCAGCTTGCTAATTGTGTGTATTTACTGGCTGAAATAAGACCTTCCACACATGATGAGTCATTAAGGTTGGGAATGGTATCTCAGCATATCTCTTACATGACTACTGACGTGGAACTATTTCTGCAGCTGAAAATCCACACCATATAAGAAACGCAGGAGCGTTACAAAAGTGTAACTCCACTTTGTTGAGAAAAAAAAACAATGCCCTCTGTATGATATATGTGCATTGCAAGGACTGTAACAAACGTTGTGGCAAATTGTCACCTTTTTCTGTTCAGAAGAAAAAAACGTTTGTTCCTTTATGATTTTGCAAGACTGATTCTTTAATGGGAGGGTCTGGTTCATCATAACCACCTGGTGCACTTTTAGTGTTCTGATGAGGAAAGTTGCAGTGTCTGCATTCCTTTAGAAGTAATTAACCCTTGGGGAGTAGATCATTAAAAATAAAATTCTTGTTGCAGAGGATGCCTGAAAATTTGACTTGGATCTTAGCGCAGACACCTAAGAAAATAATCGACCCAATCACACAAGCAGGAAATTACATTTCTGAGGGCAATCTGTACAATAGATGCCATATTGCATTGATTTTTTTTTTTTGACCGTTTTAGAAAATGAAGCAAGGTCCATAAAGACATGGATAAGTTTGGGGTGGAGGAACTTTACTGGCCTGCACAGTGTTCGGACCTCAACCCGATAGAACACTTTTGGGATGAATTAGAGCAGAGACTGCGAGCCAGGCCTTCTAATCCAACATCAGTGCCTGACCTCACAAATGCGCTTCTAGAAGAATGGTCAAACATTCCCATAGACACACTCCTAAACCTTGTGGACAGCCTTCCCAGAAGAGTTGAAGCTGTTATAGCTGCAAAGGGTGGGCCAACTCAATATTAAACCCTACAGACTAAGACTGGGATGCCAATAAAGTTCATGTGCGTGTAAAGGCATGTGTCCCAATACTTTTGACAATATAGTATATTCATTTGTGGAGGATATTGATGGTATATTTTAAAGTGCTACGGTGGATGTATATCATGAGTAAGCAGGGGCAAATTTATCAGAGGTTACCAAGCTGTGATATGTTTCAGCAGTGTTGATAGTACACAATGTCACAGTTTGGCATGCTCAAATAAATTTGCCCCTGGAAAACTCAGACGGGGACATAAATGCAGAAGGAGACTCTGTTGGGGACACAAACGCACAGGGAAAAAATGATGTGGACACAAATGAACAGGACGCCTCTGATGGGAGCATAAACAGAGGGGGACACTTGGATAAGAACAGAAATGGAGAGAGATAATTGGATGGGAACATAAATGGAGAGGGTCACTTGGATGGGAACACAAGTGGACAGGGAACTCTAAAAGGGACACAAATGGACAGGGAGACTCTGATGGGGACACAAATGGACAGGGAGACTCTGATGGGAACAAAAAATGGAGAGGGACACTTGAATGGGAACACAAATGGAGAGGGACACTTGGATGGGAACACAAACCGAGAGGGACACTTGGATGGGAACACAAATGGACAGGGAGACTCTTATGGGGGCACAAATGGACAGGAAGACTCTGATGGGGATACAAACGGACAAAGAACTGCAGGGACAAAAAACCTGCAGGGAGACTATGATGGGGACACAAATCCGCAGGGAGAGTCTGATTGCGACACAAATGGACAGGGAGACTCTGATGGGGACACAAATGAACAGGGAGACTCTACAGGGGACACAAATGGACAGGGTGACTCTACAGGGGACACAAATGGACAGGGAGACTCTACAGGGGACACAAATGGACAGGGAGACTAATGGGGACACAAATGGACAGGGAGACTAATGGGGACACAAATGGACAGGGAGACTAACGGGGACACAAATGGACAGGGAGACTAACGGGGACACAAATGGACAGGGAGACTCTAATAGGGACACAAATGGACAGGGAGACTCTGATGGGGACACAAATGAACAGGGAGACTCTGATGGGTACACAAATGAACAGGGAGACTCTGATGGGTACACATATGGACAGAGAGACTCTTATGGGGACACAAATGAACAGGGAGACTCTGATGGGGACACAAATGGACATGGAGACTAGACTGATGGGGACACAAATGGACAGGGAGACTGATGGGGACACAAATGGACAGGGAGACTGATGGGGACACAAATCCACAAGGAGACTGATTTGGACACAAATCTGCAGGGAGACTCTTATGGGGACACAAATGGACAGGGAGAGTCTCATGGGGACACAAATGGACAGGGAAACTCTAATGGGGACACAAATGGACAGGGAGACTCTCATGGGGACACAAATGGACAGGGAGACTCTCATGGGGACACAAATGGACAGGGAGACTCTCATGGGGAGACAAATGGACAGGGAGACTCTGATGGGGAGACAAATGGACAGGGAGACACTGATGGGGAGACAAATGGACAGGGAGACACTGATGGGGAGACAAATGGACAAGTAGACTGATGGGGACACAAATGGACAGGGAGACCCTGATGGGGACACAAATGGACAAGGAGACTGATGGGGACACAAATGGACAGGGAGACTGATGGTGACACAAATGGACAGGGAGACTGATGGGGACAAAAATGGACAGGGAGACTGATGGGGACACAAATGGACAGGGAGACTGATTGGGACACAAATGGACAGGGAGACTGATGGGGACACAAATGGACAGGGAGACTGATGGGGACACAAATGGACAGGGAGACTGATGGGGACACAAATGGACAGGGAGACTCTGATGGGAACACAAAGCTGCAGGGAAATTCTGATGGGTGCACAAATGGGCAGGGAAACTAATGGGAACAGAAATGTACTGGAAGACTCTGATGGGGCCACAAATATACGGGGAAACTGAATTTATTTTTGTTCAAGCTTTATGTAAAGGCTCAAGTCTATTTCAAACTTCTTCACTTCTTACTCTTTTGTTCAGAATCATATTTTGCCGATTACAAAAAAGATCCAAGTAAAACGTATTCATTCTGTTCAATTTTATTCATTTATTTATAAATGACTAATTTTTTTTCCCCACAAATATTTGATAATATATGCATTGTGGCCCTCGCACTGTAAAAGTTGGGAGACCCCTAGTCTAAGGTGTTAAACACATGCATCCACCCAGACAGAAAATCAGGTGAATGTGGGTTTGGGTAGCAGGTCCCACCACACCCAGTCCCTCCAGAATAGCAGGGAACGCTTTAGGATAATACAGCTGCACCAGTCCAACCTTGCAGTCCAACACTAACATTCTAATGTAATTGCCGAGAGAGGCTCCCTGCACATTTTCCAGCCCGGTAGTCTTACTGTCTGGACTGCCAGCACTAACAGGGAGAATTCCCTGCTCTGCTGATTAACATCAGATCAGCCGCAATTCTTAATGTTCCCAGCTTGGTTTGCCAGTACTACCCTATAAAAATTTACATTCATGAAATAAACATGTCACATGGTTGTGTTACTAATTAGTCCGGATATATTCTACATGGCAGCAATACAATTACGTTACTGTGTGTACTTCGAAGTAAAATTTCACAATTTAGGAGACTCAACATATTCAGCCCAGGGATTGGCACTGAGCATCATTCTAGAAAACAGGAACCTTTGTCTATATAATGTACAACCTATTTGTGTTCATTGACTGATCTGTAATACTACTGTCCCCAATTCTCCTTTCTGCTCATTAAGTAATAAACGCAAGAGGAGCTAAACAAGGTAACAATACTACCAGAGGTAACTGGAATTTACAGAGCAGAAATGTTCATGGGCCCCCAACAGAAAAAAAAAATAACACTGTTATACAGGACCCTAATTGCCATGGCGGATGGTGAAGGAATAAAGGGGCGATTCACAGCAGATGCAGTGGGACTGCATTGGGTGGCCATTTCAGTGCAGTCTCGCCGCATGGACAAGGCAAAATGCCTCGTTTCTTAATGCCCAGCTCACGCAACTGTGTTGCGGTGGTGTGCGGGCACAGTGCATGCAGTATTTTTATCAGTGCAGCGCAGTGAGATTCAACCCACCGCCTTGCACAGTGCGGTCGACAATTTAACTTTATGAGATGTCTTTGTGACATCTCAATAAAGTTCATGAAAAAAAAAAAAAGGAAACGTTGCAATATTGCTCATCTTAGTGCATCTTCACTGTGCTGATCCCAGCCTGGATTGCACTGCAAACCAGCCACTTCCACCTTTTCTCACTTCCTGTACCCTTGGATTTCCAAGGGTAGGTTGGTGGCAGCTTATACCTGTAAACTACATCACACACCATAGCGCTGGTCAAATTTGATTTTTTTACAGCCACTGCGCTGCAATGCAGCAGCTGGTGTGAACCAGGCCTAACGAGGCGCGACAATGAGGATGACGCAAGTACAGATCGGTGTACAGCACAGTGTACAGAATTGGTCATAGAAAATGTATAGCATACCACACGGAGTACAGCAGAGCTTAGAGATTGAGGAGGTGTAAAAAAATAAAAAAAAAAAGGAAATAAAATGTACAAGGCAGGTTAAAGAATGCAGTAGTGCAGAATAGGGATCGACCGATATCGGTTTTTCATTGCCGATACCAATATTTTGGCCATCGCATATTGGTATTGGCCGATATTTTGTACATTTAAAGTTTTGAAAAATAAAGAAAATTTTTGACACAAATCTGAACATGTTAATTTTTGTTTAATGCTTAATAGCTGGCTTGCTGGCACCCTTTGGTGGCTGGCTGGCTAGCACCCTGTGGTGGGTGGCTGGCTGCTTGGCTGGTACAGGGCCTTTGGGCGGCTGACTGGCACAGTGCCTGTAGCTGGCTGGTAAAGGGCCGGAGGGTGGTTGGCTGGTACAGGGCCTGTGGGTGGCTGGCTGTCTGGCACCTTGTGGTGGGTGGCTGGCTAGCTGGCACCCTGTGGTGGGTGGCTGGCTGTCTGGCACCCTGTGGTGGGTGGCTGGCTGGTACAGGGCCTGTGGGTGGCTGGCTGGTACAGTGTCTGTGGCTGGCTGGTACAGTGCCTGTGGCTGGCTGGTAAAGGGCCTGTGGGTGTGGGTGGCTGGCTGGCACCGGGCTGCCGTGGGTGGGTGTATGGCTGTGTGTATCGGTCAGTTCCGAGGCCGATACCGATATATATCAGGGAAAGTGCATATCAGCCTTGCCGATAATCGGTCGATCTCTAGTATGAAACAATGAGGAATACAGAATGTACAGCAGGGCACACTGAATGAGGTTTGATGGCAAAGGGAATACACAGCATGGCATACAGAATCAGGGGATGTGAAATAGGGAATCGACAGTACGGTACATGATATGAGGCGTTGAGGCAAACGGAAAGTACAGCCAAGTATGACAGTGCAGAGTGAGTGCCTTAAAAATGTATTGACTGTTGGTTAGGTTGACCCAATCCACACCTCCAAAAGACCTGAACAGGATTTGACAGCCCCCCCAGATCACCACTATCATTTGTAAACACAGAAGCCAGCAGTGGAAATCTTCCACTACTTGTGCATTTCCATAAAAGTCTTCGAAAATGCAAAACCCGCTTAACCAGTTCTTTGCTAGAGCAATTCTTTCACACTTTTATAAAAAATATGCATTTTTGGCCATAAAATTACTTAAAACCCTCAAAACATATCTTTTCTGAAAGTAGAGGCCCTGTAGAATAAAAAAAAAATTGCAGTTGGAATTTATTAAGTTGCACAAAATGTACTGTTTGTCAAATGCATATTTTCAGGAAAAATTATATTAAAATTAATTTTAGTCCAGACACACACAATACCCATTTTTTGCTAAAACATAAAAGATGGGGGTTGCATCCAGTAAATAGATGATTCTAGGACAATATCCCCCGGGAAACATCCCCCCTGGACATAATCTCCCCTGGACAACATCCCCTCCTCCAGAGTTACCATGGGCCTCTTGGCTGCTTCTCTGATCAATGCTCTTCTTGCCCGGCCGGTCAGTTTAGGTGGAAGGCCATGTCTTGGTAGGTTTGCAGTTGTGCCAAACTCTTTCCATTTTCAGGTGATGGACTGAACAGTGCTCCGTGAGATGTTCAAAGCTTGGGATATTTTTTTAAAACCTAATTCTGCTTTAACCTTCTCCACAACTTTATCCCTGACCTGTCTGTTGTGCTTCTTGGCATTCGGGATGCGGTTTATTCACTAAGATTCTCTAACAAACCTCTGAGGGCTTCACAGAATAGCTGTATTTATACTGCGATTAAATTACACACAGGCTGACTATTTACTATTTAGGTGACTTCTGAAGGCAATTGGTTCCACTCTATTTTAGTTAGGAGTATCAGAGTAAAGGGGGCTGTATACAAATGCGCGCCACACTTTTCAGAGATTTGTAAAAAATTAAAAAAAAACATTTATCATTTTCCTTCCACTTCACAATTGTGTGCCACTTTGTGTCGGTCTATCACATAAAATCCCAATTAAATACATTTACATTTTTGATTGTAACATGACAAAATGTGGAAAATGTCAAGGGGTATGAATACTTTTTCAAGGCACTGTAGCTGCTTGACAGCTCCAAAACTGGAAGCGATGAAATCATTATATTAAGTCACTGCAGAGGAGATCTAGGATTAGATGTTCCTTGGTCTCCTCCTGCTCGCTATCTTGAAGCCCTTCCGATGTGGTTCCTAGCTCTCAGGAAGGGCAGGAGAGCCCAATAACCATGGAGAAAGGGCCTATCATGGGGAGGGACCGCACTGCCTGCACTGTGAAATTGATCGGGTGATTATTCAGCCGCTGGATCACTTTCACTTTACAGCCAGGAAACGGCTGAATAAAACGAGCACACACCTGTGTCATTTCATATAAGCCATTAAAGAGGTTATCATAACGTCATCAAAGCTGCCTAAAATTAGCATGGTCACTCCATTTGGACCTCTGTGCACCTGACTTGCAGAATTTACTTCACACGTCTTCCTGAAAAACCAGCAGTCCACAAGAATCAGAATACCACCTGTACGACTTCGCAGGAAGACTGGGTGAACTCCCAAAAGAAGAAAAAAAACTAAACCTAGGATGCAGCCTCATTATTAATACTGTACAGGGTTCATACACATTTTTACCAATAACATTCTATGACTTCAAGTATTCATGACCTAATGTTTCATGAAATGTCTATGTATACATGTTAAATAAGAAGAAAATCCATGTTACACCCATTTACCTGGCACTGCTACACATTAACTTTAGCTGAAACTGCGTTATCCCCATAGACTGTAAAAAAGGTTACCCCACGCAGAGAACGTCACGTGATGGATCTCCCGAACATTAACTATTGTAATTTAACCAATATTATCAACTATATTAGAATATACTGGAGAAAGAAAAAAATAAGATGGGCACTCCTGCTTGGGGCTAAAGCTTCAGTTCAGGCAGTCACAATGGATAAGGTGCAGCCGGACTGGTATGGATGGCACAGATGCACAAATGCGGCGCTTACATCGAGGGCAGGAGCAACAGTCCCACGAACAGGCAGAAAAGAGAGAAAGGCGCCACTCAGTGTAGCAGATGTAAATAATTTTATTGACGCATATTTAAAACTTACATGGAGGTAAGAGTCTATCTTCATAGCTCGGCGTCCTTCCGGGTACGCTGTGTTTCCGTCCCTGAGGCTGGCCAGCAGCCGGGCGATGCCACTAGGGGAGAACCAATCAGGGGACTCAGTCACATCGAGGCAGCAGTGAAGCGCATACCTCACTGGAGGGCTGCACGAACGTGATGACGGGGGGGCGGTAACCGGTTTTGGTTCATGTATGCTCCGAAACCGGTTATGGCCCCCCCGCGTCATCACGTTCAGTGAGGTATGTGCTTCACCGCTGCCTCGATCTGACTGAGTCCCCTGATTGGTTCTCCCCTAGTGTCATCTTCCGGCTGCTGGCCAGCCTCAGGGACGGAAACACCGCCGACCCGAAAGGACGCCGAGCTATGAAGATAGACGCTTACACATCCATGTAATTTCTTAATATGTGTCAATGAAATTATTTACATCTGCTACACACATTTGAGAGTGGCGCCTTTCTCTCAAATTTCCATGACTTTTCCAAAACTTTGTGGGTTAAATTATTTTCCAAAACGTATCCAGGCCTGGAAATTAACATTTTAAAATTCCATAACTTTTTCAGGTTTTTCATGACCGTACGAACCCTAACTGTTAGTATGACCACCTCTTGTCCTGTGACCCAGGTATGTTCTGGGTTTCCTTCTGCTTCATCATTCTGGTATTGCGGCTGCTGGTTTCTCAACTGGGGTTCTTCATGGAAGACAGGGAAGGGCGTCCCAGCTCTCAAACACAGAGGATTTGCGAGCACAGGCAGGTGGAGAACTAGAGAATTATTTGCAGAGAACTAATTGGGCCGCCTAACTCTATTCAGGCCTCCATTAGTGTGGGACGCACACAGGATTTGGCAGCTCAACTGATAACCACTAACATTTGTAAACACAGAAACTGGAACAGAAAGACTACTCATCTTCCCTATATTGGATGACATCTTTTAGTGCATCAGAGAAAGCATGTATTTAATGGAAGTCTCTCTCGGTCTTCTTTCTGTGCACAAATAATATTGGCGAGCAGGTGAGCTATTGAACCCTGTGTGAGTTCCGTGCTGACGAATGTCGGGTTGGGGTCAGGGAACCTGGTGTGACTGCTGACTGGAAAAACAGGAGCTCTTCGGAACACTTTTCAACCATGGGGCTGAATGGGTCCCTTCCCACTGGGGCCCATAGCAGCCATGTGGCCTGCTATGGCAGTAGTTCCGCCATTAAATACTATCTTTTTGTTGCAGTCACTGAATCAGATGCAGACTCTTATTTGGAGAGTATCTTTAGATGAACATAATATAAATGTCGTATGAACCATTTTTTAATTTATTACTTTTCCACTTCAAGATCTTGTGAAAATTTTTCAAAGTTGTCAAAAAAATTCAGCTGTCCATTCCTTCCAATATGGCAACCTAGAGGCGTTCTGTGAAGAACTGGTATATGGCAGGGATCAGCTCAAGGTTTTGCAAACTTTGGCTATTTGGGCATTTGTTAGAACTCAAATCTTTAGCCTGTTTGTTGGGTGCTAAACATCATATATAGTAGCAGTATTTATACTATGACAGCTCTCTATCAATGGTAGCTAAGAAAGTGGCAGGTGCTGGCACCCATTGTGTCCTTTGTAGCCAGAAACCTCACCTGCCCGACTCATTTACTAGGTTGGTTACCCTGGCCATGTAAGCAAAGGGGCAGGGATAGTGTTATGACACAGCCCAAATACAGCCATATGGCATTGCCTTATTGTTAAAGGGGGCTTTCAGATTTCTATAAGCCCATTGCTCGCAGACCCCCAAAACCATTGGACCAGGGTTGTATGAAAGAGACCCTTGTCCTCGTCAACATTAGAACCAGGTACATTGCCAGAGGGGTACTCCCCCATGTTAAGGGCAAGTGACCTGGTATGGTTTAGGAGAGGTAGTGCTGGGTACAAAATTTGGGGGGAGTCAAAAGGACTACGATTGGGAAGGGGGGTCTGTACGGAGGCCATAGGGCTTCAACACCAGCAAACCACATCAGCAGTACCACACCTGAGCTGCACATGTTCCCAATAACAATGGGACTTCATACATATATATATATATATATATATATATACATATATATATATACATATATATATATATATATATATATATATATATATATATATATATATATATATATATATATATATATATATATATATACTAGAGCAGGGATCCTCAAACTACGGCCCTCCAGCTGTTGCAAAACTACATGTCCCATGAAGCATTGTAAAACTCTTGACATTCACAGACATGACTTGGCATGATGGGAATTGTAGTTCCTGAACAACTGGGAGGGCCATAGTTTGAAGACCCCTGTACTAGAGGTACCAAAGACTGTGAAGGAAGCAGCAAATATGCCAACTGCAGGTACTTCAGGATCCAGACAAAGAGGCTTGTAGAGCTTATAACCAGCAACAGCATCCAGTGTTTGATTTGGGTCTTGCCTATTGCCCAGACATACCAGGAGATGGCAGTATTTCACTATTGCAAGCATAGCACCTTCAGACCGTACCGTGTGTGGCGATTCTCTAAAATGGCAAAATATGATCAGTGAATTTTGAATGGTGCACATCATAATTTTTGCATTCCAGATGCATTTTTACACCAGTTATTGATGCATTTTCAGTGCATTTTGTGCTTCCCCTTTTTTTATTTTGAGACTTTTTGAAAAATCTCAGTACAATGTGCGTTCCAGTGTGTTTGTTGGTGCATTTACATGTGTTTTACTGCGTTCTATACAATAAAAAAAAAAAAAGCAGGTTCTAATTTTGTCGAATGCACTGTGAACTAGGTCCATTGGAATACATGAAAAACACTGTGCATGCAACTTTTAATGCAGATTAAAAATGCACTGGACTGCATCTGGTGTGAACCAGCCCTTATTAATATTTTTGGGGACAGTGGAAAGATAGCGGTGGACCCGTAGGTTTATTTTACGGTTATTGTTATCTTAAGGTGTTAATGTTGGTGTAAATGATCTGGTTCCATATGCCTTTATCACAAGCAGTGGGAGGGGATGCCCCTCCCCCTTTCCCGCCACCTTCTGCCGCTCTGCCTGGGTCTCTCATTCCACCGGGACCCCTGAGCGACCAGCCGGCACGTCTGCTGGCTGGCCAGAGACCCGAACAAAACTGGAATCAGCTTGGATATGGTCTCTGATGTAGTAACCCAGAAGCGACGTCA
The DNA here is from genome assembly GCF_965119305.1 of Pelophylax lessonae. Taxonomy (NCBI): domain Eukaryota; kingdom Metazoa; phylum Chordata; class Amphibia; order Anura; family Ranidae; genus Pelophylax; species Pelophylax lessonae. The sequence continues at coordinate 27,561,340 of NC_138771.1, read as the reverse complement.
TGACGTCACTTCCAGCTTACTCGGCAGCCAACAGCGCCAATTATAAAAAATGCACCTATTTTGGCGTTTTGAATACTTTGAAGTGCAGAGAAGGGGTTTGGTGTCTTTTAGACCCCAGATCCCTCCATAAAGAGTACCTGTCTCAAGGGATGTTTACATTCCTTGTGACAGTAATAAAAGTGATCAGAATTTTTTTTTTTTTTTAGGATAATGTAAAAATAATTAAAAAAAAAAATAAAATAAATAAGAATTTTATTTTTTTAAAGCGTCCCTGTGTGCCAAACAAAATGCATACTTAAGTCACACCCGCAAATGTAAACAGTGAACAAATCACACGTGAGGTATCGCCGCGATCGTAAGAGCAATAATTCTAGCAAAAGACCTCCTCTGTAACTCTAAACTGGTAACCGTTAATTTTTAAAGCATCGCATATGGAGATTTTTAAGTACCGTAGTTTGTCGCCATTCCCCGAGTGCGTGCATTTTTAAAGCGCAACATGTTGGGTATCTATTTACTCTGCGTAACATCATCTTTCACAATATATTGGACTAATTTTACTGTTTAGTTTTTTTCATTCAGAGCAGTGTATTTTTTTTACAAAAAAACTGCGTTTGAAAGACTGCTGCGCAAATACTGTGTGACATAAAAAATTGGAACGACTGCCATTTTATTCTCCAGAGTCTCTGAAGAAAAAATATATATAATGTTTGGGGGTTCTAAGTAATTTTTCTAGCAAAAAATAATGATTTTAATTTATAAGCAACAAATGTCAAAAATTGGCTTAGTCTTTAAATCGTTAATCTTGTAGAGAATTGCCAGCAGAACAAACACAATAATGGGTTTATGGCATATTGCTGCAGCCATAAACCCGGTATTCCACTTCCCGACCAGGATGTCATTTGACTATGGCCCGACGGTAAGTGGTTACAAATGAATTATATAGTATTTTTAGTTTGTGGTGCTCAGATACAGTTTAGCCCGCATTCACACTGCAGCGGCACGACTCTGTACTACTTTGGGGGCGACTTGTGAATATCCGTGCACCGCAACTTCTGCGTGATTTGCACCGACTTCATATAATGAATGTCTATGCAAGTCGCTTCGAGGTCGCCCCGAAGTAGTACAGGACCCTTTTTCTAAGTCGGAGCGACTTACGGGTCCTGTAGCAGTCAATGGACCGCGATGGACCGCGACTTGCCAGGCTGACAAGTCGTGGCAGTGTGAATGAAGCCTTAGTCCCGCTTTAATCACATTTAGTTTTACTTACAGTATTAAAATAGCAGCAAAGACATAAAATATACGTAAACCTTAAAATTAAACTTCTTTTGTTTGCTCCCTTTTAGTCTAATAAATACACCATCAAAAGTGATTTGTTAGATCTGTTCAATAAATGCAAGAAATGCCTGTTGATCTTGCCAGAAATCCAGTAAGCTTGTAAGTTCCTATACTCACTGCCTTTGCTGCACTGAAATCTCAAGTCCTGCTCAGGGTACCCTTCTAAACTACCGAACACCCTCCCCCTATGTAATAAAAATGAGGAGAGGGGAAAGTGTTCGGTTGTCTAAATCAGGAGCGTGTAGCCTAGCGTGACAACACTGCTGCTCCATAAATACAATACGGTAAGTGAGCGTTGTCACCCTAGGTCAGAAAGTATGTTACTGGCAGGATCACCAGGGAAAAATAAAAGGAAAAAAAGCCAGAAAAAAATCTAATAGAGCATTAGTTGTCAACTTATAAGCTAAAGGAGGCTTCAAATGTGGCCCCTGGCATCACCAAAGGTTTGTGGACAGGATACATTGTTGGCTGGGAAGATGCTGCAGAAGACATGAAATTATATGAAATTGGGAACATATTCTATGAGATTGGTAGAGATCAAGGCCATTACCCTGAAGTCAGTTGGGTCCCTGCCCCCCACCTTCTCTGGGAGCCCCACTATGCGGACATTGTTGCGTCTCAAGAGGTTCTCAATATCGTCCGTTTTGTCCTTGTTGATCTGCACTTGTCTAGCAGTCGATCTAGATTCAGTGATCAGGGCTGGCACTTGATCCTCCAAGTCGCAGATGCGGCTCTCTGCAGCCGTGGTTCGCTTGTGGATTTTTTGTAAATCCTGTCTCAGAAGTGCCACCTCCTCAGTGAGGCCCCCCAGTCTGTCCTTAACTGTATTGACTGATGCTGTACATTTATGCACTGCCTGCAAAATTTGGCTGAGAGTCGGCTGGTCATCCTCTTGCATTCCTCCCTCCAGCTTAGAGTCTAAGGGCTCTTTCACACGGTCCGCCTCCGTAGACGGATCCCCGCTGAGCCGGCGGATGGCAGCTCCGTCTCCGCTTGCAGAGCGGAGAGGGAGGCGTCTCATCCCCCGCTGCCCTCTATGGGGGATCGGATGAGAGCGGACCGCTTGTCCGCTCTCATCAGACCCGATCCGATTATATATATATATTATATATATATATATATATTATATATATATATCCCGAAAATAGGGTTTCCATCCGTTCAGATTTCAAGCACAGGATCGGATACGGATGTCAGCAGGTGTCAGCGGAGGTGTCTCCGCTGACATCCGCTGCCCCATAGAGCTGCATGGAGGATTCGATCAGATCCGCCTAAAAAAACTGACAGGCGGATCTGATCGGATCCCCCGTGTGAAAGAGCCCTAAGTCAGGCTGCAGTAAAGGATAGGTGTCACCAGGACTTTTTTTCTCAGAGAAAAGGTGCAGGAACTCGCCCCTTCGGAGTCAACCCCTGTGTCTGCCCCGTACTTATCTCGGAGCACCGTTCCTTGGTTTCACCCCCACCCCACCTCCCAGCATCACCCCTTTTAGAGAATACAGAACCAATTATCATTTGTAAAAATAGATTCTGTGTAGCTAGCAACAATGGACCCCCAGCAACATTAGACCTCCAACAGCCAGCATCAATAGACCCTCCAGCAGCCAGCAACAATAGGCTCCTCCCTCAACAGTAGATCTCTCCCAGCAATAATCAACCCCCCCCCCCCCCCCAGCAACATAATACCCACCCCCAGCAGCAATAGATCCTCCACCAGCAACAATAGACCTCCCCAGCAACAATAGACACCCCTGCAAAAAAAGCTTTATCCAGCAACAGTTGATTCCCCAGCAGCCAGCATCAATAAAACCTCCAGCGCACCCCAGCACCCCTTGCCATTACATACATTCAGTGCTAGAGGTGCCGGAACTGCGTTCCCCCACGTTCCTGCTGAAAAAAAGCCCTGGGTGTCACCCAGGCCCTGCACTGTGTCCCCAGATACCTCCGGGTGTGCAGAATCCGCAGTGCCAGCTCCATTGATGTCACTCAGCTTCTTTGCATATAAGAGGATGTCTCCAGCGCTGTCCCTGCCCGCAGGACGTGTAGTTTTGGGCTTTGTTCCCGTGTCCCTCAGCTTCTCCGAGCCCCGGGAGGCACGCTGTGGTGTCCCTGAGACGGGGCAATCTTGGCTGGCAGGGACACTCACACTGTCTTCTCTCTGCTTGCTCCCGCGGGTCATAGCGGCACTCGATCGCGGCATGCGGGGTGTCACTGGAATCAGGGGGCTGTCAGGAAGCAGGATCTGGCACTTAAAAGAAGAAAGCCGGCTGGGGCAAGGGTGAATGTTCAGGATCAGAAGCGGGAGCTCCGTGAGTAGTGTCTGCTCACATGCCCGTGCAGCCATGCCCCCTCAATGCCATTACCCTAATCAATGTTTCCACTACAGACTGCTGACGTCCAAGGGCCACACATCAAATCCCAAAGAGCTGCACGCAGTCCTCAGGCAGTGTTTTTCTTTTTTTGCATGGGGGTTTCCCTCAAAATCTATACCAGATTTAAGATCCATAACAGACTCACAGGAATATTGCCATTAGTGGCAGGAATAGTTCCCCATTGTTGGAGTCAGTGGAAGGAATAGTGCCTCGGCATTGGGGTTAGTGCAAGGAATTATGCTCCATCTTTGGTGTTAATGGAAGGAATAGTACCTGATTGGGGGTGTCAGTGGGACAGATAGTGCCCCATCATTGGTGTCAGTGGAAGGAATAGTGACACATCGGTGTTCGTGAGAGGAATAGTGCCCCATCTTTGGTGTCAGTGGGAGGAATAGTGCCCCATCTTTGGTGTCAGTGGGAGGAATAGTGCCCCATCATTGGTGTCAGTGGAAGGAATAGTGCCCCATCATTGGTGTCAGTGGGAGGAACAGTGCCCCATCATTGGTGTCAGTGGGAGGAACAGTGCCCCATCATTGGTGTCAGTGGGAGGAACAGTGCCCCATCATTGGTGTCAGTGGGAGGAATAGTGCCCCATCATTGGTGTCAGTGGGAGGAATAGTGCCCCATCATTGGTGTCAGTGGGAGGAATAGTGCCCCATCATTGGTAGAAGTGGGAGGAATAGTGCCCCATCATTGGTGTCAGTGGGGGGGGAATAGTGCACCATCATTGGTGTCAGTGGGGGGGAATAGTGCCCCATCATTGGTGTCAGTGGGAGGAACAGTGCCCCATCATTGGTGTCAGTGGGAGGAATAGTGCCCCATCATTGGTGTCAGTGGGAGGAATAGTGCCCTATCACTGGTGTCATTGGGAGGAATAGTGCCCCATTGGGAATTTCAGTGGGAATAATAGTGCTCCACTGAGGGTGTCAGTGGAAGTAATAATGCCCCATTGTTGGTGTCAGTGGGAGGATAAGTGCCCCAAGGGCCAGATAAAGACAGGCCACAGTTTGGAGACCACTGCTGTATAATAATATTAATATTAATAAAACAACAAGACCTCAAAACTACATTGGCACTTTCTATTTAACCACTTCTGGACCGGAAGATTTTCCCCCTTAATGACCAGGCCATATTTTGTGATTCGGCACTGCATTACTTTAACCGACAATTGCGCAGTCGTGCGACGCTGTACCCAAATAAAATCAATGTCCTTTTTTCCCAGCAAATAGAGCTTTCTTTTGGCGGTATTTGATCACCTCTGCGATTTTTATTTTTTGCGCTATAAACAAAAAAAGAGCAACAATTCTGAAAAAAAAAAAAACAACAATATTTTTAACACTCTGCTATATAACATTCCCAAAAAAAAAATTTAAATATCAAAATTTAACATTTTTGGCCAATTTGTTTTCTGCTACATATTTTTGGTAAAAAAAATTGCAATAAGCATATATTGATTGGTTTGCGCAAACGTTATCGCGTCTACAAACTACAACGATTTATGTCATTTTTATCGTTTTTTTTTTTTTCTTACTAAGTAATGTCGGCAAGCTGCGATTTTTTGTGGGACTGCGACATTGCGGCAGGACAGATCGGACCCCTAACTGACATTTTTTACACTTTTGGGGGGACCAGTGATATTAGTACAGTAATCAGTGCTAAAAATATGCACTGTCACTGTACTAATGACACTGGCAGGGAAGGGGTTAACACAGCAAGTGACCAAGGGGTTAAATGTGTACCTAGGAGCGTGTTTCTAACTGTGGGGGGGGCGTGGCTTGGGAAATGATCACAGAGACATGTGAACCTATATAGAAGGATCACATGAGCTCTGTGATCATTCCAGGGAGAAGAACGATCAGCTGTGATTGCAACAGCTGACCGTTTTTCTTCCTCAGCGGGGAGCGAACGCGGGTGTCAGGTGGCAATCCAAGCTGCTTGCCCCGTGCATCGGCTTCCCAGCTGCCGAGTGGGGGCGGGAGCACGCCGGCGGCGTCACACGCTCACCCCCAAGCTGCAGGCGCTTGACTGACGTATACCTACGTCGGTTCGCGCAGGAGGGCCACCCTGCCCCAGTATAACTGCGGCAGGCGGTCGGGAAGAGGTTAATAATGTCCAAGGTCGAGTACACTGAATTGCATTTTATATAATTTATTTGAAGTTGTGATTGTTTTTTTTTTTTTATATTGTGTCCCATACTACATTGTTTGGTCCAGGTCTAATGGTTAAAGGGGTTGTAAAGGGAGAAGGTGCTTTCTTTGCATTTGGATAATAAAAACCTTCTGTGTGCAGCAACCCCTCTCAGTCCCTCTTAATAGTTAACTGAGCCAATCTCTATCCAGCGATGCTGCAGGAGGGTCTCAGCTGCCCGGGACTCCCCTCCTCATTGGCTAAGAAAGCAGTGGGGCATGATTGGCTTCTGCTGCTGTCAAAGTTAGTCAGCCAATCAGGAGAGAGAGGGGGTGGGGCCAGGTCGTGGCTGTGTGTGTGAATGGACACAGGGAGCTGCGACGTGGCTCGGGTGGTCCCCATAGCAAGCTGCTTGCTGTGGGGGCACTCAACAGGAGGGAGGGGCCAGGAGCACAGAAGAGGGGCCTGAGAAGAGGAGGATCAGGGCTGCTCTGTGCAAAACCAATTGCACAGAGCATGTAGGTATAACATTTGTTATTAAGAAAATAAAAAAACAGACTTTAAAATGAATTTAAATAAAACAATTTACAAAAAAAAAAAAAAGCTCAGCGTGTGTATGTTTTGCCCCTCAATTGGTCCCTAACAGCCAAGTCCTAACGGGCATAGTGAGACGCAAGTCCTAATATACAGTATATGAAACCATTTTCTGCCTCCCCTTCCACGCTCTGGAGCAGGGGTGTCAAACTCAATTTCATCGCGGGCCGCATCAGCATTATGGTCGCCTTCAGAGGGCCAGTTTTATCTGTAATCCACCACCATCAGAAGTCAAGAGTCCCCCTTACCATGTGCTGCTGCTGGGAAAAAGCTGGGGGCGGAGCTGGGAAGCAGAAACTGAAGAGAGTAGAGGTGGACCAGGAGGATAGGAGTCAGCTGCTGGAATCTGCTGAATGCTGAGTAATTGCGGAGACGAGGGGGTGCTGTGGTTGCACAGAGAGGTGCAGGATCTGTAGGAGGAGTTCTGTCCTCCTCTCTGCTGCCGACTGTTGAGATGGGGGGGGGGTGTGGCAAAGATGAGCCTCTCTGCAGCTGCGCTGTGAAGCACAGGATCTGGCAGAGGAGTTCTGTCCTCTCTGCTGCGACCAGGTGTGGGCAGAGATGAGGGAGTTGCAGCAGCTGCAGGAGAGGTGCAAGTGCCACATGAAATGGCCTGAAGGGTCAGATTTGCCCGCGGGCCTTGTGTTTGACACATGTGCTCTGGTGGGTAGCGACACAGAAAATTCAAATTACGTGCATCTGCCGCTCATGCAAAATTACAAAAGCGTGTTGTTTATATCTCCAAATGGCACCATGCATGCCCCCATAGATATATAAAGATACTTTTGCTTTGCTAAATAACAGAATTTGAAAGGAAACAATGGCTGTGTCCCTTTACATATCCTTTTGGTGGATACTAAATTACATATAAAGGAGATGAGCAATAAAACCACTGGCTCAGCATGTAATAATAGCAGAAGATCCCACTTGGAGAATAGGACAACTCTTCGAATCCATGCCAATTCAATCTTTTCCTTCTAATCCCTTCTGTCAGGGCAAGTGTGAGCGCTTCTATTCACTACCGCCTGGAACTAAACTCTCAGGGATTTGAGGTTGTTTAACATCCCCCGGACGTATGCTTAAGGCTCGCACACAAAGCTCGGCATTCACAGGATGGCCCTGCGAGGGATCTGGCGTATTGGGTTTCAGTTTTTATTTCCACTGCAGTAAGAAACAGAAAAAGATCCTTGCTATAGAGACAAAGGTAAAAGACTGAACTTCACTTACCCCCGGTCTAAACAGCCCAGGCTTCCTTTAAATCTATCACTCCTTTCTACAAACTAACCCATGGAAAGATTTTTTATTCCTAAATAATACTGGAATCGCTCAACGCGAAAACTCTATTTACAAAGGTTGCAGGTTAAACTCTAGGTATGATCTGTACTGTGCATTGGTCCAGCTTGGCACCATATAAGTATGCATACACTATATTACCAAAAGTATTGGGACGCCTGCCTTTACACGCACATCAACTTTAATGGCATCCCAGTCTTAGTCTGTAGGGTTCAATATTGAGTTGGCCCATCCTTTGCAGCTATAACTGCTTCAATCCTTCTAGGAAGGCTGTCCACAAGGTTTAGGAGTGTTTCTATGGGAGTGTTTGACCATTCTCCCAGAAGCGCATTTGTGAGGTCAGGCACTGATGTTGGATGAGAAGCCCTGCGCTCTAATTCATCCCGAAGGTGTTCTTTCGGGTTGAGGATTAACAAAATACACATACACAGTGGATTGGAAGGACTGGAGTCAGTGAAGGAGGACTACCTCTGCAGTAAGGCACTGACTGCAACTAATGCAGTGCAGTCAGTGCAAAACTGCTAGAAAAAGAGCAAGGCAACAGCTACACATGTCACAGTGGATTGGAGTTGGGCTGGAGTCAGTGGAGGACTACCTCTGCAGTAAGGTACTGACTGAAACAGCAGCAGCCAGTGCAAAACTGCTAGAAAAAAAAGCTAGGCAACAGCTAGACATTGGATTTGGACTCTTAGCAGGACACTCACTGCAACTACAGCAGTCAGTGCAAAACTGCTAGAAAAAAAGGTAGGCAACAGCTAGACAGTGAATTGGAGTAGAATGGAGTGGAGTGGACACTACTCTTTTCAATACTCCCAGTTAAGTAGAACAATATTATAATGCAGAAAGCAAAACATTTCAGCATGTCCATGGTCACCTGTTAAAGGTCTTCTGTTTTGTTCAAACAATGCTGCAACTTCGTAAACATGCTCAGGAGGAGAGGACAGAGGAGCAGAGAGAGAGAGGTATCTTCTAGCATGGGAAGCAAGTCTTTTGTAGCGTGCCTCATTTTCTCTCCACCACTGAAGAGGATGACTTCTTTTGTCAATTACGGCTTCTTTCAAATAGAGATAAAGTTCATCATCAAGGCTCATCGTTGCAGATTCAGAAGAAATTGAATCCTCCGCATGAGGCCCCAATAAAACACTGAAAATGTCCTGATCAATTTGACGACGATTAAGCAGATTCTCTTCTGTTCGTTGACGTATTTTTGGACATTTGTCTGTTTTTTCAGCATGCTGCTCTTCATAAAAGTAGTGTTCTGGACTTTTCTTTTTGGCAGGAACCTCCTGCTCTATATCTTCTGTCAGCCATTGTTTCGCCTTAGCCAATACATCAGAAGAGAGAGCATGGTTCTTGTATCGAGAATTCAAAAGACTTGCAAGCACAACATGTTTAATCTCTTCATGCTTCTCAAATCATATATCAATCAAAGCTCTTTGGCTTGACAGACCATCATTTAAAAGTTGGAGGGTGTTGTGTGCCATGATGACACAGAGGTCTGACGCTGTGTCAGCAAGCCTCACTCCATTAGGCATGTTTGCTCCACTGTCTCTAAGTTACGCAAGCATCACTCGGTCTTTCTTGATTCCCCATTTTTCAAGCATGCCTAGAAACATTTCTCTACTGTACTCAGCTGTGTGGGATCCTTGCATCACTTTTGTATCCAACACCAATTGCCTTTTTGTCCATCCGCTGTCAATGAAGTGGCATGTAAGAATGAGTAGTGACTCGGACTCTGTTTGTGACTAGCAGTCCGTCGTGAATGAGAGCGAGTTGCCAGCATTCTCTGGTTGCAGAATAGCCTTTACTTTGTCAACTACCTTTTGGTGTAGCTTTGCCAGTATTTCGGTTCGATAATACTTCTCACTCTTCAGTGTGTAGCTTGGCTCAAGCATGGACACTGATGAGGAAAAGGGAAGCAGCCATTTTGTTTATCAAATATTTACTTATGATTATCGAGCATTGATTTGTGATTAAGCAGATATATTGGATTTATCTTGTGTGAGAAGTCATATTTTAGAGCAGCTGTTGTGTTCAGCCCTTCATTTGCAAGATTGCTATCTCAAGTCTTTAAAGATTTGTTCAACGAACTAAACTGGAAGTCACACATCTATGTGAATGGCCGTCCGCATACCAAAAGACTCCAAGATTTCATCAGATGGGACTTCAAAAGAAATTAGATAGCAAGGTGCCACCCATTGTAGTGTATAAAACTGTATTGGAAACCCTAGTCAGTTAGAGCAATGTTCATTAAGTCAACAGAATGTATGTGATTGACTTGCTCTCCAAACATGGCTTCCTACCTACATGTTTGTCTAAATAAATATAATTTTCAATCTGGCTTCAACAGTCAAAATGTTATTGAAACCCGTGAGTTTTGGGATTACCCTTACAAATGGTCCTTCGTTAGCCGGGTAGAGAAAATCCATGGACATGGCTGAAAGAAACAGGACAACACAAGCTGGGAATTCACATCTTCAGTAAAAGGTAAGCTAACTTTATACTTACTGCGATTTCCCCTTGTGTTGTGCTGTTTATGTAAGTCGATGTAATGGAGAAATACCCTTCAAAGAACCTTGGCTGTTGAATTTTATTATTTTAAATTTCTTTTTACTTTCCGTACTATCTGTTACTTATTACTGTCCTTTGCATGAGTGTGTCCTGCGGAATGATTTGCCCTATTTCAGGAGCAATGTGTGGTTAGGTAGGATTTCTGCAGTTCCTGTGATCGGGAGACCGACCAGGTCAGGAATCGGGTCTTCGGACTCAAGATCATTCATAACGTGTGATTGATAAAGTACTATATGTGGTGGGGCCCTGGTTTATTGCCAAGGGTGATGGGCTGCTTAAAAAAACAGCACTGCTTGAAACATTAGTACTAGAATGATTGAGAAAACTGTCATCCCGTTCTCTTCTGTGTGATTCTTCATAAAATCACACAATAAGCAGGAGTACTGTCTTCTCTATTTCACAACAGTGCCTATAAACTGAAGTGGAAGACTTTTTAGGAAAGCACAACTATCAGGTTATATACTCTCTCTTTGACAGATTCGAAATTTATCCTATTATACTGCACCATTTTTTGGAATATGTTTTGCTGTGTGTCCTGCATATGAGTGGTTGATTGCTGAAAAAGGAGTGCTTTTTACATTCTTCAACTATTTTAATACTGAACACCCTAATTAATTTGTGTGCCTGTCAGTCTGTATGGCTGATTTATACCTTATAGTCTGGTATAGATCCTGGGCAAGGATTGGGCCAGATATATAGTTCCTGCTATTACCTAGGTACTTTTGTGTCTGTGTGACTTGGGGACCTGGTAATAGATTAATTCTTCAGGAAGTCTCATCACCGTGTGAGATGGGGAATTGTACCACCGTGTACACCTCAAATGAGGATCTGTGTGATCCCACTGTGATATTGCCCATCAGTCTGTGTGACTGAGTTGTAGCAGGAACAGTTCGTTCCCTGAAGAAATGGAACTAAGGCACACAGGGGTTTTGTACCCCTAGAACCCCAAGTTCTCCAAAGAATGTAAAAAGTACGATCCAAGTGTTTTCAAAAGAAGCAAAAGCAGGCACTAGATAAATGGATAAATGCAAGTGAACAGTGTGAAAACATGGTGAAGAGGAGATTGAGGGGAACCAATGAGAAATTTGAATGAATACAGATGTAAAGAACCGAATAATAATAATATTTCTTAAATAACTGTAGGCACACTGTACCCTGAACTACCACCTAGATCGCTTATAATGACCTAAGTATAGGCATAGATTAGACCCTACTGTACACAAAAAAAAAAAAAAGAGAGGAAAGATGAGACCTATTGAACTGGACTAGGTACAGTCCAGAAGTAGAGAAAGTGCAGCTTTATTAGAGAAATATACTAATATTTTTGTCTACAGGTTTTAACTAGCTAATTGTAAGAGTATATTATGCTGGAGTGGCCATACATGTTACAATTTTTGTTGTACAATTTTTCTGTTAGATTTACCACAAACAACATAATATGAGGTCAAAGCTAAACACGTTCACTTGTATCCAATTAGGCAGGCCTTTGTACTACATAGTTGAAGGTAAATTTAAAAAAAAAAAAAAAAAATTTGTACAGAAAATTGTAAGAAAATTGTATGAAAATTGTATGAAAATTGTATCGTGTATGGGCAACCTTAGTCGTGTAGAGGTGTGTGAGATTAATGGATTGTTGTTATGTTGTGTTAGTTCTAATAATGTTCCTAAAGTGCTGTATCAGCAAAACATTTGTTACACTTAATGAATACTGGTTGCATAATGATTTGTTTTGTGTTTATGACTTTTAAAGTGATGTGACTTTGCCACAAGTACAACTAAAGGTAAAACAGTGCTATGCTGGTCATGGCAACTTTTAGAAGCAAGAAAATATATTTGGTGTGTAAAGTGTGACCTTAAGGACTAAAAATGTTATTTTTATTTCTAAATCGTGAGCAATTTGAACTTTTAAAATTGTTTGAATGTACAGTCATTTTACACTCGTGAAAATCGTGAATATAAACCCTTGCTGGGGTGGCTAATCATTTGATCATTGGAGGCACATCCAATGCAGTTAATAAAATTAATTAAAAGAAGGAAAGTGATGTTAAAGCATTTAGTGACATGTAAAAAAAAGTATTTTCACAAATGTCGTTTAAAGTTTGAAATTCAAGAGCTCTGTCTTAGTTTAAAGTTGCTGAAACCCCCCCCCCACCCCCTACTTTGACACAGGTTTGTTGCAAGGCTTGTGAGTGTGAACAGCTGTATTGTCATGCAAATTGACTGAGCTGAGTAAACTTTTATATAAAAGTACAAAAGAATATGTTAATTGTATTTATAGATGTCTATTAACTATAATTTTTGCTTTTGTAGAAAAAAAAAAAAACAAAAAAAGACAAACAGTTTTTGAAGAATGTTCCAAATGGGTGCAATATGGTGAAGTATGATTTCTTGTAGCCAAATGGGAAATTACTAAATGTTTATTTTTGAGCTGCTCATTTTCTAACCATGGTGAACAATAATAATTTTTTTAATTTATGGTATACCATAAAATATAAATAAATAAAAAAATCCACGTGGTAATAATTAATTTGACGTCAACAATTTTTGGTATTAAAAAAAGTGCACTGTTAAAACATCTAAGAAAGAAAATGTTTAAAATGCTTACTGTATGCTAAATACATAACCTTTGTTTTATTTTTAGGAGGAAAATATAATGTTTTGTTACTAAATTTTTTTGATGCTCATTTCTCAGATAAATTCTATACACTGGTTTTATTGATTTGGGACTTTCAGAACAGAGGCAGATCACAGCCTTCAAAGACAATTCACCAATGGAAGTATTGTTTCCAAATTGTTTAATTCTGGTTTATTAAACTGTTTTCATCAGGGGCGTAACTACAGGGGATGCAGGGGTTGCAATCGCTACCGGGCCCCATGCTCCAGGGGGCCCGGTAGCAAACCAGTGGGTGAACTTCCAGGATCGCAAAGGTCACACTTGCAACCGGACCCTGGCATTGCACCACTGTGGGGAGGCCCCAAGATTGCAGGAAGGGGGCCCACTGCAGAACTTGTGAAAGAATCCTGCTGCGGGACCATAATAAAAGGCCATGCAACGAGTGTAAAGAGCCCCAGGATTAGTGGGAAGAGCCCTGGGCTTGAAGGGAAGGGCCCGGCCAGGGGTCTGGGGGGCCCTTCATGGTTTCTTGCATCAGGGCCCTGAAGGTTCTAGTTACGCCTCTGGTTTTCATATGTAAATGTTTATGGGTTTCATCCCCATAGAGCTAATATTGGTGTTGTACTGCTTGTAGCAGTTTCTAATTTCTTATTAATTGGGAGTCAGATATTTGAGGTGTTCTAATCTGACATATATGAGCTCTGGCATTAATGAGTTTCTATGCCTTAGATAATTAAGCATCTCCTGTCTTAAAATTACCTGCCTTCCTGTAAGCCCTGAACCCCAGTGCTGCACTATACTCCTGCCATTCTTGTAAATATTGTATTCTGTGTTATCCAAGTTTTTGTCTCTGCATTTACATGTTCCTGGTCTACTGTAGGGTTGTTGATCCCAGCCATAGGCGATAGGCCCCCCCTTTGAGACAGCCTATTGTTCATGATAAGTGTTTCCTTTGAATTCAGGATAGTGTACACAGTTTAGTGTGGATGGTGGTTGAATAACGCATTATATGAAATGAGAATGATTTCTCTTTGTATTAAGACATTTTTGTTTTCTTTTCTTCTAGGTCTTATTACCCTTCACAACATAGATTTACTTCAGCAGAAAAAAAACTCAACAGCTTTATGGGCATTTTTTTGTTAATGATCTAATGTTGGACTAACAATCTGAGTGACGCCATCTTCAACAAAAAATACCCTCCTTCATTCCTGCACGTTATGACATCACCACAAACAGCATTGCTGGAGAAGAGCGCTTTCAAAAAAAGCCTTTTAATATCTGAAGAACTTTGATACTTGTCATGTCAGCTGTCTAGAAAAGTTAAAGCTCAGTTTGCTATGATTGCAAAAAGATCTGCACACCTACCGGAAGTTTATTGTCATGTGGACTGCGATGGTCCTGAAGAGAAGAATATTATGTATGAACATTGTATGAGTTCTTAGGTGTTGCAGTGGAGTCTTATGGAGGACTAGCTGTCAAAGGAGAAGTCAACAAAAGACTTGGCGTTCATACACTGTTAGACCAACACATCATTTTTTTTTTTTTTTTACTTTTTGATTTTTAGGTTCGTTTTGTCACATTTTTATTTTTGAATATTTTGTATATTTTAGCCTTGACAAAGCAAAGTGAGATTTTTCTGCAGAAGTAAATGGGATACATAATTCAGGAGAAATATGAACTAGAAAAATATATATATATATTTAAACTAAGATTAGGCAGTTGGAGGGAGATGTCAGGGAATTCAGAAGGGATTGATAGCAATTGTAATTTTATCTGCTTTTCTTAACAATGCATTTTATGTTAGGCTGTGTATGTGTTATGAGACCTAGTTTGTTCCTTCTTCCTCATATCAGCACCTCCATAAAGCCATATGTGGCTTTAACAGTTACCAAAAGTGACTGTGATGTGAGATCACCACACAGGGACAGCAGAGCGGAAACCGCTACACTGTTAATGGTCACAGGCCCAACTCTTCACTACAAATAGTGTGTGGATTGCTTGAGATAGCAGTGATATGTTTCCAGAACTCCAATGTAGGAAGGGACAGTTTTGTTTGTGGCAATATATATTGCCAACAGGAGGATTATTGATGAGGAAAAGGGAAGCAGCCATTTTGTTTATCAAATATTTACTTATGATTATCGAGCATTGATTTGTGATTAAGCAGATATATTGGATTTATCTTGTGTGAGAAGTCATATTTTAAAGCAGCTGTTGTGTTCAGCCCTTCATTTGCAAGATTGCTATCTCAAGTCTTTAAAGATTTGTTCAATGAACTAAACTGGAAGTCACACATCTATGTGAATGGCCGTCCGCATACCAAAAGACTCCAAGATTTCATCAGATGGGACTTCAAAAGAAATTAGATAGCTAGGTGCCACCCATTGTAGTGTATAAAACTGTATTGGAAACCCTAGTCAGTTAGAGCAATGTTCAATAAGTCAACAGAATGTATGTGATTGACTTGCTCTCCAAACATGGCTTCCTACCTACATGTTTGTCTAAATAAATATAATTTTCAATCTGGCTTCAACAGTCAAAATGTTATTGAAACCCGTGAGTTTTGGGATTACCCTTACAACACCAACCGCTTAAATCCTGAGTCAGACACCATTGTAAATGGCTGGTTATCAGTGACAATCACCTCTGTGATTACTCTGTCCAGCAGTTGGGATCTTCCATCTGAATCTAGACAGTGACATCTGTTTTTTTTTCACAAACATATCTGTTATTGTTGCCTGGGATAGTGGAGGAGGTATGAAATCAAAATCACATTGATATTCATTTTGTTTTTTTCTGTGCTGCATGATACAATTCAATATGATGAACTCTTAGATGGGCCCAAAGATTTGAGGTATTTTTGTTTTTTGCAGTTAATGATACCATGCTTATGTTGTTTGTACATGTGTTGCACACTACAGCTTTTCCTGGAGATGGTTGAAACGAGAAATAGTCCCAGACCACACTTTTACTCTCTCTCCTCATCCATCTCCATTTCAACTTGAAAGACAACAAAAAGATTAAAGAAATGGCTTGCTGAAGCTGAAGTTGCTGCTGATGCTGGCACTGGCACCCTGTTGTGGGTTGGTGGCTGATGCCTGGCAGTGTGGCTGGCTTGGTGTCACCCTGTTGTGGGTGGTTTGCTTGCTGGAACATTGTGGTGGCTGGCATCACCCTGTTCTGGGTGGCTGGCTTGCAGGAACACTGACGCGGGGAGCTGGCTTGGTGTCACTCTGTTAAGGGGGGGGGCTGGCTTTCAGGAACAGTCTCTGTGGTGCCTGGTTGGCTTGCTTGGTGTCACCCTGTTATGGGTGGCTAGCTTGCAGGAACGCTGTGGTGGGTGGCTGGATTGGTGTCATCCTGTTATGGGTGGCTGGCTTTCAGGAACACTGTGGCGGGTGGCTGGCTTGGTGTCACTGTTATGGGTGGCTGGCTTTCATTAACAGTCTCTGTGGTGCCTGTTTGGCTTGCTTGGTGTCACCCTGTTATGGGTGGATGGCTTGCAGGAAAACTGTGGTGGGTGGCTGGATTGGTGTCACCCTGTTATGAGTGGCTGGCTTTCAGGAAAAGTCTCTGTGGTGCCTGGTTGGCTTGCTTGGTATCAACCTGTTATGGGTGGATGGCTTGCAGGAACACTGTGGTGGGTGGCTGGATTGGTGTCACCCTGTTATGGGTGGCTGGCTTGCAGGAACACTGTGGTGGGTGGCTGTCTTGCAGGAACACTGTGGTGGGTGGCTGGCTTGGTGTCACCCTGTTATGGGTGGCTGGCTTGCAGGAACACTGTGGTGGGTGGCTGGCTTGCAGGAACACTGTGGTGGGTGGCTGGCTTGCAGGAACACTGTGGTGGGTGGCTGGCTTGCAGGAATACTGTGGTGGGTGGCTGGCTTGCTGGAACACTGTGGTGGGTGGCTGGCTTGCTGGAACACTGTGGTGGGTGGCTGGCTTGCTGGGACACTGTGGTGGGTGGCTGGCTTGCTGGAACACTGTGGTGGGGGGCTGGCTTGGGGTCACCCTGTTGTGTGGGTGGCTGGCTTGGTGTTACTCACTCACCCTGGCCTGTTGTGGTGGGTAGCTGGCTTGCTGGAACACTGGTCACGGTGGCTGGCTTGGTGTCATCTGGGTGGCTGGTTGCTTGCTCGCTGGAATGGCACCCTGTTGTGGTGGTTGGCTGAGGCCAGGGCCTGTGGGTGGATGGATGGCTGGCAGCGTGACCGGACCGGACTGCAGCTGGCTGTAACACGAGGCTGCCTTAAGTGCAGTGCGCACGGTGAAATGGCGTCACATACGGGCCGCGCAGACATGGGAGGCGGTGTTAGAAGGCAGAACTTGTGCGCGCAAAATACGGAATGACGACACGAAAATATCAGCAATATCGGTAAATCAAAAATCGATTCCAATATATCGGGGAAAGTGCATATCGGCCCCCGATATATCGGTGTTGCCGGATAATCGGTCGATCTCTATTTTGCTTACCCTTGTACCTGATGAATAAATGACTTTGAAGATTGCAGCAGCAAACTGGAGTAAGAAAATTATTTGAAATCGGAATACAACAGTAAAACCTTGGATTGAGAGTAACTTGGTTTGAGAGCATTTTGCAAGACAAGCAAGTTTTTAAATACATTTTGGCTTGATAAACAAGCGATGTCTTGATATACAAGTAGCATCATGTCACAAGTGAGTTTAAAAGAGAAGAGAGGCGCCTCTAAGTGTAACAATATGGTTACATTTAATGAAGGTACAACATTTAGCAACTCACATGGTTGATAATTAAAAGAGGCACATCTAAGCATGCTGTGTACCAATTGAGCATCGTTTAACCTGAGTATTGTTGCTGACCATGTCCATCCCTTTATGACTTCAGTAAGTCCCCATCTTCTGATTGCTCCTTCCAGCAGGATAATGCACCATGTCACAAAGCTCAAATCATCTCACCACTTGTTTCTTGAACATGGCAATGAGGTCACCAGTGGCAGCCGGTGTATTGAGGGCGCAGGGGCGCCGCCCCCCGATCCATGCGTCCGGCCCCCTAATCTGCATGCAGGGCGCCGGACGCATGGAGATTAATGTTTTTTTTTTTTTTTAAAATCACCTGATTAGAGCCAGAGGCTCTAATAGGGTGATGCAAAGGGTGGACCCGGGGCGCAGAGCAGTGCGCCCCGAGCCCACCCATTGTGTGACAATAGCGAATGAAAAATATTGTCACACCGATCCTCCTCCTGGCCAATCAGGAAGCGCGTCCGATACGCGCTTCCTGATTGGCCGCAAGGCAAATCCCATGCCATTGGCCGAGGAGGAGGCGGGAGCGGGAGGACTGGAGATGTGCCGCCGGGGGACACAGTGAGGAGAAGCCACCGCCGGGACTGAAAAGAAGTCGCCGCTGCGGCTGCTCCAGGGCTTCAGGGAGTGGACTGGTCTGGGGGGGGGGCACACTGCATTGAAGGGGGAAGGCACGCTGGTCTCTGCATTGATGGGGGCACTGGGGGCACGGCACGCTGGACACTGCATTGATGGGGGCACGGCAAGCTGGTCAATGCATTGAAGGGGGCACGGCAAGCTGGTCACTGCATTGATGGGGGCACGACACGGCACGCTGGTCACTGCATTGATGGGAGCATGGCACGCTGGTCACTGCATTGATGGGGGCACGGCATGCTGGTCAATGCATTGATGAGGGGCACGCTGTGGTAACTCTGCATTGAATGGGGGCACACTGTGGTAACTCTGCATTGAATGGGCGCACGCTGTAGTAACTCTGCATTGAATGGGGGCACGCTGTAGTAACTCTGCATTGAATGGGGGCACGCTGTGGTAACTCTGCATTGAATGGGGGCACGCTGTGGTAACTCTGCATTGAATGGGGCCACGCTGTGGTAACTCTGCATTGAATGGGGCCACGCTGTGGTAACTCTGCATTGAATGGGGCCACGCTGTGGTAACTCTGCATTGAATAAGGCCACGCTGTGGTAACTCTGCATTGAATGGGGCCACGCTGTGGTAACTCTGCATTGAATGGGGCCACGCTGTGGTAACTCTGCATTGAATGGGGCCACGCTGTGGTAACTCTGCATTGAATGGGGCCACGCTGTGGTAACTGCATTGAAAGGGGGCACGCTGTGGTAACTCTGCATTGAATGGGGGCACGCTGTGGTAACTCTGCATTGAATGGGGGCACGCTGTAGTAACTCTGCATTGATGGGGGCACGCTGTAGTAACTCTGCATTGATGGGGGCACACTATACTTTGATTACTGAAGTCCCCTTTCACACTTATGTGACCTCAAAGTCATGCAATTTTTTGCTGCGTTTTTTGCCGAAAAGCAATGCCTATTAGATTTTTTCTGTTTGCGCCCCCCCTCCCCAAAAAAAAAAATTTGAGCACCAGCCGCCACTGGAGGTCACTGTATTCCAATGGCCTCCACGGTCATCACATCTTATCCAATACAGCACCTTTGGGATGTGGTGGCAATGGGAGATTTGCATCATGGATGTGCAGCCGAAAAATCTGCATCAACTGCGTGATGCTATCATGTCACTATGGACCAAAATCTCTGAGGAATGTTTCCAACACCTTGTTGAATCTATGCCACAAAGAATGAAGGCAGCTCTGAAGACAAAAAAGGTTCAACCCGGTACGAGCAAGGTGTTCTTAATAAAGTGGCTGGTGAGTGTAAATGTGTGTGTATATATATATAGATATATACAGTATATACACAGTATCTCACAGAAGTGAGTACACCCCTCACATTTTTGTAAATATTTTATTATATCTTTTCATGCGACAACACTGAAGAAATTACACTTTGCTACAATATTAAGTAGTGAGTGTTCAGCTTGTATAACAGTGTAAATTTGCTGTCCCCTCAAAATAACAACACACAGCCATTAATGTCCAAACCGCTGACAACAAAAGTGAGTACACCCCTAAGTAAAAATGTCCAAATTGTGCCCAAATTGTCAATATTTTGTGTGGCCACCATTATTTTCCAGCACTGCCTTAACCCTCTTGGGCATGGAATTCACCAGAGCTTCACAGGTTGCCACTGGAGTCCTCTTCCACTCCTCCATGACGACATCACCAAGCTGGTGGATGTTAGAGACCTTGCGCTCTTCCACCTTCCGTTTGAGGATGCCCCACTTATGCTCAATAGGGTTTAGGTCTGGAGACATGCTTGGCCAGTCCATCACCTTTACCCTTAGCTTCTTTAGTAAGGCAGTGGTCATCCTGAAGTTGTGTTTGGGGTCGTTATGTTGGAATCCTGCCCTGCGGCCCAGTCTCCGAAGGGAGGGGATCATGCTCTGCTTCAGTATGTCACAATACATGCTGGCATTCATGGTTCCCTCAATGAACTGTAGCTCCCCAGTGCTGACAGCAATCATGCAGCCCCAGGCCATGACACTCCCATCACCATGCTTGACTGTAGGCAAGACACACTTGTCTTTGTACTCCTCACCTGGTTGCTAACACACACGCTTGACACCATCTGAACCAAATAAGTTTATCTTGGTCTCATCAGACCACAGGACATGGTTCCAGTAGTCCATGTCCTTAGTCTGCTTGTCTTCAGCAAACTGTTTGCGAGCTTTCTTGTGCATCAACTTTAGAAGAGGCTTCCTTCTGGGACAACAGCCATGCAGACCAATTTGATGCAGTGTGCAACGTATGGTCTGATCACTGACAGGCTGACTCCCCACCCCTTCAACCTCTGCAGCAATCATATGTCTATTTCCCAAAGACAACCTCTGGATATGACGCTGAGCACGTGCACTTAACTTCTTTGGTCAACCATGGCGAAGCCTGTTCTGAGTGGAACCTGTCCTGTTATACCACTGTGGTCTTGGCCACCGTGCTGCAGCTCAATTTAAGGATCTTGGCAATCTTCTTATGACCTCTGAAGATGTCAGCCAATGACGAAACGTGTATTTGGATTGTGCGATATATTTGTTTGGATTTATGTGCAATAAAAATATCCTTTTTAAACGATACTGTACTATTTGGAGCTTTCCCTTCTTTTTAAACATACCTGGCTGGATAAGGGCAGCGGAGGAGCGATAGCTACCACTGGAGCAAAGAGGAGGTACCTACCCGGAGGGAATCCATCCCGGCCCTGGGGGTCATTTAAGCCTATAAGGTCTTAATGCCATAAGCCATAAAAGACCAATTTGTTCTGGTGAGTGAGCCTTTTTACTACTAGCCACAGTGGAAACCAAAGTGACACCAATATCTTATAGAAAAGCCTGGCACTGAGCACCTGCATTTATCTCCTGCACTGCACAAAGTTATATAATTCTTTTGAACTCTTTTCACAAGAAGTCACCTTTATTTATGAACTGTGTGGAATATTTATGAGATCATTTAATCTCATGCACTACGTATGAACTTGAACTTTTTGGTCCTTTTTTGATTTTTGTTTTTTTGATTTATTTATAGTGTGCAATCTATTGAACTGGTATTTTGTCTTTTGTTTACCACAAAAATTGATCTTAATTTGTTCACTTGGTTTTTGCACTAACACTTATGCACTTTAAAATAAGCACCAATATTATTTATTTATTCTGAAGTATAACAGTACTGTTTATATAATATATATGCACCTTATCATTGAGCAAGCGCTATAGGTAATCTTTCTATTAAGGTTACTTCACATCCATTCACTAGCACTTTACTATAGCAGCTGCTTCCCACCCCTTTCGTTTTAGGTAGATCCATTAACGCGGGGGGATATACTACCAGTAGATCATACTTTCCAATCTTCTTATAGCCTAGGCCATCTTTATGTAGAGCAACAATTCTTTTTTTTTCAGATCCTCAGAGTTCTTTGCCATGAAGTGCCATGCTGATCTTCAAGTGACTAGTATGAGAGAGTGAGAGCGATAACACCAAATTTAACACACCTGCTCCCCATTCACACCTGAGACCTTGCAACACTAACGAGTCACATGAAACTGGGGAAGGAAAATGGCTAATTGGGCCCAATTTGGACATTTTCACTTAGGGTTGTACTCACTTTTGTTGCCTGGCTGTGTGTTGAGTTATTTTGAGGGGACAGCAAATTTACACTGTTATACAAGCTGTACACTCACTACTTTACATTGTAGCAAAGTGTCATTTCTTCAGTGTTCTCACATGAAAAGATATAATAAAATATTTACAAAAATGTGAGGGGTGTACTCACTTCCGTGAGATACTATATATATATATATATAGTTCAAAGGATTGCTGCACAAAAATGTATTCAAATAAAGAACATACAGTACAAAGAATAATTAGAAGTATTCCATGATAACAGTTTTGGCCTATCAGGATAACGCCCTTCTTCAGATAGGAACACATCATCAACATTGTTGTGCACAATCCTTTAAACTTTTTCCTATATATAACCAGTGAGACGGTCTGATTGCATTGCACTTAGAGATTACCGAAATGCTGTTCACCCCACCTGCTTTGGAGATATGAATGCCCTATCAGCAAAAAAAAAAAAAAAATAAATAAATATATATATATATATATATATATATATATATATATATATTTATTTTTTTGCTGATAGGAGATTCTGCAGTTTGTAATGTTAACCGGTTGCCGACTGCCGCAAGTACATATACTGCAGCGGACAGCCCCGGCCAGGCAAAGTGACGTATGGGTACGTCACTAGCTTGTGAGCCCCGGCTCGTTCCCTAACAAGTCAGTGCGTGTAACCGGCGGACCCGATGTCCGCCTGTCACTCGCGATCGTTCGTCATGAAGGGAGAAAGGCAGGCGGCTAATGTAAACAAAGCCGCCTGTCATTCTCCCTGTGTAAAAATGGAGATCACATGGTTCTACTATGTAGGACAGTTGATCTCTGTTCTTACACCAGTAGCCATGTCCAATCACAGTTAGAAACACGCCCCTAGGGACATACTTAACCCCTCCTTCCCCAATAAAGTTAACCCCTTCCCTGCCAGTGTCATTTTTACAGTAACAGTGCATATTTATAGCACTGATTACTATAGTAATGTCACTGGTACCCCCAAAAGTGTCAAAAATGTCAGTCAAGGGTCCGATCTGTCTGCCGCAATGTCGCAGTCCCGCAAAAAAAAAAAAAAAATCGCAGATCGCCGCCATTAGGGCCCTTTCACACGGGCGCTCCGTATGTCCGCAAATCATCCTATTTTTTTGCGGATGATTTGCGGACATAATGTAAGTCTATGGCATTGCGGATGTCAGCGGAATACCATCTGCTGACATCCAATTTTCCTCCTGTCAGTTCTGTTCCGTTTTTTGGAACTGAAAAAATCCTATTTTTGTTCCGTTCAAAAAACGGAAAGGAAGGAAAATCGGATGTCAGCGGTGTCATCCGCTGACATCCGCAATCCCCCATAGACTTACATTAGGTCCGCATATCATCCGCAAACGGATGGGATGATATGCAGACCTACGGAGCGGATGACAGAAATGTCATCCGCTCCGTGAAAAAAAAAAAAAGTCCCGCAGCGGACCTTTCACACGGAAAGCCCGTGTGAAAGAGCCCTTACTCGTTAAAAAAAAAAAAAAAAACAACAAAAATTACAAAAATTTTTCCCTTAGTTAGTAAACGCAATAACTTTTGCGCAAACCAATCAAAATACGCTTATTGTGATTTTTTTTAGCAAGCATATGTAGCAGAAAACAAATTGGCCAAAAATGTTAAAAAATTTTGATTTTTACATATTTTTTGGGGAATTTCATATAAAAAAAATGTGAAAAATATTGTTATTTTTGCTAAATTGTCGCACTTTTTGGATTATAGAGCACGATCAAAAAATCGCACAGGTGATCAAATACCACCAAAAGAAAGCTCTGTTTGTGGGAAAAAAAGGACGTCAAATTTGTTTAGGTACAGCGTCGCACGACCGCGCAATTGTCCGTTAAAGTCACGCAGTGCCAAATCGCAAAATACCCCCTGGTCAGGAAGGGGGTAAAATCTTCCGGGGCTTAAGTGGTTAAAAAAAAAAATCGAAACTCAACTGGCCATATTGTAAACTCCGATTATTTTAACAGCGGTTGCAGTCAAGTGTCTACTTTCCAATTTCCAATCCCATCCTTGATATATCGTGACCGGTGACCGCTTCTTCATCCTTTTTTCCCTGCAGGTATTTTATAAACACGCTCACTTTCATTAAAACTGATTTTATGGGCACTCGATAGAAACCAGAAGGTCTTTAAAGATTGTTTTCATTCCATGACCGACCAACAGTAGTAACTTTTATAGAGATGTCAAAACTCCGACATGTGCAGCGCAGTCAGAGAGTGGGTGGAATTGTGAGAACTGTCAAGTCAGATCCAGAAAAAAGGAAGCCTGAGTGGCTTCTGGAACCGATATCTGCGGAGTCAGCGAGTTTAGTACCTGAAGATGGAAACGCCACTGGAAAAGTGAGACTTTATCTGGAGGTTTAAGACAGAAACCACTCTGCTGACAGAGATCCCGAGAGCGGCACTAGAAGTGTGAATGTGGTCAGCCAGCGTGGGAATGTGGTATGTCGATGTGATACAGAGCTGCCAAGTCTCCAAGAATTTTAGCACTTTCATAGAGCTCTGTACAACGAGCTAAAGAAACTGTAAAAGGTGAGAGGGGCCTGGGAAAGAGAAGGAGCGTTAAACCAGCACTTGCTCTGAATAATTTAACACCTGGTAATGAAAACACATCAAAGCTTCAGCTGGCCTAGTAAAAAGGATTAGAAATCAGTCAAATTATATATGGTCTGCATACACACAGTAAACATTTCTTTTTATATATATCTTTTAGCTTTACAGCTGCACTTACATGTCCCAAAAATGTCAAGATTACATGAAAAGTCCACTTTAACCACTTAACCACCGGAGGATTTTGCTGTCTTACGTCCAGGCCACTTTTTGCGATTCGGCACTGTGCATCTTTGACAATTGCGTGGTCATGCAACGCCGCACCCAAACAAAATTTACATCTTTTTTTTCCCCACGAACCAAGCTTTCTTTTGGTGGTATTGGATCACCTCTGCGCTTTTTATTTTTTGCGTTATTAATAAAAAAATGCGAAAATTTTGAAAAAATAACAATATTTTTCTACTTTGACAGTTAAAAAATATCCAATATATTCAATTTTTGTCATATATTTAGGCCAAAATGTATTTAGCTACATGTCTTTGACAAAAAAATTGTCAATGAGCGTATTTTTAACTGCTTTAAGACCAGAAGATTTTACCCCCTTCCTGACCAGGCCATATTTTGCGATTCGGCACTGCGTTACTTTAACGGACAATTGCACGGTCGTGCGATGCTGTACCCAAATTAAATTTAGGTCTGTTTTTTCCTCACAAATAGAGCTTTCTTTTGGTGGTATTTGATCACCTGTGCGATTTTTACTTTTTGCTCTATATCCAAAAAAAGAGCGACAATTTTGAAAAAATAACAATATTTTTCACATTTTTTTATATGAAATTCCCCCCCCCCAAAAAAATGTAAAAATCAAAACTTTTAAACTTTTTTTGCGAATTTGTTTTCTGCTACATATTTTTGGTAAAAAAAAAAAATCGCAATAAGCGTATTTTGATTGGTTTGCACAAAAGTTATCGCAGCTACTAACTACGGGAAATTTATGTCATTTTTAATGTTTTTTTTTTTTAACTAGTAATGGCGGCGATCTGTGATTTTTTTTGCGGGACTGCGACATTGCGGCAGACAGATCGGACCCTTGACCGTTATTTTTGACACTTTTGGGGGTACCAGTGACATTACTACAGTAATCAGTGCTATAAATATGCACTGTTACTGTAAAAATGACACTGGCAGGGAAGGGGTTAACTTTTATTGGTGATCAAGGGGTTAATGTATGCCTGGTGCTTACTGAAGTGTGTGGGGGGAGGTGACTGTGTGACACAGGGACAGATCGCAGGTTCAGCTATGCTGAATCCTGCAATCTGACCCTGTCTGTCACTTAGGAGATCCGCCCGCTTTGTTTACACAAGCGGGCGGATCTCCACACTCGATCCCCGGTGATCGGGGAAGAGCGGCGGTGATCACCGCCGCTCCTCCCCTGGCCCGACTCCCGCTGTAACTGAATCCTCTCCTCAGTGCAACACACATGAAAGCCTGCTTGGAGCTAGTAAAAAAAAGCACGCAAAGGACTCTCAGACTGTGGAGGAACAAGAATCTTTGGTCTGATGAAACCAAGATTGAACTGTATGGCCTCAATTCTAAATGTTATGTCTGTAGAAAGCCAAGCACCGCTCACCACCTGCCCAATGCCATCCCGACAGTGAAGCATGGTGGTGGCAGAATCATGCTGTGGGGGTGATTTTCAGCAGCAGGGACTGGGAGACTTGTCAGGGTTGAGAGAAAGCTGAATGGAGCAAAGTACAGAGCTATCCTTAATGAAAACTTGTTCCACAGCACTCAGGACCTCAGACTGGGCCGAAGGCTCACCTTCCCACATGACAATGATCCTAAGCACACAGACAAGACAACACAGGAGTTGCTTAGGAAGAACTCTGTGAATGTCGTAAGGTGGCCCAGCCAGAGCCCCGAGCTTGAGAGGATTTACAAAGAAGAATAGCAGAAAATCCCCTAATCCAGGTGGGCAAAGCTTGTTGTGTCATACCCAAAAAAATCTGAGGCTGTAATTGCTGTCAAAGATGCTTCAACAAAGTAAGGTTCTGAATACCTAAGTACGTGTGATATTTCTGTTTTTTCTTTTTATTAGATTCACAGACATTTCTAAAATTCTGTTTTCACTTTGTCATTACGGGGTACTGAGTGTAGATTAATGAGAAAAAAAAAATGGGATTTTTGTACTTACCATAAAATCCATCTTTAATTCATCGACAGACACATCGCTCCATAAATCATAACTACTGGGTTATATTGCCTCCTCCAGGACTAAGACTAGGCAAAACAAAAAACACCTGGCTACGCCCATGGGCCGTCCTCAGCTTGGTATATAACCCTCCTCTCTGCCCTAGGTAATTAGTTTAGTAGCAAGCAGTATAAGAAGTATCAGAACTCCATAAAGGGGTGGGTGCTGTGTCCATTGATGAACTCAAAGAAATGGATTTTACAGTAAGTACAAAATACTGGATTTTTTGTCTTACCGTAAAACCCTTTTCTCTGAAGTTCATTGACAGACGAAGCTCCATATTCTTCTTGACCATTGGGGTACACTGCCCCCTACAGGAGTAGGACAATAGGCAGGAAAAATCTTTACCACGCCTATGGGGCCGTCCCTGCAGGCATACACCCACTCTGCTGTAGGCTTCAGTTTTGTTGCAAGCAGCGTTTAGAAGTAAAAACTCCATCCCACTCATAATTAGAGGGGCGGGTGCTGCGTCTGTCAATGAACTTCAGAGAAAAGGATTTTACGGTAAGACAAAAATCCAGTTTTCTCTATCGTTCATTAACAGACACTGCTTCATTGGGACGTCCCAAAGAAGTATTTGCATGAGGGGTGGGGAAAAACAATGCAGAAAAGAACGTATATCCCCAAAGGCTAAACTTAGCCAACCAGGTAACATGGAGCTCATCTAGTAGAAACACATACACCCTTAAAGAGAAAATGGTCTCTTTTAAACAGCAGCCTGCAAAACCATGCGGCCAAAAGACGCATCCGAGGATGCCAACACATCTACTTTGTGGAATTTTGTAAACATATTCACAAACGACCAAGTTGCCACCTTGCAAACTTGCATCACTGACGCCTGATGGCGAAAAGCTCAAGAGGTACTCGGCGCCCTAGTAGAATGCGCCTTCACAAGGAAAGGTGGAGCCTGGTCCTTCAGTGAATAAGTCTGAACAACCGTCTGCCTGATCCATCTGGATATGATCGCAGCAGATGCAGCTAATTCCTTTTAGAAGAAAGGTCAAAATCCTAGCCAACAAAAAAAAGCGAGGATGCACCATCAGCAATTCACACCATGAGATGTACGACTTCCATGTACAAAGATAGATCTTCCTGCAAGTAGACTTTCTGGCCTTCAACAGTGAAGGTTCCCTTAAAAATAAAAAGACAAGCTAAGACCGAAGTCCCGGCCGGGAACTAGGTCCTACTCCTAAACTAGGGAGAAACAAACTGAATCCTACAGCAGAGTGTGAGGGTGTATGCCTGCAGGGATGGTCCCATAGGCATGGTAAAGATTTTTCCTGCCTAGTGTCCTACTCCTGTAGGGGGCAGCATAACCCAATGGTCAAGAAGAATATGGAGCTGCGTCTGTCAATGAACGATAGAGAAATCCCATTTTCTCTGAGTTCATCAACGTTCAATAAATCATAACTACTGGGATGTCCAAAAGCATTGCCAAAAAGAAAATGAGGGGTGGGGAAAATAAAAGCCCTTAACCAGGACACTGGAGCCTTAACCGGGTCACAGAAGCCCAATCTGAAAAATAAAAGTTTAAAGAAAAACACCCCTCAAGAGGGAACATCCCCTCTTAAACAGCAGCCTGCAAAACTTTTGTGAAGGTATGCACGTACGACCAAGGAGCCGCAGTGCAAACTTGCGATATTGATGCCAGATGACGGAAGGCCCAAGAAGCACTCAGCGCCTGAGTAGAATGTGCCGTCACAGGGAACGGTGGAACCTGACCTTTAATGGAATAGGCCTAAGTCAGCGTCTGTCTGATCCATCTGAACATGGTAGCCGAAGAAGCGGCCAGGCCTTTTCTTGGTCCGTCGGTAACCACTAAAAGAGAGTCTGACCTCCGAAAGAACTCAGTAGCTGCCAGATACACCCAAATTGCAAAAACCACATCCAAGGTATGTAAAGCAAATTTCTTGGGAAGAGCCGGCTTGGGACACAAGGAAGGTAACACAATGTCCTCATTCAAATGGAAGTCAGAGACAACTTTGGGTAGGAATGATGGACAGGGACAAAGAACCACTTTATCCCTATGGACCCCTAAATAGGGACTGTGAAAGGATAATGCCCGCCAACTCCAATACCCTTTCGGGCCGAGGTAATAGCCACCAAGAATGTCACCTTCTGGGATAACCTAGGCAAGGGAATCTCCCAAATATTCTCAAATTGAGGTTTCTGGAGCATGCTGCCAGGATCTTCCCTGTGCCCTCTGCAGCGCTGCACCCTCTGCCAAGTAGGACACACCACACGTTAGGGGAGACTGCGCTGTGCATGCTGCACCAGTCTCTGCACTGGGACCCCTCTGCACTATACCCACATTGCAAACAGTAGGGTATGCACCTAGGGTCTCCTACACTGGGACCCCTCCAGATTTCCAGGGCAGGACACACTATCCCAGGACCCTTACAGAGTGGGGATAGCGGGGGAGACCCCAGGGGTCTCAGCTGCATCCTCTGCCCTGGGACCCCCACCAGACTCCAGAGGGGGAAAGGGAGTGGGGGAAGCCCAGCTTACTGAGGGATTTTTAAGGATGGGAGGAAGGAACCTGCAGGCAGGTCCGACCGTCCATGGAGGTTACCTGCGTCCACCCAAAAAAAAAAAAAAAAAAACATCAAAAGTGGAGAGGGGGGACTGTACTTACCCTTCCATGGTAACGCTACACACAGAATCCCCGCCACCGAAGTAGGGGAGCTGTCGGCCATGGGACCGCTGCGACTCAGACCCAAGCCCAGTTGTATGCGACCCTGCAAGCCAGCCTCTGTCTGTGAGGTTATGTCGCGGCTGACCTAGAGCATAGCTGGGGTCTGCAAGCGCTCGCTGGCAGGGCTGGAGGAACCACTGGATCTAGATTATCCAGCCCGTCGCCCAGCCCAGCCCAGCCCAGCAGTTGATTGTAGATCTTCTGAGAGAAAAAATAAAAAAGATGTAAGGAAGGAGAAAAAAAATTGCTAGGACCAGAGATCCCAGCCGGGAGCCTAGGTCCTTACTTCTGACTTGACAGATTAAAACTGAATACCTAGAGCAAAGAGGGGGGTTATATACCAAGCTGAGGACGGCCCATGGATATAGCCAGGTGTTTTTTGTTGTGCCTAGTCCTACTCCTAGAGGAGGCAATATAACCCAGTAGTTATGATTTATGAAGCGATGTGTACATCGATGAACAAAAGAGAAAAATGAATTTAAACGACTGTAGTATCAGGCTGCAATATAAGATAACTGAAAAAGGGAAGTGAATACTTTATAAATGTACTCGATGTAAGTTAATAAAAAAAATAAAATAAAATAATACTTTCGGTACAGCCCTTGCATCAGCAAGCATGGATGTTTATGATTACAAAAGACAGAGGAGAGAGAAACCCGGCCCCCCTCCTTTCATTTGAAGATAAGTTCTAATCAGGGATGAGTAGAGAGTTACTCTACCAACCTGTCAAATTTCAGCAACCTAGGTATGTTAACCACTTGATTTCCGGAAGATTTACCCACCTTCATGACCAGGCCATTTTTTGCGATACGGCAGCGCGTTAAAATTTAACTAACAAATGCGCTGTCATGCCAAGCTGTACCCATATAAAATGTATGTCATGTTTTTCCCCACAAATAGAGCTTTCTTTTGGTGGTATTTGATCACCTTTTTGCGGTTTTTATTTTTTGCGCTATAAACAAAAAAAAAAAAAAAAAAAAGACAATTTTGAAAAAAGAAAACAATATTTTCTACTTTCTGCTAAAAAAAACATATCCAATAAAAAAATGTAAAAAAAAAAAAAATCTGTATTCTGCTACATATTTTTGGGGGGAAAAAAATCCCAATAAGTGTATATTGATTGGTTTACATGACCATTATATGGTAAATAGTTATGGAATTATATATTTTTTTCTATACTAGTAATGGTGGCAGTTAGCGACTTCTAGTGGGACTATTGGACACGGACACTTTGTGGGAACAAGTGACACTAATACAGTGATCAGTGCTAAAAATATACACTGTCACTGTACTGACGACACTGGCTGGAAAGAGGTTAAACATCTAGGGCAATGAAAGGGTTAACTGTGTGCCTAGCCAGTGTTTTTGTGTCATGAATGTGCTACGTTTACTAGGGAAAGTGATGGATTTTATCCCCTGCTTTGCAGGGACACTAAATCTATATAAATCTAAATAGTGGGACTATTGGACACGGACACTTTGTGGGAACAAGTGACACTAATACAGTGATCAGTGCTAAAAATATACACTGTCACTGTACTGACGACACTGGCTGGAAAGAGGTTAAACATCTAGGGCAATGAAAGGGTTAACTGTGTGCCTAGCCAGTGTTTTTGTGTCATGAATGTGCTACGTTTACTAGGGGAAGTGATGGATTTTATCCCCTGCTTTGCAGGGACACAAAATCTATGACTTTCCCCCCCTGTCAGAATGGAGCTTTGCCTTGTATACATAGGCAGAGCTCCATTCTGTGCCTCTGCCAGACGATTGGCGGGTGCTGGTAGGCATCCAGTGCCTGGCACCCACAGATTGGCTTCTGCTGTGAGTAATCTCTCCTAGGCAAAAGTGCAGAATTAAGTATATATAAGTGATTCTGGACAGAAGGGCCACCCTGTAGCAGTACAGGGTGGCCTTTAATTTTTTCCGCATTTTGCTATGTTTCAGTCTTATTCCAAAATGGATGAAATTCATTATTTTCCTTAAAATTCTACAAACAATACCCCATTATGACAACATTTGTTTAACATCTTTGCAAATTTATTAAAAACAGAAAAAAATAAATAAATAAATAAATCCCATGTACATAAGTATTCACAGCCTTTGCTCAATACTTTGTTGAAGCACCTTTGGCACCAATTACAGCCTGAAGTCTTTTTGAGTATGATGCTACAAGCTTGGCACATCTATTTTTGGGCAATTTCTCCCGTTTTTCTTTGCAGGACTTCTCAAGCTCCATCAGGTTGGATGGGGAGCGTCGCTGCACAGCCATTTTCAGATCTCTCCAGAGATGTTCAATTGGGTTCAAGTCTGGTTTCTGGCTGGGCCACTTAAAGCGGAGTTCCAGCCATTCACTCACCTGTCCAACGGTCCAGCGATGCGGCCGCCCGAAGCCTCGATCCTTTCCCTCGGCGCCGGCATCACTGCTGTGGGCACCCGGCTGTGGGCACCCGGCTGTGATAGTTTGCGGCTTCACAGCCGGGTACCCACTGCGCATGCGCGAGTTGCGCTGCGCGCCGTGATTGGCCGGCAATCTTCTGGGACCTTTGACATGTCCCAGAAGATTGCAGGGAGGGAGGGGGAGAGGAGAACTTCCGCTCAGGGCGCCGCGGCGCTCCGAGCGGAAGTGGGAGCGGGTACCTGTCAAAACTAGGTACCCGCTCCCCCCCCAAAAAAATGACATGCCAAATGTGGCATGTCAGGGGGTCAGGACTCCCTAAAGCGGAAGTTCCACTTTTGGGTGGAACTCCGCTTTAAGGACATTCACAGAGATGTCCCATAGCCACTCCTTTGTTATCTTGGCTGTGTGCTTAGGGTCGTTGTCCTGTTGGAAGATGAACCTTCAGCCCGGTCTGAGGTATAGAGCGCTCTGGAGCAGACTTTTTATTAAGGATGTCTCTGTACATTGCTGCATTCATCTTTTCCTTGATCCTGACTAGTCTCCCAGTTCTCGCCGCTGAAAAACATCCTTACAGCATGATGCTGCCACCACCATGCGTCACTGTAGAGATGGTATTGGTCAGGTGATGAGCGGTGCCTGGTTTCCTTCAAACATGACGCTTGCCATTTAGGCCAAAGAGTTCAATCTTTGTTTCATCAGACCAGAGAATTTTGTTTCTTATGGTCTGAGAGTCCTTCAGGTGCCTTTTAGCAAACTCCAGACGGGCTGTCATTTGCCTTTTACTGAGGAGTGGCTTCCGTCTGGCCACTTTACCATACAGACCTGATTGGTGAAGTGCTGGTGAGATGGTTGTTCTTCTGGTAGTTTCTCCTCTCGCCACAGAAAAACGCTGGAGCTCTGTCACAGGGACCATCGGGTTCTTGGTCATCTCCCTGACTAAGGCCCTTCTCCCTTGATCGTTAAGTTTGGCCAGACGGCCCGCTCTAGAAAGAGTCCTGGTGGTTCCAAACTTCTTCCATTTACAAATGATGGGGGCCAATGTGCTTATTGGGACCTTGAATGCTGCAGAAATATTTCTGTACCCTTACCTAGATCTGTGCCTCCATACAATCCTGTCTCGGAGGTCTACAGACGATTTCATGTACTTCATGGCTTGGTTGGTACTCTGACATGCACTGTTAACTGTGGGACCTTATATAGACAGGTGTGTGCCTTTCCAAATCATGTCCAATCAACTGAATTTACCACAGGTGGACTCCAATCAAGTTCAAGAAACATATCAAGGATGATCAGTGAAAACAGGATGCACCTGAGGTCAATTTTGAGTGTCATGGCAAAGGCTGTGATACTTCTGTACATGGGATTTTTTTTGTTTTTAATAAATTTGCAAGTTTTTAATAAATTTGCAAAGACTTTAAACAAACTTCTTTAGCGTTGTCATTATGTGTCATGATTCTATGAATGTGAGCCCATAGGCGAGCAGGTGACACGGGATCTCCCAGGGCGTGGAATCTAAGGGCCAGCTGGTGTTCTGCCAGGGACCCCCTCACGGGAGTTTGGACCCCAGGTCACGACCCCCAGGTTCACCCTGCTCGTGAGGAGAGTTCCCAAAGAGACAGTGCAGACAGGGATGGATGGATGGAGCAAAAGGAGAGCCGGATAACGAGCCAAGGTCAGGGCAGGCAGCAGACAAACGTAATCAGGAGAACTAGCTGAGTCGGTACACAAGAGATCAATCCACGAGAAGTCAGGTAGGAATAATAACACGGAAGGAGCTTGGGTACAAGTGTTGCTCAAGCAACCAGAAACTGGTCTGAGTGGGATTTAAATAGGGAGACACATGGGAGGCTGGACAGGAAGTAGCAGGAAGGAAAGAAGGTATATTAAAGCGGAGTTCTGGCCTCAAATACCCTTTTTAACTAAAAATACCCCTATAATACTAAT
The DNA here is from genome assembly GCF_965119305.1 of Pelophylax lessonae. Classification (NCBI taxonomy): domain Eukaryota; kingdom Metazoa; phylum Chordata; class Amphibia; order Anura; family Ranidae; genus Pelophylax; species Pelophylax lessonae. The sequence continues at coordinate 27,527,549 of NC_138771.1, read as the reverse complement.
CCATCGCACTTTACAGAACCGCTATTCTCATACTTACAAGGTGTACGGTATTGGATTTTAGTCAAAATCTTCCAAAAAGCGCTGTCTGGGCACGGCCATCTTGGATGTGGGCATCTGAAGCCGCAGTGTAATCTGCTGTGTCCTTCTTCCTGATTCCAGGGAGTGTTCTGGGAGTTCTTCCTGATTCCAGCCTCCTGGCAGGGATGACAAACAGGTCCCAGGATGCAATGCAAAGGCGAAAGTGATGTCGGTGGCCGCGGCCACATAGGGGGGAGAAGGAGGAAGTACAATCAAAAATGCCCTGAAAATAAGGTAAGGGACCCCCGAAAAAAATTGAAAATGCCCAATTGTTGATCAGCATAGCGAGCACTCCAGGAATCACTAAAGTTGCAAAATAGGCCAGAACTCCACTTTAAACCATCAGGTGAAGCAGGCGACACCCATAGCTGCTAAAGGCCCGTACACACGTTAAGAAAATCTGTAGGGAAAATTCGTCCAACGACTGATCTGCTGATTTTCGGATTGTTAGTATGGTGCTTTCGACAGCCAACTCCGACTTTTCGGCTGGCAAAATCCTGGTGTGCAGGCTATAACATTTTTGTCGTCCATAATACAACGTCCGATTTTCGTCTCATTAGTATAGATTTCGATGGAAAAAAATCTTAAGAGCAAGACTAGGCATGCTCAGAGAGGAAAGAACACATACAAAGCAATCCAACACATGACATCACTTCTGAAGTAGAATTCTGTCGTACGGGAAAATTCATATGAAAATAACCTCTTCACTTTCCACATCAGACTAGCATGCCACAAAAGACAGACGACAGATCGTTCCATAATCTGATCGTGTATGGGGCTTAACCACTTAAGCCCCGGAAGATTTTACCCCGTTCCTGACCAGGGCTTATTTTGCGATTTCGGCACTGCGTGACTTTAACGGACAATTGCGCGGTCGTGTGACGCTGTACCCAAACGAATTTGACGTCCTTTTTTTTCCACAAACAGAGCTTTCTTTTGGTGGTATTTGATCACCTGTGCGACTTTTTGATCATGCACTATAAACTATTTTGCAAAAATAACAATATTTTTCACATTTTTTTTATATGAAATTCCCCCCCAAAAAAATTTGAAAATCAAAAATTTTTAACATTTTAGGCCAATTTGTTTTATGCTACATATGATTGGTAAAAAAAAAAAAAAAAAAGCGTATTTTGATTGGTTTGCGCAAAAGTAAGGGAAACTTAGGGAAAGATTTTTGTCATTTTTGTTTTTTTTTTTTTTTTTTTTTAACGAGTAATGGCGGCGATCTGCGATTTTTTTTTTTTGCGGGACTGTGACATTGCGGCGGACAGATCGGACCCTTGACTGACATTTTTGACACTTTTGGGGTTACCAGTGATATTACTACAGTAATCAGTGCTATACATATGCACTGTTACTGTAAAAATGACACTGGCAGTGAAGGGGTTAACTTTTTTTTTTGAGAGGGAGGGGTTAAGTGTGTCCCTAGGGGCGTGATTCTAACTGTGATTGGCTGTGGCTTGATGTGTAAGAACAGTGATCAACGGTCCTACATAGTAGAACCGTATGATCTCCATTCTTACACAGGGAAGAATGACAGGCGGCTTTGTTTACATTAGCCGCCTGCCTTTCTCCCGGTGTAACGGACGATCGCTGGTGCCCGGCGGACATCGGGTCCGCCAGGCACACGCGCGGGGGGGGGGGTCCCTAGGGGGGTGATTCTAACTGTGATTGGCTGTGGCTTGATGTGTAAGAACAGTGATCAACGGTCCTACATAGTAGAACCGTATGATCACTATTCTTACACAGGGGAGAATGACAGGCGGCTTTGTTTACATTAGCCGCCTGCCTTTCTCCCGGTGTAACGGACGATCGCGGGTGCCCGGCGGACATCGGGTCCGCCAGGCACACGCGCGGGGGGGGGGGTCCCTAGGGGGGTGATTCTAACTGTGATTGGCTGTGGCTTGATGTGTAAGAACAGTGATCAACGGTCCTACATAGTAGAACCGTATGATCACTATTCTTACACAGGGGAGAATGACAGGCGGCTTTGTTTACATTAGCCGCCTGCCTTTCTCCCGGTGTAACGGACGATCGAGGGTGCACACGTGGGGGAGGGGGGAGGTCCATGACCGCGCGGTGAGTGCGCCTCCGGGGGCGCGCGCTCGCTCCTTAGACCCTCACAGGCTAGCGACATAGCCCTACTTCGCTTTGCCTGTGAGGGGCTGACCGCTGCAGTAAATAGTCGTGCGGAGGTCGGCAAGCAGTTAAGTCAGTGCAGCAAGAGCAGAGCACAGGCTTGTGGAACCACAGGTGCCAGCAGACCTACAGCAGCAAAAGGTAAAAAACGTATGCAAACAGAAAGACACAGATCAGCTCCGCAGCTGATCTGTGATATTATGGGGTATTGTTTGTAGAATTTTCAGAAAAATAATGAATTTAATCCATTTTGGAATAAGGATGTAACGTAACAAAATGTGAAAAAAGCGAAGCGCTGTGAGAACTTTCCGGATGCACTGTATATCTGCTATGGGGCGGTCCAGAAGTGGTTAATAAAAAAAGAAGATATGCCCACCTTTCCATTAATTTCAGTACAGCCGTTGTACAATGCCGATCGATGTATGTTCAGCTGATCCAGACATACATGTTTCTAGAAAGAATTGTCTTTAGGAAAAGCCTGACCACCATATAGATGGTGACTATCCCTTCCTCAATATGAACATGCTGACAAGCCGGCACCCAGTTTCAGAACCGCAGTCACTTTAGGGGTTGCAGAACAGAAGAACATAGTAAACAGGCTGTAGTTGTCAAAGCCATGACCCACCTGGACTGGCACAGATGTGTGTTGCAGTTCCGCACCTGTGGGGCAGGCCGCGGCACATGAAGGCACAAGCTCTCATTCACAATTAGCATAGTCTTGTTTACCAGCTTTGTACAGGACACAATAGTCTTCCGTTCACCTGATAAAAAAAAAAAAAAGCCAAAGTGAGTTAATCCACAAACATTTCCAAAAAATAAAAAAAATAAAAAATTGGCTGATACCAGCCAACCAGGTTTAAAGTAGAACAAGGCACACTTTTTTGATTTTGAATAGAGTAAGAGAGAATTATAACGTTTTTTTTATTTTTGCCCTCTGGAAATCCCGGTTTCTCACCATTAGAAGATTTCCCCTCTATTCCTGTTCTGGTGACAACTAAAAATTCTGTATTTTCTTTTACTATCAGCTAGAACAGCCACCAGGACAAAAAGAGGATGAATCTCCCTATTGGGGGAGACAGACAGCAATAAAAACTGACAGGGGCTCTAATCATTTTCTACTCTATTCGAAACTAAAGAAAAAAAAAAAAAAGATAATTTGTCTTTAGTTATTCTTTAACTGGTTGCCGACCGCCCGCCGCAGTTATACGGCGGCAGGCAGCCGCTCCCAGGCAAATCGCCGTAGCTGTACGTCACTGTCGTACACGTGTCTAGGGGGCAAGCGCGCGCCGCCGCGCTCCCGCCCCCCACTCGTCAGCGGGGGAAGCTGATGCATGGGGCAGGTGGCTCCGATTGCCGCCTGACACCCGCGATCGTTCCCCGCTGAGAGAGAAGAACGGTCAGCTGTTGTCCGTGGAATGGTCATAGAGCCCATGTGATCCTTCTATACAGGGACGTCTTTAACCACTTAAGCCCCGGAAGATTTTACCCCCATTCCGACCAGGGGGTATTTTGCGATTCGGCACTGCGTGACTTTAACGGACAATTGCGCGGTCGTGCGACGCTGTACCTAAACAAATTTGGCGTCCTTTTTTTCCCACAAACAGAGCTTTCTTTTGGTGGTATTTGATCACCCGTGCGATTTTTTGATCACGTGCTATAAACAAAAAAAGAGCGTAGCAATATTTTTCACATTTTTTTATATGAAATTTCCCCCAAAAAAATGTAAAAATCAAAATTTTTTAACATTTTCGGCCAATTTGTTTTATGCTACCTATGTTTGGTAAAAAAAAAATCGCAAAAGGCGTATTTTGATTGGTTTGCGCAAAAGTTATCGCGTTTACTAACAAAGGGAAAGATTTTTGTCATTTTTGTTGTTTTTTTTTTAACGCGTAATGGCGGCGATCTGCGATTTTTTTGCGGTACTGCGACATTGGGGCGGACAGATCGGACCCTTGACTGACATTTGTGACACTTTTGGGGTTACCAGTGACATTACTACAGTAATCAGTGCTATATATATATGCACTGTTACTGTAAAAATACACTGGTAGTGAAGGGGTTAACTTTATTTGGGAGGGAGGGGCTGTGTGTATCCCTAGGGGCGTGCTTTCTACTGTGATTGGCTGTGGCTTGAGCTGTAAGGACACTGATCAACGGATCTACATACTAGATCCGTGTGATCAGTGTCTTTACAGCGAGGAGAATGACAGGTGGCTTGTTTACACAAGCTGCCTGACATTCTCCCTCTCCCCCGCTGATCGCCGAGTGACCGGCGGACATCGGGTCCACTGGTCACACACGCGGGGGGGTCCGTGACCACGCGGGAGCAGGAGCGCGCCTCCGGCGGCGCGCGCTCGCTCCCTAGACCCTCACAAGCTAGTGACGTATCCCTACGTCACTTTGCCTGTGAGGGGCTGACTGCCGACGTAGATCGGCGTTAGGCAGTCGGCAAGTGGTTAATATTGATTGGACCCTGGGCAAAAAAATTTTTGGGCCTTCCGAAATCCACTAATCAACTATTTGTGGCCAGTGTGGGCTCAAGGGGGAGCTGCTTTGGGCCCTAAAACAATGACTGGGCCCGGGGCAGCTGCCCCTTTTGCCCTATGTTAAAGACAGCGCTGCTTCTATATAGGATCACATGTCTCTATGGTCATTTCAGAAGCCACGTCCCCCCACAGTTAGAATCACTCCCCTAGGCTCACATTTAACCCCTTGATCACCCATAATGTTAACCCCTTCCCTGCCAGAGTCATCATTACAGTAACAGTGCATATTTTTAGCACTGATTACTGTAGTAATGTCACTGGTCCCCCCAAAAGTGTCAAAAATGTCAGTTTGGGGTCCGATTCTGCCAGAATGTCGCTGTCCCGCAAAAAAATCGCAGATCGCCGCCATTACTAGTAATAAAAATAAAAAATAAAAAAATAAAAATGACATAAATCTTTCCCGTATTTAGTAGACGCGATAACTTTTGCGCAAACCAATCGAAATACGCTTATTGCGATTTTTTTTAACAAAAATATGTAGCAGAAAACAAATGGGACTAAAGTGTTAAAAAATTTAGATTTTTCCATTTTTTTTTTTTGGAGAATGTCATATAGCAGAGTGTGAAAAATATTTTTTTTTCAAAATTGTTGCTCTTTTTTTGTTTATAGCGCAAAAAATAAAAATCGCAGAGGTGATCAAATACCACCAAAAGAAAGCTCTATTTGTGGGAAAAAAAGGACATCAATTTTATTTGGGTACAGCGTCGCACGACCGCGCAATTGTCCGTTAAAATAACCCAGTGCCGAATCGCAAAATAGGGCCTGGTCAGGGGGTTACGGGGCTGAAGTGGTTAAACCGGCACTGTAAAAAAATCAGTTTATAAACAGTTCAAAAATTGAATTTGCGTACAATTAAACAGAACTCAGTGTATTTTCCTCCACTTTTATAGCATACCCCCTACAAGCCGAACGCAACAAAGAGAACCAAAGAACATGACATTTCATGCAATGTGCTTGGCTTCGCCCGTAATTTCTTCAGAAATAAGTCACCAGGGGATTTTATGGCCGATCGTAAAATCTGTATGAATGCGTTTATGAAGAACTTTCCCAGATAATTCGGATTTCATAGGAAGTGTTCTAATGAGCACACTGTACTGGGATTGTGAAAGCACTGTGTCTTCTTGTATCGATTGCACTTTGCATCTGTTACATTGTAAGCACTTTTATTCTGGAACACATGAGACAAGCATCTGGTGCACAGAGCAAGACGGTCCTCATTACCCACACGTGTCTTGGAGGCTACCAAACTCATCCACATATTGCATGACTTCAGCACTGTATCTCATTTGGCAGAGAAGCATTGACAGCAATGCTCTTGTTGTAGGGTGGCAAAGGACAAAGTCTATTCTCTTTTATTTTCTGGGTTGCAAAGGGTGAGGGGAGTTTAAAATGTGCATGAATAAATGTTTTATTTTTTATTTTGCAATGGCATGGTTGTCAGATTGGTACCAGTGGCTCTGTCCATGCAGCAGCTGCATCCAAATAGACATGAATAGGATTGCCTGCCTGCGGATGCACGGAACCTGTACATTCCATACAAGCATAAACAGCTTTTCACATTGGTGTGGGCATACATACGTCTGTATGGATGAGGCATAACTATGTAACATGGACCTGATTGGTTTGTGGAGCTAGACCAATCAGAGGAAAAATAGATGATGCTAGACCAATCAAAGGAACGTTGGATGGTGCTGGTCCAAACAAAGGAACACTGCATGTGCTAGACCAAACAAAGGAACACTGCATGTGGTAGACCAATCAAGGGAACAATGGATGGTGCTAGACCAATCAAGGGAACACTGGATGGTGCTAGACCAATCAAGGGAACACTGGATGGTGCTAGACCAATCAAGGGAACACTGGATGGTGCTAGACCAATCAAGGGAACACTGGATGGTGCTAGACCAATCAAGGGAACACTGGATGGTGCTAGACCAATTAAGGGAACACTTGATGGTGCTGGATCAATCAAGGGAACACTGGATGGTGCTAGACCAATCAAGGAAACACTTGATGGTGCTAGATCAATCAAGGGAACACTGGATGGTGCTGGACCAATCAAGGGAACACTGGATGGTTCTGGATCAATCAAGGGAACACTGGATGGTGCTAGACCTATCAAAGTTACACTGGATGGTGCTAGACCTATCAAAGTTACACTGGATGGTGCTAGACCATTTACGGTTTCACTGGATGGTGCTAGACCATTCAAGGAAACACTGGATGGTGCTAGACCAATCAAGGAAACACTGGGTGATGCTAGACCAATCAAGGAAACACCGGAGGGTGCTAGACCAATCAAGGAAACACTGGATGGTGCTAGACCAATCAAGGAAACACTGGAGGGTGCTAGACCAATCAAAGAAACACTGGAGGGTGCTAGATCAATCAAGGGAACACTTGAAGGTGCTAGACCAATTAAGGGAACACTTGATGGTGCTGGACCAATTAAGGGAACACTGGATGGTGCTGGACCAATTAAGGGAACACTGGATGGTGCTGGACCAATTAGGGGAACACTGGATGGTGCTGGACCAATTAGGGGAACACTGGATGGTGCTGGACCAATCAAGGGAACACTGGATAGTGCTAGACCAATCAAGGGAACACTGAATGACCAACAAAGAAAATTGAGCCGAGACTGCGTGCACATAATCACGTAGATCTAATCTACATGATTATGCGCAGCCGAGCCACTCTGCCGCAGTATATCTGCGTGGGGCGGTCTGCAAGCAGTTAATTAGGATTTTGTTGTCTAAAATTTAGCTTTGCTCCTAAGGTCCCTTTCACACTGGCTTTCCGATCCGATCCCTGTCAGTTTTTCAGGCGGACCTGATCGGACCCTCCATGCACCTCTATAGAGCAGCGGAAGTCAGTGGTCTGATCCGATCCTGTCCGTGAAATCCAGACAGGTGGTAACCCTATTTTCCATCCGTCTGGAGGATTGGTTTGGATGAAAACAGACAGGCGGTCCGTTTTCATCCAATCTCCCATAGAAGAGAGTGGGGGGCTCTAACAGGTTCGTCTCAGCACAGTGAGCGGAGACGGACCTGTCATCCGCCTGTTCAGTGGGGATCGGCGGACTGTTCCCCACTGAGCAAAATAGAGTCCGCTGGGCGGAAAGCCTGTGTGAAAGGACCCTAAGAATTTTATTGGGGTGTATTCATTTTTGCAACATGGTCTTGAATTCATTTGTTCAGAAAAATACTTTTTTGTGTGTCCAAATTAACAAATCTTGGTTGCAATCAATGGCCCACATTTGTAGAAGCATTTTGTAGCATAGTCTCCCATAAAAAATGTTGATTCTGAAAGGAAAGTAAAGGTTTTCTGACAAATCTGTTGGGGTGAACTAATTTATGTTGAGCACTGTATATAACATATATATATATATATATATATATATATATATATATATATATATATATATATATAGTTTGCGCAGCACTCTACAACATGAGGGTAGACAGTACAGTTACAGAACAGTTTAATACAGGAGGAATCAGAGGGTCCTGCTCATTCGAGTTTACAATCTAAGAGGGAGGGTCAAGAAATACAAAAGGTAATAATTATGGGAGATACGTTGATGGAGAAAATAAATGTGCAATAATATAAATATTTTAATAAATAATAGAAAAGGACTAAAAATGATGCTTCCAAGCTATTTCAGTTGGGCTCTGTTCAGGAAATCGCCATGTACATATCTGATTAACACTTGCATGTCCATCCCAGCATAAAGTGCCAGATACAGTCATGCAGTGATCAGAATTAAGCTAATTTGAGGCTTCGCCCAATACAAGAACCTGTTCAGTTTTGAATTTGTTGGGCTAAAATCTAAAAAATAAAATGAATTGCATCCAGAATGACCTTACCTCCTCCGCACTGTACGCTGCAGCCCTCCCAGCTGCTGTGTGTCCACATGTAGATCGGTTCTGGCTGCTTCTCCACCTCCAGCCTCTGCTCTCCAGTCTGGTTCACTGGAATGGTATATTCATAATGAATTCCATAATTCTGGTCATGGAACAGGAGAACCTAAACAGAAGGGGAAAATAAGTAACGAAGCATCTGCTAGCTGGCACAGTATAACTGCTTAAAGTGGTTTTAAACCAAAAAAAACAAAAATTTATTATATTGAAGCTTATCAATCTTTAGTTGTGATGGTTGCATTTGGTTTTTTTTTTTCCCCTTTGATTTTCACCTGGTAATTCTGCCAGTAAGTCTGTTATTTTGTTCTAATTCCTTCACCAGATCAAGCTGTCCAGCAAAAGTGGCAGTTAGAGCAGGGGGTCTCCAAACCTTTTAACCACTTGCCGACCACCGCCCGACTATATACAGCGGCAGTCAGCCCCTCCCAGGCAAAGTGACGTACCAGTACGTCACTAGCCTGGGAGCCAATAGGGGGCGAGCGCGCGCCGCCAGAGGCGCGCTCCTGCCCCGATGTCCGCCGGTCACTCGCGATAGTCGGGTGGAGAGGGAGAAAGGCAGGCGGCTAATGTGAACAAGCCGCCTGTCATTCTTCCCTGTGTAAAAGCACTGATCTAACGGTCCTGCTATGTAGGACTGTTGATCTCTGCTGTTACACACACAGCCACATCCAATCACAGTTAGAAACACGCCCCTAGGGACACACTTAACCCCTCCCTCTCCAATAAAGTTAACCCCTTCCCTGCCAGTGTAATTTTTACAGTAACAGTGCATATGTATAGCACTGATTACTGTAGTAATGTCACTGGTACCCCCAAAAGTGTCAAAAATGTCAGTCAAGGGTCCGATCTGTCTGCCGCAATGTCGCAGTCCCGCAAAAAAAAAAAAAAAAAAAAATCGCAGATCTCCGCCATTATTCGTTAAAAAAAAAAAAACAATAAAAATGACATAAATCTTTCCCTTAGTTAGTAAACTCAATAACTTTTGAGCAAACCAATCAAAATACGCTTTTTGTGATTTTTTTTTTTACCAAACATATGTAGCACAAAACAAATTGGCCTAAAATGTTAAAAAATTTAGATTTTTTAATTTTTTTGGGGGGTAATTTCATATATAAAAATGTGAAAAATATTGTTATTTTTGCAAAATTTTCACTCTTTTTTTTGTTTATAGCGCATGATCAAAAAATCGCACAGGCGATCAAATACCAGCAAAAGAAAGCTCTGTTTGTTGGAAAAAAAGGGACGTCAATTTCATTTGGGTACAGCATCGCAATTGTCCGTTAAAGTCACGCAGTGCCGAATCGCAAAATAGGCCCTGGTCAGGAAGGGGGTAAAATCTTCCGGGGCTTAAGTGGTTAAACCCGGGCCAGTTTACGGTCATTAAGGCTTTCGGAGGGCCAGTGGCCCACTATGACCACTGGGAGTAGAAAATACCTTGGACTTGGTGGCCAGAATAAAAAAAAAATTATATAACAATTTTGGTAAGTAGGAGGAGGAATAGTGCCTCATCATTGGTATTAGTGGGAGTAATATTCTCACATTGTCGGTGTCAGTGGAAGAAATACTGCTCTATCGTTGGGGTTAGTGGAAGGAATAGAGCCCCATTGGTGGTGTTTGGGGGAGAAATAGTGCTCCATCTTTGATGTCAGTGTGAGGAATAGGGTTCCAACATTTATTTCAGTGGAAGGAAGCATTGCCTATCGTTGGTGTCAGTGAAAGAAATGGGGCCCTACTATTGTCAGTGAGAGCAATTATGCAACACTGTTGGTGGTGGTGGAAAGAATGGTGCTTCATCATTAGTGCCAGTAGAAAAGAATAATGCCTTGTAACAATGAAAAGAATCAAGCCGGATATAGGCAAGCAACGGGCCCCATCTGGCCCCCAGGCCACAGTTTGGAGACCACGGAATTAGCGGATTGAGACAAACCTTTCACCATTGACAGCGGTGCTCACAATGATCAGATTTTTTTTTTTCATTTATGTAAAACCTTTTGATGCTTTAACAGCTTAAAAATAGGATTTTGGTTTACCGTAAAATCCATTTCTCTGATGTTCATTGACGGTCACAGCTCCTGATCTTCTTAACCATTGGGTTATATTGCCCCCTACAGGAGTAGGACACTAGACAGAAAAAAAGTCTGGCTACGCCTATGGGCAGTCCCAGGGGATATACTCCCTCTCTCTGCTATAGGCACTCAGGTTTGTTACATGCAGTTTCAGAAGAATTACAACTCCACAGAGAGGTGGGTGCTGTGTCCATCAATGAACATCAGAGAAATGAATTTTACGCTACGTCAAAAATCCCATTTTCTCTTTCATTCATTGGTGGACACAGCTCCTGATCTTCCATAACCAATGGGACGTCCCAAAGCATTGTTAAACATTAGGGGTGGGAACAGCGAAAATAAAATCCAAAGGCTAACTATAGCTAACCAGGTAAACAGGAGCTCAACCAAAACAACTGGAGCTCATCTGAAAAAACAATACACCCTCAAAGAGGTCCAGGTCCGCGGCGGCAAAATCAGATTCAGGATCTGATGAAATAGATGAGGCAGGGGAAGGCGGGGGGCGCTTTTTGCCAGGCCGTCGTCCAAAAGCCACCTCCACCTGGGACACAAAGGACTCCAGGACCGCCATCAGTGCATTGATGGATGGGACCCGGAGCGCCCTGCAGCCTCAGAGAGGGGATCAGGTGGGGAGATCCAAAGACTCCATGAGTCACCAGGGGTACCCCACAAAAAGTGTAAAACACTGCTAAGGGACAACCCCCACCGCTCTGGCAGCCCACCCAGTTGCCGGTCACAAAGCACCAATTGATCCTCAGCAGAGAGGGAGAGGACCCCACCAGACTCACCACCCCACAGAAACCAGGCATCGTAGCCACCAGGAGAATCTGCACTGCACGAGCGGCAATCAGGAAATGAAAGGATCCTGGAGTCAGCACCAGGGGATGAGGAGGGGCTCCCGCCACCGAAAACGCCGCCCAGAAGGCTCCACAAACATTGCCGCTACTGTTTTCTATGGTAAACCCCCTCAAAATGGCTGCCAGACTTCACAAACATGGCAGCCGTGCATTGCAGCACAAAGCTACAAGAAAACAGCGGCCCGTGCGGCACCACAAGGCTCCCAGGAGGAATCCCTAGGCCTCAAGGACAGGAACAGGCAGGGGGCCCAGGCAGGAGCCCCCACGAGGTACAGCTCCCGCTCACAGTCGATCGTCGGCAGCGTAACCCCCCCCACCCCTATTGCCAGCATAGTGCCCTGGCCACACCCCAGGAGGTGGACCAGACCACCCACACAGTCCCAGCATAAGTGGAGGGGGTGGGGTGGATAGGATAGGGGGACAGATGAGGGGGGTGCCTGATGGGAAGGAGGGGAACCCGGGGGTCCGACCGTCCCATGGAGGGGCCCACGTCCACCCCAAAACCCACCAGGGGGAGAGGGGGGGTGGCTACTCACCATACCAGGAACCAGGAGGGCACCGCTCCAGACAGAAGCCCTAACCACCGAAATTGGGGGGGGGGGGGGACTGTCGGCCAGCAGAAATGCTGCGACTCGGCCTAAGACCATATGAGTCGTATGCTACCTCGAGGGTCGTTTGGCTCACAGGCCAGCCCCCGTCCGGTGGGGCTATGTCGAGGCTGGCCTAGCACAGAGCTGAGGTCTGTGTGTGCTCGCTGGCCAGATTAGGGTGACCACTGGATGTAGATTATCCACCCTGTTGCCCAGTCAGGCAGTTGATTGTAGATCTCACAGGAAAAAAACAGGAGACAAAATCTATCTAAAAATGAAAAAATTGCCAGGACCAGGGATTCCAGCAAGGAACTAGGTCCTTACTGCTGACTAGGCAGAAAAAAAACTGAGTACCTATAGCAGAGAGAGGGAGTATAACCCCCTGAGACTGCCCATAGGCGTAACCAGAATTTTTTATGCCTACTGTCCTACTCCTGTAGGGGGCAGTATAACCCAATGGTTAAGAAGATCAGGAGGCATCAATGAACAAAAGAGGAAAGTGTTTTCAGGAGTTCAGCTTTAATTTGTTAGTCAAGTTCATTTACCCACTTAAGCCCCGGAGGATTTGGCTGCTCAAAGACCAGGCCCTATTTTGCGATTCGGCACTGTGTGACTTTAACGGACAATTGCGCGGTAAATATAAACTGCTAAATACCTTTTCTCATCAGAAGTATATAGCAGTCTTGTGACTTCTATCAGTGTCTGGTTAAAGCTTGTAGGAGGAGTTTTCATTCTCCTTTGACTGTCCTATGGGGCTGCAGGACCCCTTCCCCTCTGTCTGCACAGTGCTGATTGGCCCTGTGCTGATCACATGCACTCTCCCAAGAAAAAAAAAAAAATCTCTAGCAATACACACTAAACTGAGCATATGCAGAGCACCACCAAGGTGCTGTTCTATCAGGAGATGGATTGGGGGCTGTGGAAGAAGGGGAGGATCAGAGAAGACAAACGGCCTTTTTACACAATGCGAAGGGTTAACCTCTTAGGTTCCACAGTGAGTATAACAAGCATGCTTTACTGCATATACAGACTGATTTTACTGTTGTGGGTTAAGTAATACTTTAAGGCTAATAAGATCCTATTAACCACTTAACGACCGCCCGCGGCAGTTATACTGCGGCAGGCAGCCACTCCTGCGCGAACCGCCGTAGGTATACGTCGGTCACGCGCCTGCACCTAGGGGGCGAGCATGCACCGCCGCCAGCACACTCCCACCCCGATGCACGGGTCAGGCGGCTCCGATTGCCACCTGATGACCGTGATCGCTCCCCACTGAGAGAAGAACACAGCTGACTGTTCTTCTCCCTGGAATGATCACAGAGCTCCTGTGATCCTTCTATATAGGATCACATGTCTCTGTGATCATTTCACAAGCCACGCCCCCCCCCACAGTTAGAAACACGCCCCCTAGGTACACATTTAACCCCTTAATCACCCACAGTGTTAATAACCCCTTCCCTGCCAGTGTCATTAGTACAGTAACAGTGCATATTTTTAGCACTGATTACTGTAGTAATGTCACTGGTACCCCCAAAAGTGTCAAAAATGTCAGTTAGGGGTTCAAACCGTCTGCCACAATGTCGCAGTCCTGCAAAAAAAAAAAAATCGCAGATTGCCGCCATTACTAGTAAAAAAAAAAAAAACAATAAAAATGACAAATATTTCCCGTAGTTAGTAGACACGATAACTTTTGCGCAAACCAATCAAAATACGCTTTTTGCGATTTTTTTAACAAAAATATGTAGCAGAAAACAAATTGGCCTAAAATGTTAAAAAAATTTGATTTTTTTTTTTTTATTTGAGAATGTTAAATATATATATATATTTTTTTTTTCTAGAATTGTCGCTTTTTTATTGTTTATAGCGCAAAAAATAAAAATCGCACAGGTGATCAAATACCACCAAAAGGAAGCTCTGTTTGTGGGGAAAAAAAGACATCAATTTTATTTGGGTACAGCGTCGCATGACCGCGCAATTGTCCGTTAAAGTAACGCAGTGACGAATCTCAAAATATGGCCTGGTCATTAAGGGGGCAAATCCTTCCGGTCCAGAACTGGTTAATTTCTTTTTAATTTCAGGTACTTTCATAGCGCTGTCAATTTACGCAGCGCTTTACATATACATTGTACATTCACATCAGTCCCTGCCCTCAAGGAGCTTACAATCTAAGGTCCCTAACTCACATTCATACATAGTAGGGCCAGTTTTTTAATGTGGGCCCGGATTCTTCTTGTACCAACTTGTATTGTAACTGTAATGTCTGCCTTGATTTTGTAAAGCGCCGAGCAAACTGTTAAATAAACGGTTATATAAATCCAGTATAATAATATTCTCAACTTCTAATTCAAGGCCGTTTGAAACAATTCTTACATGGGCATATTTTAGTCTTTCATTAGACAAATGTACTAAATTTAGATCACAGCACGCTGCCTTCAAAGAACCTGACCGCACCATAAACACATCTACTGGCAGATGTGGGCATAATGCCACGTCCCCCTTGTATTTTATTTTTATCAGATTGCCACATATTACAATAAAGAGAAAGCGGATGATGAAAATAGAATTTACCGACAAGTCTGATCTCTCATATAACAATCAATATAAAAGCAGACAAGTCCAACCTCTGAGTTCAAAATCAATCACCTGGATCAGGGATCTCCATACTTTCTAAACCAAGGGCCAGTTTATTTTCCTTCAGACTTTGGGGGGGCCAGACTGTGACCAGTGGGGGGTGGAAAGTTTCCTGGCATTGGCGGGAGTAAACATTGCCACATTTGGTATAAGGAAAGGGGGGGGGGTACAGTGCCCCATCGTTGGTATTATTGGAAGGAATAGTGCCCCATTGTTGGTGTCAGTGGGAGAAATGGTGCCCCATAGTTAACCAGTTCTGGACCGGAAGGATTTGCCCCCCTAACGACCAGGCCATATATTGCGATTCGGCAATGCGTTACTTTAACGGAAAAGTGTACGATCGTGCGACGCTGAACCTAAATAAAATTGATGTCCTTTTTTTCCCACAAATAGAGATTTCTTTTGGTGGTATTTGATCACCTCTGCAATTTTTATTATTTGCGCTATAAACAAAAAAAAAAAAAAGCAACAATTCTGAAAAAATAACTATATTTTTCACTTTCTGCTATATAACACTACCAAAAATAAAAAATAAAAATATGTATCCTGCTACATATTTTTGGTAAAAAAAAAACAAAAAAACAATCGCAATAAGCCTATTTTGATTGGTTTGCGCAAAAGTTATCACATCTACAAACTACGGGAAAAATTTTTGTAATTTTTATATATTTATTTTTACTAGTAATGGCGGCGATCTGCGATTTTTAGCGGTACTGCGACATTGCAACGGACAGATCAGACCCCTAACTCAGTGGTCCTCAACCCTGGTCCTCGGGGGCCCACTAACAGGCCAGATTTTAAGTATTATCTTTGGGAGATGCAGACTAGAATACTGCAATCACTGAGCAGCAAATGAGATCACCTGTGATGTAATTTAGTTACGACATTTTTTTTTTTTTATATCGGCGTACAGGGAGTGCAGAATTATTAGGCAAATGAGTATTTTAACCACATCATCCTCTTTATGCATGTTGTCTTACTCCAAGCTGTATAGGCTCGAAAGCCTACTACCAATTAAGCATATTAGGTGATGTGCATCTCTGTAATGAGAAGGGGTGTGGTCTAATGACATCAACACCCTTTATCAGGTGTGCATAATTATTAGGCAACTTCCTTTCCTTGGGCAAAATGGGTCAAAAGAAGGACTTGACAGGCTCAGAAAAGTCAAAAATAGTGAGATATCTTGCAGAGGGATGCAGCACTCTTAAAATTGCAAAGCTTCTGAAGCGTGATCATCGAACAATCAAGCATTTAATTCAAAATAGTCAACAGGGTCGCAAGAAGCGTGTGGAAAAACCAAGGCGCAAAATAACAGCCCATGAACTGAGAAAAGTCAAGCGTGCAGCTGCCAAGATGCCACTTGCCACCAGTTTGGCCATATTTCAGAGCTGCAACATCACTGGAGTGCCCAAAAGCACAAGGTGTGCAATACTCAGAGACATGGCCAAGGTAAGAAAGGCTGAAAGACGACCACCACTGAACAAGACACACAAGCTGAAACGTCAAGACTGGGCCAAGAAATATCTCAAGACTGATTTTTCAAAGGTTTTATGGACTGATGAAATGAGAGTGAGTCTTGATGGGCCAGATGGATGGGCCCGTGGCTGGATTGGTAAAGGGCAGAGAGCTCCAGTCCGACTCAGACGCCAGCAAGGTGGAGGTGGAGTACTGGTTTGGGCTGGTATCATCAAAGATGAGCTTGTGGGGCCTTTTCGGGTTGAGGATGGAGTCAAGCTCAACTCCCAGTCCTACTGCCAGTTTCTGGAAGACACCTTCTTCAAGCAGTGGTACAGGAAGAAGTCTGCATCCTTCAAGAAAAACATGATTTTCATGCAGGACAATGCTCCATCACACGCGTCCAAGTACTCCACAGCGTGGCTGGCAAGAAAGGGTATAAAAGCAGAAAAGCTAATGACATGGCCTCCTTGTTCACCTGATCTGAACCCCATTGAGAACCTGTGGTCCATCATCAAATGTGAGATTTACAAGGAGGGAAAACAGTACACCTCTCTGAACAGTGTCTGGGAGGCTGTGGTTGCTGCTGCACGCAATGTTGATGGTGAACAGATCAAAACACTGACAGAATCCATGGATGGCAGGCTTTTGAGTGTCCTTGCAAAGAAAGGTGGCTATATTGGTCACTGATTTGTTTTTCTTTTGTTTTTGAATGTCAGAAATGTATATTTGTGGATGTTGAGATGTTATATTGGTTTCACTGGTAAAAATAAATAATTGAAATGGGTATACTGTATCTTTGATTTTTGTTAAGTTGCCTAATAATTATGCACAGTAATAGTCACCTGCACACACAGATATCCCCCTAAAATAGCTAAAACTAAAAACAAACTAAAAACTACTTCCAAAAATAGTCAGCTTTGATATTAATGAGTTTTTTGGGTTCATTGAGAACATGGTTGTTGTTCAATAATAAAATGAATCCTCAAAAATACTCATTTGCCTAATAATTCTGCACTCCCTGTATAACACACACAGCTACTTTTTCCTCCATTTTTAGGAGGAAAAAGTGCGTGTTATACGCCGATAAATATGGTATCTTGCAAACCTGGCCTGTTAGTGGGCCCCGAGGACCGGAGTTGAGGATCACTGCCCTAACTGACATTTTTGACACTTTTGGGGGGGGGACCAGTGACATTACTACAGTAATCAGTGCTAAAAATATGCAATGTTACTGTAATAATGACACTGGCAGAGAAGGGGTTAACCTAGGGGTGACCAAAGGGTTAAGTGTGAGCCTAGGGGGAGTGATTACTAACTGTGGGCGGGGGGGGCGTGGCTTGTGAAATGACCACAGCGACTTGTGTTCCTATATAGAAGGATCACAGGGGCCCTGTGATCATTTCAGAGAGAAGAGCGGTCAGCAGACATGGGAGTAATGCCCCGTACACACGTGCAGATTATCTGCAGACTTTTGTCTGCAGACTTACCTTTTCTATGTAGTGCAAGGGCCTGCCGGATTGCATACAAATTGAAAGTGTTTAGGTTTGACCTCATATTATATGGTTTTGGTAAGTCTGCAGATAATCTGCACGTGTGTATGGGGCATAAGTCACACATGTGCAAGTCACAAGCAAGTCTCAAGTCTTAACCTTCAAGTCTCAAGCAAGTCCCAAGTTACTGTGCTGAAAAGCAAGCAAGTCAAGTCGAGTCCCTGCTAGAAGTCAAGCAAGTCAAGTCGTTTATTTTAGTCAAGTCACAAATCAAGACAAAATACTGATCTACCCCAATTTTCACCTTTAAATCAGTTAAAAGTCAGTGGTCAGGAAAGGTTTTTGTTTTATTTGCACAAAACTGCTTAGTGCTTTTTTCTTGGCATATTAAAGAAACACTTTGAATGCCCAAACAGCTCAAAATCCTTCATCCGGTCATCAACACCACAGTCACTAAAAACATGTTAAAGCGGAGTTCCGGCCTCCAAAAATTTTTTTAAGATAAAAATACCCCCGGGACAGTCAGGGCTAGTGCATTTCAGCAATGATAGCCTCTGATCTGTCCCCGGGTTCACTTAGCTTTTAGAAGAAATACTTACCTTGAAAATGTCTTGTCCAGCGCTGCCATCTCAGGTGTGGGCAGCTGAAGCCAAAAGTCGGTGTCCTCTTCTGTGACGTCAGAGTCCCAGAATGCCCTGCACCGGCCCTCCTCGTCATCCCTGCACAGCTTCTGGGCATGCCCAGATGTTGTTTTGCAGGGAATGACGCGCCTGCACCGGAAGTGATGAGTGGGGCCAGTGCAGGCGCATTGACTCCTGGGAGCGATGACGTTCATCTCACAGGAGTCAATGCAACCAGGAAGTGACGGCGCGGGCTGCGGCCGCAGAGGGAGGAAGTGGAAGAAAGGTAAGTATATTTTCTTCAAGAACAAGGTAAGTAAAGCAAAAATCCAGCGATTATCCATTTCTTTTTCAGGTTACTTAGAGCAAACGGATGTCAAATTTTCGTTTGAGGCTGGAACTCCACTTTAAGTATTTCCATTGTTAAACAGCCAGTGTCCTAAAAATCAGAACACACTGAGGTGTTTTAAGTGACTGTGGTGTCAGAAACATAACAGGCACATTCATTTTTCTTTAACACATCTTGAGAAAATGCAAATATTTAATAACTTAAAAAAGTAAAGTCATTTCAAGTCATATGTCTCAAGTCAAAGTCAAGTCTCAAGTCATGAATACCAAGTCAAAGTCAAGTCGAGTCTTTTATTCATTTTAGTCAAGCAAGTCTCAAGTCCTCAAACTGGTGACTTAAGTCTGACTTAAGTCAAGTCATGTGACTCAAGTCCCCATCCTCTGGCGGTCAGCTGTGTTTACAACAGCAGACCATCCTTCTCTCTCAGAGGGGAGCGATCGCGGGTGCCCTGAAGCAATTGCAGCCGCCGGTCCTGTGGATCGGAGTCCCCGCTCGCCCCCAGCACCACTCTCGCGATATGTCCATTCGTGCAGCCGAGCCAGCCTACCGCAGTATATATGCAGTGGGTGTTTTCTAACTGTATGGGGGAGGGGCTTGTGAAATGACCACAGAGACCTGTGTTCCTATATGGAGGGATCACAGGCGCTCTGTGATCATTTCAGAGAGGGCTATGACGTTTCGCGCAGCTGACCCAGCCTGCCGCAGTAAAACTGCGACGGCTGGTCGGCAAGTGGTTAAAGTCAGTTGGCAGAATAGTATCTCGTATCAACGGGAGGAATAGTGCTCCAAGGGTTGGATATAATCAAGCAAAGGACCACTTTTATTACTATGACTGTTTTTTCTGGTGCATTTGGCAGAACATCTCTTCTGTGTTTTCTGAAGAACACTGCAGCTAGAAGACAATGGAGAGCCGGCAAGTAGCTGAGAGACAGCCAATCAGAAAACAGTAATGAGGAAAGGAGTTTTGTCAACTGTACTGTGGACATTTTTGTAAGAAAAAAAAGAGATGGAGGACACAGCGTCCTCAATCTTTTTCCCTATTGCAGCCATAGCTGCACTCCGCAACACTGAGCAGGAAGTGCTTTGAACAGAGTTCTACCTGTTCATTCAAAAAGAAGGGATAGTAAATATGAAAGTCCATTCATGTTTACTAGCTCAGCATTGATCAATGAGCACCGGATGATCTGAAGAAATGCTTTTTTTTTTTTTTTTTTTTTAAATAAAGTTTATTGAAGTTTTTAGAAATGCTTTTTGAATTAATTGTTATAATCAGTGGCTTGTCAGATGCTGATCATAGCTATTCATTTAACCGGTTCCGGACCGTCCACGGCATATATACTACGGCAGACCGACCCTCCTGTGCGAACTGACAAAAAACTGTCGGTCGCATGCCTGCAGCTAGAGGGGGAGGGTGCGCCGCCACCGGTGCGCTCCCGCCCCCACTCGGCAGTGGGGACTCCGATGCACGGGGCCGGTGGCTCCGATTGCCACCTGACACCAGCGATCGCTCCCTGCTGAGAGAGAAGAACGGTCAGCTGTTGTAAACACAACTGACCGTTCTTCTCCCTGGGATGATCACAGAGCACCTGTGATCCTTCTATGTAGGAACACATGTCTCTGTGATCATTTCACAAGCCATGCCCCCCCCCCAGTTAGAATCACTCCCCTAGGCTCACAATTAACCCCTTGATCACTCACACCGATAACCCCTTCCCTGCCAGTGTCATTATTACAGTAATGGTGCATATTTTTAGCACTGATTACTGTAGTAATGTCACTGGTACCCCCAAAAGTGTCAAAAATGTCAGTTAGGGGTTTCGATCTGTCTGCCGCTATGTCGCAGTCCCGTTACAAATCGCAGATCGCTGCCATTACTAGTAAAAAAAAAAAAAAAACAAATAATAAAAATGACAAATCTTTCCTGTAGTTAGTAGACGCGATAACTTTTGCGCAAACCAATCAAAATACGCTTATTCCATATTTTTTTTCTCTACCAAAAATATGTAGCAGAAAACAAATTAGCCAAAAATGTAAAAAAATTTTGATTTTTAAAATATTTTTTTTTTGGGAATGTTCTATAGCAGAATGTGAAATTGTTTTTTTTTTTTTTTTTCTATAGCGCAAAAAATACAATTCGCAAATACCACCAAAAGAAAGCTCTATTTGTGGGAAAAAAGGACATCAATTTTATTTGGGTACAGCGTCGCACAACCACGCAATTGTCCGTTAAAGTAACGCAGTGCCGAATCGCAAATTAGGGCCTGGTCATTAAGGGGGCAAATCCTTCCGGTCTTAAAGTGCTTAAAGTGTATATTTTCCCCCAAAAATTGCATTTGAAAGACCACTGCACAAATACAGTGTGACATAAAGTATAAAGCAACAACCGCCATTTTATTTTCCAGGGTCTCTGGTGGATCAAAGTAATTTTCTAGCAAAAAATACTAATTTTAACTTGTAAGCAACAAGTGTCAGAAAAAGGCTTAGTCTTTAACCACTTCAATACTGGGCACTTTCACCCCCTTCCTGCCCAGGCCAATTTTCAGCTTTCAGCATTGTCATACTATGAATGATAATTGCGCGGTCATGCTACACTGTACCCCTATGACATTTTTATAATTTTTTTCAAACAAATAGAGCTTTCTTTTGGTGGTATTTAATCAGTGCTGGGTTTTTTATTTCTTACAAAAAAAAAGAAAATTTTGAAAAAAAGTAATTTTTCTCCTTCACTGGTGTGCACTGATGGGCAGGCACTTATGGGCATTTATGAGGAGGTACTAATATGCAGTACTGATGGGCACTGATAGGTTGCACTGATGGGCAGCACAGATGAGCAGGCCCTGGTGGGTGGCACTGATGGGCAGCACAGATGAGCAGGCACTGATAGGTGGCACTGATGGGCAGCACAGATGAGCAGGCACTTATGGGCACTGACTAGCAGCTCTTTGGGACACTTGAGCACTTTATAATATAAATTGGCACCTTATCTTTTGTTGTGATATACACGAAAAGAATATCTTGGTTTATATTTGCACTGAACACTTATTTGGCACACATATATTTTTGAACACAACATCACCAAAAGCACCTTAATATATATTTTAAAGATCAGTCTATTTATAATTTCATATATATTTATATATTTATCCTTATTGAATATATTGTACACCATTATATGTATTTATTTGAGCACTTTAATATTTATTGGTATATGGAATGTACTTTTTATATCTTATTTAAGAGGACACATATTATATCACATATCAATAGTTCTTTTATTTATTTTATACTTCGACACAACACATTGAATATTTATTATCTATTGCACAATTCAATTTTATTTATTTATTATCCATTGCACAATTTTTCATTAACATAATTTCCACTATTATTTATTAGATTTATCATTACTAAGCTTATTGTACATTACATAGACTTCCCTTGAAGCGCGGTACTTCCCCCCAATTTTCTGTCTTTTTAACTGTGCGGTTAACAGTAATAAGTACAAGCAGCATTAAGGGTATTCACACCTATATCTCTGGGGACAGCGCGAGATTCACACCCATACTGATGGGCACTGGTTGGGGGGACTTATGGGCAAGTTTTTTTTACTTTTCTGTAATCAGTGCCCTGATTACCTGTCCTAGGCTTCCCTTTAAGGAGGAGCCACTGATCGGCTCTCCTCGCCACACACTCTGACTGTGTGAGGCGAGGAGAGCCGATAAACGGCACTTCCTCATTTACATGCGACTGGCTGTGACTAGACACAGCCGATCACATGGGTAAAGAGTCATATCATTGGCTCTTTACCAAGATCGGGGTTGCGCCGTGTCCTAGCAAAACGGCAGGGCCACGATCGGCTCACTGCATGCCTCCGCAGACACGCGAGCGGCCGTTCTGGTGCGCCGTCATATGACAGCGTCCCAGAACGACGGCCACACCGCTCCACTCATTTGATGGTGGGAGGGCAGGAAGTAGTTAAGTGGTTAAACTGACCTAATTTACAGAACGAAGTTCATCCCTTTGATCTAAAAGAACCAAATGATACAATGTTTATAGTTATCTCTCTATGTAGTGATAAACATTTGCCAGATGCTCTTTTTTTTTTGACAGCTTTATTGGCACTTTCCACTGCAAGTACCGGCTTGGCTCTGCTTGGGCCGGTTTGCTTTTCCACTGCTGGTACCGCATGGTACGGTGTTGGAACGGTACGGTATGGTTTGCTTTTACACTAAAGTAGTACTAAAGTTAAGTGGGTGGGATAACAACGATTCTCTGACCAATCAGTGCCTAGTAGTGACTGCATGCAAAGGATTGTGGGATATGGTACCTCTCGGAACCACAATCGAGGTGGTACTGTTTAATGGCACTTTTCCACTGCAAGTACCGGCTCGGCTCTACTCGGCCCTGCTTGGCCCGGTTTGCTATTCCACTGCTGGTACCGCATGGTACGGTGTTGGAACGGTTCGGTGCGGTATGGTTTGCTTTTCCACTAAAGTAGTACTAAAGTTAAGTGGGTGGGATAACAACGGGGTGGGTGGGATTCTCTGACCAATCAGTGGCTAGTAGTGACTGCATGCAAAGGATTGTGGGATATGGTACCGGTATGGTACCTCTTGGAACCACAATCGAGGTGGTACTGTTTTTGAGAGCCGTACCGTTCAGTTCCATGTAGTGGAAAAGCGCCCCGTACAGTACCGTTCCTACACCGTACCATGCGGTACCAGCAGTGGAAAAGCACAAAAGCGAGCCGAACCGTTCGGTTCCATGCAGTGGAAAAGCGCCATTAGAGAGCCGTACCGTTCGGTTACATGCAGTGGAAAAGCGCCATTAGAGAGCCGTACCGTTCGGTTCCATGCAGTGGAAAAGCGCCGCCGTACCGTACCATACCGAACCGTTCCTATACTGTACCATGCGGTACCAGCAGTGGAAAAGCACAAAAGCGAGCCGAACCGTTCGGTTCCATGCAGTGGAAAAGCGCCATAAGCGTGCAGAGAACGGCTCTGCGCTGTATGAATCATGGAAATGCTGGATTAAGATCGTGAGGGGGGGTTGACTCGAGATAGCGAATATTTAACGATTAATCGTGCAGCTATAGCCCAAGCTGAACCAAAAAAAGTATGCAATTAAGATAAGACCTGGAGTTCAGTTTCAAGTATCTCAAGGCTTCATTTTCTTATTTTGTTTGCACCGAAATAATATTTTCTGTCATTTAACCCAAAGCAGAAACAGTCTCTGAGCCATAATTAACTTTTTTTGGCAGAAGGATTAAATATTAACGCATGATAAGTCATTTAGAATGAATGATAAACACCCAAACATTGCATGACTTGGCACCACTATCTTCTAAATATCTAGGTTCACGAGGAAATTGGATAAAATTATAGGTCAAGTGGAAGGCATCTGGTTACAAACCTAGAAAAATACAAGCCAAGCACATAGTTCACAAATGAAAAGGCAAATATTAATGCATGATAAGAAATGAAGAATGAATGATAAACACCCAAATACTTTTTGGCACCGCTGTATTTATATATCTAGGTTCAAGAGGAGATTGGAGAAATTTATAGGTCAAGTGGAAAACATCTGGCCACAAATCTGGCAAAGTACAAGCCAAGCACATAGTTAAAATAATGAAAAAGGCAAAAGTTACGGGCAGTAAAAAAACACATGCCAAAACCACTAGCAGAATCAGATACAACGGGGTAGATTTACTAAAACTGGAGAGTGCAAAATCTGGTGCAGCTGTGCATGGGAGCCAATCGGCTTCTAACTTCAGCTTGTTCATTTAACCACTTAAGCCCCGGAGGATTTGGCTGCTCAAAGACCAGGGCCTATTTTGCGATACGGCATTGCGTGACTTTAACGGACAATTGCGCGGTCGTGCGACGCTGTACCCAAACAAAATTGACTTCCTTTTTTTCCCACAAACAGAGCTTTCTTTTGGTGGTATTTGATCACCTGTGCGAATTTTATTTTTTGCGCTATAAACAAAAAAAGAGCGACAATTTTGAAAAAATAACAATAATTTTCACATTTTTTATATGAAATTCTCACAAAAAATGTAAAAATCAAAATGTTTTAACATTTTTAGGCCAATTTGTTTTCTCCTACATATTTTTGTTAAAAAAAAAAAAAATTGCAATAAGCGTATTTTGGTTGGTTTGCGCAAAAGTTATTGCGTTTACTAACTACGGGAAAGATTTGTCATTTTTATTTATTTATTTATTTATTTTTTTAACTAGTAATGGCGGCGATCTGCGATTTTTTTTTTTGCGGGACTGCAACATTGCGGCGGACAGATCGGACTCCTGACTGACATTTTTGACACTTTTGGGGGTACCAGTGACATTACTACAGTAATCAGTGCTAAAAATATGCCCTGTTGCTGTCAAAATGACACTGGCAGGGAAGGGGTTAACTTTATTGGTGATCAAGGGGTTAGGTGTGCCCCTAGGGGCGTGATTCTAACTGTCAGGGGGCGTGGCTTGTTAGATCATCACAGAGACATACGATCCTACATAGCAGGATCGCATAGCCTCTGTCATTACTTCAGGGTGTATGACAGATGGCTGTGTTTACATCAGCCGTCTGTCTTTCTCCCTCTCCTGAGGGAGATCGCGAGTGGCCGGCGGCCATCGGAGCCGCCGGTCACACGCGCGGGGATAGCAGGGAACGAGCAGGGGCGGGAGCTCACCACCGGCGGCGCACGCTCGCCCCCTATAGGCTCGGGGGCGAGCAACGTACCAGTACGTCACTTTGCCTGTAGGGGGCTGACTGCCGCAGTATATAGTCAAGCGGCAGTCAGCAAGTGGTTAACCACTTTACCACCGGAGGATTTTGCTGTCTTCCGTCCAGGCCACTTTTTGCGATTCGGCGCTGTGCGACTTCAACTGACAATTGCGCGGTCGTGCGACGCCGTACCCAAACGAAATTTACGTCCTTTTTTTCCCACAAACAGAGCTTTCTTTTGGTGGTATTTGATCACCTGTGCGATTTTTACTTTTTGCGCTATAAACAAAAAAAGAGCGTTTATTTTGAAAAAATAACAATATTTTTAACATTTTTTTATATGAAATTCCCCCCAAAAAAGATGTAAAAACCAATTTTTTTAAAAATTTTTGGCCAATTTGTTTTATGCTACATATGTTTGGTAAAAAAAATCGCAATAAGCGTATTTTGATTGGTTTGCGCAAAAGTTATTGCGTTTACTAACAAAGGGAAAGATTTCTGTCATTTTTGGTGTTTTTTTTTAACGCGTAATGGCGGCGATCTGCGATTTTTTTTGCGGGACTGCGACATTGCGGCGGACAGATCGGACTCTTGACTGACATTTTTGACACTTTTGGGGGTACCAGTGACATTACTGCAGTAATCAGTGCTATAAATATGCACTGTTACTGTAAAAATGACACTGGCAGGGAAGGGGTTAATTTTATTGGAGAGGGAGGGGTTAATGTATGCCTGGTGCTTACTGACGTGTAGGGGGGGAGGTGACTGAGTGAGTCATGGACAGATCGGATGTCCAGCTATGCTGAACAGTCCGATCTGTCACTCCCTGTCACTATGGAGATCCGCCCGCTGTGTTTACACACAGCGGGCGGATCTCCAGACTCGATCCCCGACGATCGGGTAAGAGCAGCGGCGATCGCCGCTGCTCCTCCCCTGGCCCGACTACCGCTGTGAATGAAAACAGCGGGAGCGAGCCTCCGGCGGCGCGCAAGCGCCGCCCAGAAGGGGGAGTGTCCAACGACGTTAATACTACGTGGCTGGACGATAACGAACCACTCTGCCGCAGTAGTATTACTGTGAGCGGTTGTAGAGTGGTTAAAGTGGAACTTTAGACAGAAAATTAAGTTCTGCTAGATCTCTTCGGGATGGCCCCTTTTGCAGGTATAGCTATCACATTGTTCTGCAGATGCTCAGTTGCTCTCTTTTTAGGCACTGTTGAACGGGTAAAGGCCGATCTGCTGACAGCTTTAAAGGCAGCCAAGGAATCTGCTTCTGTTTGATCTTCAACTGCCATGGTGCTGCACATGTGATAAGTTATGACACCAGCCATTTGATGGTTTGACAGTTTGGTTGAGGACACAAGAAAATGAGACAGTTACAATCCTTGTGACTGTTTTTTTGAAAACCGTTAAATGAATGGGTTTAGTTCCATTTTAGGATTTATTGCTGCTCCCACAAGAAGAACCACAAACAATGCTGGAGGAAATGTACAGCACACACTAATTTTAGTGGCACAGTTATTAATGTGGAATATATGTTCCCTGCTAAAGAGCATTATTTTTTTATCAAGTTGCTATGGGCAAAGTTCAGCTTTAAGCTTTGACAAAAATACCTGGAAGCGAATTGGTCCTTTGTTCAATTAGGTGCATCTGATTCAGTTTAGGACAATTATGCACATTATGGATCTTTTTGCTATCTATATATAACTTGTTTTTAGTCGTGCACACTATAGCTATGATTAACCACTTCTGGACCGGAAGGATTTGCCCCCTTAATGACCAGGCCATATTTTGCGTTTCGGCACTGCGTTATTTTAACAGACAATTGCGCAGTCGTGCAATGCTGAACCCAAAATAAAATTGATGTCCTTTTTTTCCCCACAAATAGAGCTTTCTTTTGGTGGCATTTGATCACCTGTGTGATTTTTTTTTTTTTTTTTTTTTGCGCTATCAACCAAAAAACAATTCTGAAAAAAATATATATTTTTCACATTCTGCTATATAACATTCCCCAAAAAAAAAAAAAATTAAAAATCAAAATTTTTTAACATTTTAGGCTAATTTGTTTTCTGCTACATATTTTTGGTAAAAAAAAAAAAAAAAAACGCAATAAGCGTATTTTGATTGGTTTGCGCAAAAGTTATCGCGTCTACAAACTACGGGAAAGAGTTATGTCATTTTTATTGTAGTTTTAATTTTTTACTAGTAATGGTGGCAATCTGCGATTTTTAACGGGACTGCAACATTGCAGCGGACAGATCGGACCTCTAACTGACATTTTTGACACTTTTGGGGGGACCAGTGACATTACTACAGTAATCAGTGCTAAAAATATGCACTGTTACTGTAATAATGACACTGGCAGGGAAGGGGTTAACATTGTGGGTGATGAAGGGGTTAAATGTGAGCCTATGGGAGTAATTCTAACTGTATGGGGGTGGGGCTTGTGAAATGACCATAGAGATCTGTGATCCTATATAGAAGGATCACATGGGCTCGATGATCATTCCAGAGAGAAGAATGGTCGGCTGTGTTTACAATAGCCGACCGTCGACCTCTCTCTCAGCGGGGAGCGATCGCGGGTGTCAAGCGGCAATTGGAGGCGCCAGCCCCATGCATCGGAGTCCCCGCTGCCGCGTAGGTTTGTGCAGGAGGGGCTGCCTGCCGCAGTATAACTGTGGCGGGTGGTCCTTAAGTGTTTAAGCACTGTTAGTAGTGTGAAACGTGTCAGCTGTCTTTGATCCGGGACCTCTGTATGCGGTGGTATTTTTATCCTCTTTTTCAATAAACATTTGCATTGGAGTGCGGCTGTCCAGACTTACTCTTTGTCCTATATGGCTTGAACATTGAGCCTGCACCCTGCACCAGTGCTGTTACTGTG
Source organism: Pelophylax lessonae (assembly GCF_965119305.1). Classification (NCBI taxonomy): domain Eukaryota; kingdom Metazoa; phylum Chordata; class Amphibia; order Anura; family Ranidae; genus Pelophylax; species Pelophylax lessonae. Next base: position 27,499,190 of record NC_138771.1, on the reverse strand, counting down.
AGGATTTTTAAAGGCATTCTCACCTGGAGCAGTGTGCGGTCTCTACCTGGAAGCTGATTGGTTTCTTTGCAGAGCTGCACCAGATTTAGCAATCTTCACTTTTAGTAAATCAACCCCTTAGGCTGAAATGATATGCAAATCCTGACTTCTGCAGTAAGGCCCTGTCCACACCTATGAAATACAAAGCTTAACCAGAAACGCTTCAACACTCATTACTGGGATTTCTATTCAATGGTGACTGTTCACACCGGAGCATAGTGAAGGCCCCAATAAACTTCAACTGCAGCGCCTGAAATCTGTGTTAAAAACAGGAGTAACCAGTGGTGGCCTGTCCATTGGGGGCGCAGGGGCGCTGCCCCCCCCCCCCCTATCCATGCGCCCGGACTCCTAATCTACATGCAGGGCGCTGGACGCATGGATTCCAATGAGAGTTGTTTTTTTTTTAAGCATGTGATTAGAGCCAGAGGCTCTAATAGGCTTCAAAAAAGGGTGGGCTTGGGGCACAGAGCACTGCGCCCTGAGCCTACCCAGTTGTAAGACGATAGCGAATGAACATTTCCCATTTCCCGTTTGGCTGAAAGGAGAAGCCATGCCATTGGCCAAGGAGGAGGAGGGAGGAGACGCAGGAGACTGAGGGGGAAACCACCGCAGCTGCCTGCCCACATGTCCAGGGTGAGTGAGCCGGTGTGCAGGCTGGTGTGGTCCGGTGGGGGTTATGGTGTGGTCCGTCTGCCACCCCCCCCCCCCCCCCCATCGAGCACCAGCCGCCGCTGGGAGTAACTCATATTTTCGAGCATGTTCTTGCATGGTATAGCACTGGGACCATAAGGTTACCTTATTGGTATTGCTTAAAGCGTAACTCCACTTTTGTTGGGAAAAAAACATTCCCCTCTGGATGATCTCTGTTGCAAACTTTGTTGCAGATTCCTATCTTTTGTCATTCTGAAGAAATCAGTTTTTGTTCCTCTGTGCTGAGTGGGTCAAATGGGAGTGGTTTCATAATTATTTATCAGCTGTAGCAGCTGCAGGGCTCTAATGAAGAAATCTGCTGGGCCTGCATCCCTTTAGACGTGTTCCTATTGGGAGTATCTCACCAAAAATGACATTATTGTTGCAGGGGATGCCAGAAATCTGACTTGTATCTTAGTGCAAACTTCTGGGAAAATTGGTGAGCCAATCACACAAGCAGGAAATTAGGTTTCTGGGGGTGTGGTCAGTATACATTCTGTGTACAGAACAGCTCCAGGTGGCCATATTGCATTTTCAGAATATTACAACAGCTGCAGATTGAAAAGTAAAGGCAATTTTTAATAACATTCCATTACAATATTATTTGTGTAGCAATTGTATACACTATATTGTTTTTTCTTTATTTGCTAATTTTTTCCCCATGAAAGTGGAGTTACCCTTTAAAGTCTCGATGTTGATGTAGGTGATCTGGTTCCTGGGTCATTGACTTGTACACTCCGAGTAGTAAAGCAACTTTTCTGGCTCTGAGGAAGGGGGTTCGCCCCTGAAACGCGTCAGCCCAGCCACAGCAGCCCCATGCGGCACTCTGCATGACATTCGGCTACGTATGGGACCTTGGCTACCTTGGAGATTTTATATGCAATGTTGATGTGTGTATTATCACACCTGCCTTGTGAGTATATTGTATACTTTTTAATATTTTAATAAATGGTTTTAGTGGTGATGCACTAGGTCGGTGCGCCCATTTTTCTTTTTGGACTTCTACACTCCAGACCGATCTTTTCTCTCAGTGGGTGTCAGGCGGCAATCGAAGCCACCTGCCCCATACATCAGAGTCCCCGCTGACAAGTGGGGGCGGGAGTGCGCCGCTGGCGGCGACACGCGCTCGCCCCCTAGCTGCAGGCGCGCGACCAACGTATACCTACGTATAGCTGCGGTGGGCAGTCGGGAAGCTGTTAAGGGGTAAAACCTTCCGGGGCTGAAGTGGTTAAAGTAACGCAGTGCCGTATCGCAAAAAAATGGCCTGGTCACGAAGGTTGGGGGGGGGGGGTAAATCTTCCAAAGCTGAAGTGGTTAAAAAAAGCTCACAAAAAGGTTGTGGACCTATGATATAGATAATATTTGGTAGTCAGAGTGCTGAAAACACATTTGTATCAGTTGACTTTTGTTGCAATAAGCAAACAGAGCCCTGAAATCACATTTACTTCTAAGGATTTTCTCTGTCAATGCAACTCCTTAACAGGCAGTTTTGGGCGACGCTTTGTTCCGATGCAGGCGGCTAATTGTTTTCTGATGCCGCTAACAATGGCCGCGTTAGAGCTTCAGGCGCTTTTTCAAAGTTGCAGTGCCTTCCTCTGCATTGTTTGAACAGCAGCCCCTCTATTCACAGCCCTCCCTTTGATTATGTTTTCGCAGCCCGGCCATTTCCTATGTGAGGTGCTGCTGGGTGTCATTTCCCTCCCCGAGTGTTTGTCAGTTCATGGAAAGATTCTTTGAACTGCTGTGCAGGCTGAAAGAATCGGAGAGCTTTGTCTGCGCTGGGATCGGCGCCCAGAAAAACAAAGCACCAGAATAGTTCAGACTATGATATTCATCATGTGAGAATCCAGAACGATCGACAAAGGATTGTGGTGTGCATGCAAGACAACGTTCGCTGGATACTGTGTCACCTGGTGCTGCTACTTTAACCACTTAAGCCCCGGAAGATTTTACCCCCTTCCTGACCAGGGCCTATTTTGCGATTCGGCACTGCGTGACTTTAACGGACAATTGCGCGGTCGTGCGACGTTGTACCTAAACAAATTTGACGTCCTTTTTTTCCCACAAACAGAGCTTTCTTTTGTTGGTATTTAATCACCTGTGCGATTTTTTGATCATGCGCTATAAACCAAAAAATAGCGACAATTTTACAAAAATAACAATATTTTTCACATTTTGTTATATTAAATTCCCAAAGAAAAAAATGTAAAAATCTAAATTTTTTAACATTTTTGGCCAATTTGTTTTCTGCTACATATGTTTGGTAAAAAAAAAAAAAAAAAAATTGCAAAAAGCGTATTTTGATTGGTTTGCGCAAAAGTTATTGCATTTACTAACCAAGGGAAAGATTTTTGTTGTTTTTTTTAACGAGTAATGGCGGCGATCTGCGATTTGTTTTGCAGGACTGCGACATTGCGGCGGACAGATCGGACCCTTGACTGACATTTTTGACACTTTTGGGGTTACCAGTGACATTACTACAGTAATCAGTGCTATACATATGCACTGTTACTGCAAAAATGACACTGGGAGGGAAGGGATTAACTTTATTGGAGAGGGAGGGGTTAAGTGTGTCCCTAGGGGCCTGCTTCTATCTGTGATTGGATGTGGCTGTGTGTGTAACAGCACAGATCAACGGTCCTACATAGCAGGACCGTATGATCTGTGCTTTTACACAGGGAAGAATGACAGGCAGCTTTGTTTACATTAGCCGCCTGCCTTTCTCCCTCTCCACCTGACGATCGTGAGTGACCAGTGGACATCGGGTCCGCCGGTCACACGCGGGCTTCTTAGGGTACGAGCGGGGGCGGGAGCGCGCCTCCGGCGGCACGCGCTTGCCCCCTATTGGCTCCCAGGCTAGTGACGTACCGGTACGTCACTTTGCCTTGGAGGGGCTGACCGCCGCCGTGTATAGTCGGTCGGCAAGGGGTTAATGACCAGGCCATTTCTTGCGATTCGGCACTGTGTGACTTTAACGGACAATTGTGCGCTTGTGCGACGCTGTACCCAAACAAAATTGACGTCCTTCCCCCCCCCACCACAAGTTGAGTTTTCTTTTGGTGGTATTTGATCACCTGTGTGATTTTTTTTTTTTTTTTTTTTGCGCTATGAACAAAAAAAAAAAGGCGACAATTTTGAAAAAATAACAATATATTTCACATACTTTTATATGAAATTCTCAAAAAAAAAAATGTAAAAATCTAAATGTTTTAACATTTTTGGCCAATTTGTTTTCTGCTACATATTTTTAGCACTGATCACTGTATTTGTGTCACTGGTCTCCAAAAAGTGTCAGTTAGTGACCGATTTGCCCACTGCAAAATCACAGTCCAGCAATAAGTTCCTGATCGCAGCTATTACTAGTAAAAAATAAATAAATAAAAATATCCCATAGTTTGTAGACGCGATAACTTTTGCGCAAACCAATCAATATACGCTTATTGGTATTTTTTCTTTTTTATAAAAAACATGTAGCAGAATACAAATTTATTTTGTTTATTGGGTATGTTTTATAGCAGACAGTAAAAAATCGTTTTTTTTTTTTTTTCAGAATTGTTGGTCTTTCGTTGTTTATAGAGCAAAAAAATAAAAAAAATGGCAGTGGTGATTACATACCCCCCAAAAGAAAGCTCTAATCATGAGAAAGAAAAGGGCAAACATTTTATTTGGGTACAGCGTTGCACGGTTGCGGAATTTTCAGTTAAAGTAACACAGTGCCGTAACACAAAAAATGGCCTGGTGAAGAGAGCTGAAGTGATTAAAGTGTATTAAAATGGAGTTTGAAAGAGCACTGCACAAATACCATGTGACATAAAATATTGCAACGATCGCCATTTTATTCTCTATAAGTCGCTGATCGCCGCAATTACTAGTAAGTAAAAGTTCCATAAAAACATCCCATAGTTTGTAGACGCAATAACGTTTGAGCAAATCAATCAAATTACGCTTATTGGGATTTTTTTTTTGCTAAAAACATGTAGCAGAATACATATTGGCCTAAATTGATGAAGAAATTCGATTTTCTATATTTTTTGTTGGATATGTTTTAAAACAGATAGTAAAAAATATTGTTTTTTTTTTTTTTTTTTTAACTTGTCAGTCTTTTTTTTGATTATAGTGCAAAAAATAAAAACCGCAGAGGTGCTCAAATACCACCAAAAAAAAGCTCTATTTGTGAGAAAAAAAGAGTAAACATTTTATTATTATTGCACGACCGCGCAATTGTCAGTTAAAGTAACGCAGTGTCATATCGCAAAAAAAACGGCCTGGTCATGAAGGGAGCTGACGTGATTAATTAAAGTGTATTTTTTTTTTTTAAATGGCGTTTGAAAGGCCGCTGCATAAATACCGTGCAGGGTCTCTGCTTAAAAAAAAATATATAAAAATATATATATATATATATATATATGTAATGTTTGGAGGATCTAAGTCATTTTCTAGTAGTAAAAATAAATAAATAATAATATATAGATTTTTACATCTATGTGAGAAGTGTCAGAATTGGCCCGGTACGGAGGTGGTTAAAGAATAATTATGACTATAAATGTCTATTTATTAACCACTTAAGCCCCGGAGGATTTGGCTGCTAAACGACCAGAGGGTATTTTGCGATTCGGCACTGCGTGAATTTAACGGACAATTGCGCGGTCGTGCGACGCTGTACCTAAACGAATTTGGCGTCCTTTTTTTCCCACAAACAGAGCTTTCTTTTGGCGGTATTTGATCACCTGTGCGATTTTTTGATCACGCGCTATAAACAAAAAAAGAGCGTAAATTTTGCAAAAATAGCAATATTTTTCCCTTTTTTTTATATGAAATTCCCCCAAAAAAAAATGTAAAAATCAAAATTTTTTAATATTTTTGGCCAATTTGTTTTATGCTACATATGTTTGGTAAAAAAAATTGCAAAAAGCGTATTTTGATTGGTTTGCGCAAAAGTTATTGCGTTTACTAACAAAGGGAAAGATTTTTGTCATTTTTGTTGTTTTTTTTTTTAACGCGTAATGGCGGCGATCTGCGATTTTTTTTGCGGTACTGCGACATTGCGGCGGAAAGATCGGACCCTTGACTGACATTTTTGACACTTTTGGGGTTACCAGTGACATTTCTACAGTAATCAGTGCTATATATATGCACTGTTACTGTAAAAATACACTGGTAGTGAAGGGGTTAACTTTATTTGAGAGGGAGGGGCTGTGTGTGTCCCTAGGGGCGTGATTCTAACTGTGATTGGCTGTGGCTTCAACTGTATGCAGAGTGATCAATGGATCTACATAGTAGATCCATGTGATCAGCTCTCATACAGAGAGGAGAATGACAGGCAGCTTGTTTACACAAGCTGCCTGACTTTCTCCCTCTCCCCCGCCGATCGCAGAGTGGCCGGCGGCGATCGGGTCCGCCGGTCACACGCGCGGGGGGGTCCGTGACCACGCGGGAGCGGGAGCGCGCCTCCGGCGGCGCGCGCTCGCTCCCTAAACCCTCACAGGCGAGCGACGTAGACCTACGTCACTTTGCCTGTGAGGGGCTGACCGCCGCCGTAGATAGTCGTGCGGCGGTCGGCAAGTGGTTAAATCTATCACTTCCCCATGGAACAAAGTACTACATGAACTCTGTCCCATCTTCCTAGGTGATGTCAGACAGGGTGTCCCCCCCTGCTTAGCACACTGCCACCCAACACCACAGCTAGTAAGGAGGCCGCCTGCTTTGACAGCTGTGTTTTCCTCCAGCTCCCAGCACTTGCTCAAGGCAAGAACCAGCAAGAACAACGCAGAGTGGAGGGTCACTTCCCTCTGCATTCCTCTTGCTGGTGTTAGGGCTCACAAGCTGCAGCCATCTACCAAACAGAGGGCACCCTGTCTGGCATCATAGTAGCCTTAAATGGCATCCAGAAAGATAGGACAGAGTACATGTAGTATTTTGTACCTGTACGTCATTTTGCTGATGTGGTTGTACCGGAGTGATATGCAGCTGCAGGCATCTCCCCGGTGCCGGTTTTTAGAGCCAGCAGGATCCTTCACCATCTCTATCTGGGTAATATATTGTCTCAGGGTGAGACCTGTCAGCCGTGAAGAGCTCCCAGACAATATATGACCCGCATAGAGATAGTGAAGGATCCTGTTATTCTTCAAGAGTAAATGGTATATGATTACTTCTACCCTATTTGCCTCATCCTGGGTCTGATGTCACCCTTTGGGGGCTCTCACCTCTTCCAATACCACCTTTAGATTAAATGAGACCATTTACTCCACTTTGAGACATCATGAGTGGTTACCTCTGGGAGTGGCATGTGGCACTTTTTTAGTGCTCCCTTGTGGAGCCTCTTCTCTGCCCCTCCCCCTCCCCTCTCTAACATCTGGGGTTTATGCAAATCTGATGGTGATATGTGGAAGTTTTATTGGCGCTTCCCCTGACGGTCCGAGACAACATGGTTTTTAGTATGCGACTATACCTTTGAACCTGGATACTCCTCTTTTTTGGTTCTATGCTCAAAGAGCCCTGAAGAAGATAAGCATCTTAACCACTTGCCGACCGCCGCCCGACTATATACGGGTCAGCCCCTCCCAGGCAAAGTGACGTACCGGTACGTCACTAGCCTGGGAGCGAATAGGGGGCGCCCCCGCTCGTACCCAAAGAAGCCGGCGCGTGTGACCGGCGGACCCGATGTCCGCTGGTCACTCGCGATCGTCGGGTGGAGAGGGAGAAAGGCAGGCGGCTAATGTAAACAAAGCCGCCTGTCATTCTCCCCTGTGTAAAAGCACTGATCACTCGGTCCTGCTATGTAGGACCATTGATCTCTGCTGTTACACACAAAGCCACATCCAATCACAGTAAGAAACACGCCCCTAGGGACACACTTAACCCCTTCCCTCCCAGTGTCATTTTTACAGTAACAGTGCATATGTATAGCACTGATTACTGTAGTAATGTCACTGGTACCCCCAAAAGTGTCAAAAATGTCAGTCAAGGGTCCGATCTGTCCGCCGCAATGTCGCAGTCCCGCAAAAAAAAAAAAAAATCGCAGATCGCTGCCATTACTCGTTAAAAAAAAAATAAATAAATAAAAATGACAAAAATCTTTCCCTTAGTTAGTAAACGCAATAACTTTTGCGCAAACCAATCAAAATACGCTTTTTGCTATTTTTTTTACCAAACTTATGTAGCAGAAAACAAATTGGCCTAAAATGTTAAAAAAAATCTGATTTTGACATTTTTTTTGGGGGGGGGGGGGGATTTCATATAAAAAAAAATTGAAAAATATTGTTATTTTTGCAAAATTGTCGCTGTTTTTTTGTTTATAGCGCATGATCAAAAAATCGCACAGGATCAAATACCACCAAAAGAAAGCTCTGTTTGTGGGGAAAAAAGGACGTCAATTTCATTTGGGTACAGCGTTGCACGACCGCGCAATTGTCCGTTAAAGTCATGCAGTGCCGAATCGCAAAATAGGCCCTGGTCAGGAAGGGGGTAAAAATCTTCCGGGGCTTAAGTGGTTAAATACATGGAAACGCGTTGGGTCTCTGCAATCCAGTAGGGTCCTTAGTGTCCCAACACGGTCATGTTCATATCTTTGTTAGTCGCAAAATTTTTTTTATTGAATATGTGAGATTGTATATACTTCTTGTTTATATTTTGTACAATAAAATGTGAATGTTTTATCTTATTATCCCAGTGTTATGCCCTTCGAAGTCCCACTAGAGGGTTTCTTTGTTTGTTTTGGGTCAATTTAGAGATGTGGGCATTCTACTAGTAACTCCCCTCTATGACCGAACTATTTTCTGGTTGTCCCAATTTTCTCTGCAGACCAGCCTTGCAGCATGCCTTAAGTCACGGGTGTCCAACCTTTTGGCTTCTCTGGGCCACATTGAGTGTAGAGACATTTTCTCGGGCCGCATATAAAATATATACTATAGTTAAGGTATATAAGTAATAAAACGTTGCCGCGCCCTTCCTGCGCTGCCGCCCCCCCCCCCCAGCACTAATTTACCACACAACTAGTGGATGATCCCTTCCGAGGCACCCTCTGCCTACAGTTAGTTAGTTGGAAGCCTCTGTGTCCGTGCCCCGACTCGACTTCCTTCCTCCCCAGCAAAAAAATAAATAGTCAGGGGGCAGTGGGCCGCATTGCCTGCAGTTCCGGGCCGCAGGTTGGACATGCCTGCCTTAAGTGAAGGCCTGACTTATGTCTCGGGACATCTTCAGTGTGTTTTTAGCTTGTACCTAAACACCTGTAAGAAACAAAACAAAAAGAAGAAGACTGTTAATATGTTACCATCAGGTGCAGTGGTGTTTTGGTGGGTCCCTTAGCAGACATCTTTTCCCAGAGTCCCCGTCGTACATATCGGACGGTGGTTCCTGCAATGTGAAACTCTCCGGGCAGCTCAATTTTCCAGTCACTGTTGATGGATTTCTTAATGGAATCTTTCAGAGCTGAACAAGTTAAGCAAAAGAAAAAAAACACATAGTCAGTTACCGGCACGACCAGTCCTGATTTTGGGGCAAAGCAGGCCAACACCCATTTTGTTTAGGGCAGCGGCCAATATTTTCCATGGTTTAGTGTGACAATAACAATTGGTGCACTATACGAATTTCCCGACTTCCCTGCGCCTATTTTTCATTAATTCTCTCGCTGTTCCAATGTTCTCTCTCGGATTCCCACATTCTCTTTTCTCATTTTGAGGTTTTTCCACAGAGTCACTGCCAAATCCTCAACCTTTTTCTGCTACCTATAGCCCCGTGTGCTGCTAACTCTGCATCCAAGAGCTGAAATGGCTACAAGCATCAAATTACTTTCTTATATCCTTGACTTGTTCCTCAGCAAACATTCTATTTTCTTTGGCTTCCTCGGATACAGGAGTCTATGAGCCGACGGTTGCCGGTGCCCGCACACATGTTGGCGTGGGATGTGATATTATGATTTAAAGGACTTTTTTCCCTTCTTCATCAGAAAAACCTAGAAAGTGTCTTTATAGTATGAATGTGGGTCAGTTCTCACTTGCTCGGCATACAACACATTCTTTTAATATGCAAAACACACGCTGGCTGTATAGGTTGAACTTGGCTTCGACTGCCTGAAATGGGAGGCTGATCTGTTCTCTCAAGTTACACGGATAACTTTTTGGAGTTCTTAGTAAATAAAAGACAAACTCCTTGTTTTGGGATTTGTGATGGAAGTGAGCACATGTAAATATGCCGGTTTTCAGAAACAGAATGCTGAATTTCGACAACTTTTGGCTTCCTCGACTTAACCTGGACTAGTTAGACTCTCTAGTTTTACTCCATAATAGTCATGGCTTCCATATCTTGCACAGATGAGGATTACCAAGCCTGAATGAGCTGTAGCTAGCCCTGACAAATGGCTCTATATCAGTGGTTCTCAACCACCAGGCTGGGGCCCACTGCTAGGCTGTCGCCGCCCACTCTCCTGGACTTCCAACCAGCTGAAGAACCCTTAGCCTCCCACATTGCCTCTCATAGTGGCCCACAGAGGCCTCAGCTTCCAGTGTTCCCCAACCTCCCACAGTGCCCCCCAGCCTGCTACAGTGCCTCCAGCTCTCCATAATGCCCCCAACCTTTAACAGTGCCCCACAGTGCTCTCCAGCCTCCTCCAGAAACCTAATTTCCCTACAGGGCCTCCAAGTCTTCTGCAGAGTCCCCCAACCCCCTCCGAAACCCCAACAGTGACACCCGCCTGAAAGTCCTTTGCCTCCAATGCCCCCAAACTCCCACAGTGTCACCCAGCCTTCCAGAGTGTCCCCCCAGTCTGTTGCAGAGCCTCCAGCTCTCCATAGTGCCCCCAAACTCCAGACGTGTCCCTTAGAGCTCCTTGAAAAATCTCATCTCCTACAGGGCCACCAAGTCTGCTGCAGAGTCTCCTAACCCACTCCACAACCCCCACCTCCCACAGGGTTACCCACCTGGGAGGCCTCAGCCTCCAGTGTCCCTCCAACCTCCCAAAGTGCAAGACAGCCTGCTACAGAGCCTCCAGCTCAACATAGTGCCCCTCAATTTCCCCCAGCCTCCTCCAGAAGCCTCATTCCCCTGCAGGGCCACAAAGTCTGCTGCAGTGTCACCTAACACTCCACAACCCCCACCTCCCACAGTGACACCCACCTGAGAGCCTTCAGCTTCCATTGTTCCTCCAACCTCCCAAAGTGCCACCTAGCCTGCTACAGAGCCTCCAGCTCTCCATAGTGCCCCAAACCTCCTGCCCAGCTCCCCCCTGCCCACCAAGTCTGCTGTAAAGTCCCCTAACCCACTTCACAACCCCCCACCCCACAGTGACACCCAGCTCCATCCAGAGACTTTCAGCATTTCAATACAGGTTTTGCATTCTCATAGTTCTATTGTAGGAGTCTAAACTTTATTCTTTACTGCTGCGGCATGAAAGGTTTTGAAAGACTTTACTGGTCTCTGGCCTCCAAAAGGTTGAGAACCACTGTTCTATATTCAGGTTGTATCTAGGTTTCTTTTGATGCAAAGTTGGGGACATGAAGCAGTTATGTACATGGCTCTATTATTATGTACACACTATTCAACCCTATACAAACACACTTGCTACTAACAGCAGAGAAAAAAAGAAATGCAGCAAGCCAGATTTTTTTAAAGCTAAATTCCAGGTATGGATATTTTTTATTTATTTTTTTTGCATTGTTACATTGGCCCAGCTTGGACAAATTTAAAATGTAATTTTACCCAAAACAACTTGATAAAAACAATGTTCTTTACCAAGGAGCATACATTCCACAATAATTGTACTGCAAATTGCCTCCAGCATGGCTCTTTTTTCTTCTTGCTAGAGGCTGCCATTTTGCTGAAGCCCAGAGCCCCTGAGCAGCTGTAAATCTTTAGGCTGTAAGCAGATCGGCCTCTACTTTTTCAGCACAGTGCTAAAAAATAGAGAACAAACAAACCATGTGCAGAGCACGGTGAGACAGTGTATTTACAGGATTTACAGTAAATAGCATAGGCACTTATTTTTGAAGTTTTACCTGCAAAAGGGGCCAGCCTGAAGTGATCTAGGAGTTAATATTCTAACTAAAGTTCCAACTTTAAAGGGGAAGTAAAGCCAACGCTCATTTGGCTGTACTTCACCTGTGAATCACAGGAGTGCAGCTCGTTTTGGACTTCTGTGACCCATTTTAAGCTGATGCCCGCTGTCGGCTGATGTCACAGAGCCAGTTCAGGCTCGGTAAAGATCGCGACCATATGGTCCGGAACCGCCCACATGCCTGGACAGGCAACCGGATCAGCCTCTCAGCAAGCTGCTGAGAGCCTGAGTTGGCCGCACCTGCCCCTTCCACAGCCCAGCGCTCTAGTGAGCAGGAAGGCGGCAGAGCAGAGAGCCGGTGACTGACAGTCACCAAATCTCTGCTCAGGGAGCAGTGAGAACCGAGCCACTGGCGGTGTTTGATCGCTCGGTTCTCAGTGTTGGAAGCGCTGGGGAAGGAATGTTACATCCACTTAGGTAAGTATGATTAAAAAATAAATAAGTATTTGCATACTTCTCTTTTAAGCTTGCAGATGCCACACCTGTGGGACTGCTGTAAAAGTGAAGAACCGCTGTAGTAGTAACCACTGTTGATCCAGTAGTCTTCTGGATCCTGTACCAAGCAGCTGCCCTGCTGCATAGTGAACACAGGGGGCGCTCGCTTGGGCACCATGCAAGGGACTCTCTGATTGGACGAGGTGAGAGCTGGGTAGTGACGTCACCATCTCCACTTTGCATTCATTAGAAAAGTGAAAGGTGTTCTTGGAATGGTGCCCGTGCCGAGCATGCTACCCCGTGTTCACTATGCAGAAGGCAACTGCTGGGCATGGGCGCCCATGCCAAGAGAGCGATCTCCTGTGGTTACTATGCAGCAGGGCAGCTGCTTGGCACAGGACCTGGAGACAGCAGCGATCAACAGCCACTACAGGGATACTCTACTTTCACATCAGTCCCACAGCCAAGGCACATGCATACTTCAATTGGTCCAATGTTACCATGCAAAAAAAAAAGTCTGTATCTGGAACCTGGAATTCAACTTTATAAGTCCCTTCTGTAAAACATATAAATTAAAGTGGAACTATAGGCAAAAGGTAATGAAGGTGAAGGTATGCACCGACGCCCAAGTGTCCGCCTTGAAAACTTGCGATATTGATGCTTGATGACGATAGGTCCAAGAAGCATTCAGCGCCCGAGTAGAATGCGCCGTGACAGGGAAAGGTGGAACCTGACCTTTAATAAAAATAGGCCTGAGTCACCGTCTGTCTGATCCATCTGGAGATGGTAGCCGAAGAAGCAGCCAGCCTTTTTCTTGGTCTGTCCGAAACCACAAAAAGTGAGTCTGACCTCCGAAAGGACTCAGTAGCTGCCAGATACACACAAAACGCACGAACCACATCCAAGGTATGCAAAGCAAATTCCTTGGGATGAGCCGGCTTGGGACACAAGGAAGGCAACACAATGTCCTCATTCAAATGGAAGTCAGAGACAGCTTTGGGCAGTAATGATGGACAGGGACAAAAGAACAATTTTATCCCTATGGACCACTAAATAAGGACTGCGACAAGATAATGCCGCCAATTCTGATACTCTGCGGGTCAAGGTGATAGCCACCACGAATTTCACCTTCTGGGATAAAAGTAGGCAAGGGAATCTCCCGAATAGTCTCAAATGGAGGCTTCTGGAGAACCGAAAGTACTAAATCTAAATCCCATGGTGGCAAAAGAGACCGTACAGGTGGAGCCACATGTCGAACACCCTGAATGAAGGTACGAACTAAAGAGTGCGTGGCTAGGGGTCGCTGAAAGAAGATTACCAGGGCAGACACCTGACCCTTGATGGTACTCAAGGTCAACTTATGATCAACGCCCTGTTGAAGAAAGGTTGAGATCCGAGCCACAGAAAAGGATCGAGGATGAGCGCCAATCGACACCAAGAAATGTACGCTTTCCACATACGATGGTATATCTTGCTGGAAGACAACTTCGCCACCTTCACCATAGTAGGGATCACTGATCTAGACAGACCTATATCCCTCAGTACCTGGCTTTCAATAGCTAAGACATTAAAAAGAGCGTATGTAAAGCAGGATGGGACAACCGGTCTTCTCTTAAAGGATGCTCCCAAGGGACGTTTATGGCCACCAGACTGATAAGCAGATCTTCACCCTTGATTCCTCGCAGGAATTGCGGAAGAAGCGTGAGCCAAGGATGATACTGGACTTATCGTGGCAAATGGATGCCTGCAGCGTCTACCAGAGGAACCCGTGATCTCGCCACAAACCTCTGTATGCTCCTGTGGAGCCAAACCTGCTAAAGGAGCTGCATTTAGGACTGTGCAAACCTTGTCTTGAAGGTGGATACCACCAGACTCAGAACCTGTATGCAAAATGGGAGAGATAACGATCTGTGTGACAGCAGCCGGTGAGTCACAGCCTGTGGTTCCTGAAATTTGTCTAGAGGAAGGACCACCCCGGTCAGAATTAGAATCAGACCTAGGTAAATCAATTCCCTGGACAGGAATAGGGGGGACATTAGGTAGTTCAGACATCACCTGAACCTTTGCAGGAATTAAATCTCAAGATTTAAGACTCAGGACCTAAAAAACCTGAAAAGGACAAGCTTTGTCCCCCTTTCTGGGTACCCCCAAAAGAATCATTTTGTGGATCCCCTTGACGCTTATAAAGGAGGTCAAGGCCGGAAACCAGCGAAGACGTCCCCCCACCCCAATAATGGGTGAGGGCAGACCTTCATGCTGAATGGGTCTTGTCTGCGGGTCCGGAGAAGCCAGCTCTAGGCTTACCAGACCAAGGATGCTTGGAACCTCCCGGGGAAGATTTGAAAGATCCATTCCCCTTAGTCCCCATCCCAGAAGCACAAAATAATTTTCTATGTGCTGAGAAGGAGGGCCACCATCTGCAACGAGGCTCCTTCCCTTTCCTAGACTATGGCAGGAAGGTACTCTTTCCCCCTGTGATACCCTTAATGATGTCATCAAGGGTAGCTCCAAACAGGCGACTGCCTTGAAAGGGCAGATTAATGAGAGCTTTCTTAGAAACTTGGTCTACGAACCAATTCTTAAGCCACAGCCCGCACGTAATCACCACCGCTGAAACAGAAAGTATGGACAGCACAGGGGCTGTATCCAAGGCTGCATAACAAATAAACTGCAGCCCACGGACCAACTGGTCCATTAAATCAACATAAGCAACGTGGACCTGCTCACCCTCCAGGCCCTGGTGCAAAAGCTTGGCCCATTCAGTTAGGGTCTGAGACACCAGGGCTAAGGTAAAGACTGGCCGGAATGCTGAACCAGCCATAGTAAACATGCTGCGTGCCACAGCCTCCTCTTTCTTGTCAGCCCGGTCCTTAAAGGACGGGGATTCCTCTACTGGGATCATGGTAGCTTTGTTCAACCTGGAAAAAGGAGGGTCCACCACTGGTGGACTAGTCCACTTTTTTAAAAGTGACTCCTCAAAAGGGTAACGTATAGCAAAATGTTTGGGGACCACAAAGGGTAATTTTGGTTGTTCCCATTCCTTACAGGAAAACCTGATACAATACGGCACATAAGGAAACACCTTTGGAGTGCGAGGTGACTTATGCGTACCAAACGACATCAGCTGCATCCTCCATATTCAAAGTATCATACACTGCAGTGATAAGTGCGTCTACCAGCGCTTTTTAATTCGCTGCTGCGATCATGGAGGAATCATCCTCACTATCGAATGGATCTGGGGGTGTGATATTAGGCCCTCTCGGCGGCATCAGGCTCAGAATCAGATGAGAGAGACTGAGCAGGGAAAGGCGGGGGACGCTTCCTCCTGGGCCTTTTCCCACACGTCACTTCCACCCGGGGAAACTAAGGACTGCAGGACCTTCGTCCGTGCAAACATGGGAAGCTGGGGTTCTGAGGGACCTGCCACCTCCATTTGGGGGTCAGTGGGGGAGATTTGACCCTGGGGCTCCATAAGGAAAGAAAGACCTTGCAGTACAAAAATGATCTTTTGGCACCACTAAAGAATCCCGCCAAGGCTCAGGATACCAATCAGCAGAGAGAACGATAACAGGGACCCCCAAGGACTCACCCTACCGATCGGAGGAGCGTCGAGAATTCAGGCCCAGCATCACCATGGACCCCATTCCTGTTCATATGTCCCGGGCAAAGGAAGAGGAAACTGAAGAGGAAACTGAGGAGGAAGAGGAGGAAAAGGAGGAGCTTCGGCATCCCCACGAGGCTTTGGTCGTCTCCAGCATCTACCGGACTAAGAGAAAATGGCCCCCATGACATCATCGGACTACACAAATATGGCAGCAAACTGGAGACCAGCCAGACTGACCATGACATCATCGAGCTACCCTGTGCCCTCTGCAATGCTGCACCCTCTGCAAGGGGACCCCCTCCTGAAGGTAGGACACAAGAGGGGAGACTCCACTGCACACTCTGCACTGAGACCCCCTGAACTATACATACACTGCAAACAGTGGGAAATGCACCTTGGGTCTCCTACACAGGGACACTCTAGACTACCAGGGCAGGACACACTATACCAGAACTCTTACAGAGTGGGGATAGCAGGGGAGACCCCAGGGGTCTCCGCTGCATTCTCTGCCCTGGGACCCCCATCGGTCTCTAGGTTCAAACAGGGGGAAAAGGAAGGGGGGGAGCCCAGCTCACTGAGGGATTTTTAAGGATGGGAGGAGGGAACCTGCAGGCAGGTCCAACCGTCCCTGGTGGTTATCCGCATCCACCCCAAAAAAAATGCCAAAAGGGGAGAGGGGGGACTGTACTTACCTTTTATGGTGCGGGTAACGCTGCAGACAGAATCCAAGTAGGGGAGCTGTTGGCCAAGGGACCCCTGCGACTCAGACCCAAGCCCAGTTGTATGCGACCCTGCGAGATGTTGAACTCGCAGGCCAGCCTCTGTCCGCGAAGCTATGTTGTGGCCGACCTAGCGCATAGCTGCGGTCTGCACGCGCTCGCTGGCTGAGCTGGGGGAACCACTGGATCTAGATTATCCAGCCCATCGCCCAGCCCGGCAGTTGATTGTAGATTTCCCAAGAGAAAAAACAAAAAAGATGTAAGGAAGGAGAAAACAAAATGCTAGGACCAGGGATCCCAGCCAGGAGCCTAGGTCTTTACTACTAACTGCAAAAATTAAAATGGATTACCTAGAGCAGAGAGGGGGATTATATGCCAAACTAAGGATGGCCCATGTAGCCAGGTGTATTTTTGTTCTGCCTAGTCCTACTCCTGGAGGAGGCAATATAACACAGTAGTTGTGTCCGTTAATGAACGAAAGAGAAAAAAAGGTTTTGCCTTTAGTTATACTTTAAATATACAGTAGTATTTACTAGCTTACATTTGTTACCTAGACCAGTGTTTCTCAACCTTTTTTCAGTCAAGGAACCGTTTAAAGGTTATGGTCTTGAGGCATCCCATTCTAAAATGCAAAAACTATTCTAAAAGCTTTACATAATGTAGCAACATCCACACAAATAGGAGACCCAATGTTAGAGGTGAGTTATTCTATATTCTATATACACTTTAACTGGTACTGACTAGTTTTCCAATGTTTCTCTTCTCCCTCAGTTTTTCTCCATCACTCAGCTAATGTGACCTCTGATGGAGAGGACTGCAAACGACTGACGCCCTCTTCAACTGACGATGTCCTTGGTCGTTAGAATGCCGGTGTTCTGTCGATTACTGCAGATCATCGGATTATGGCTCCGACGCTCTGCTCAGTGTTGAAATCACACCAGCTGATCTGGTGGATCGCTGGAGGCAAGATAGTCTCGCGCATGCGCAGAGAGCGAGGCAGAATCTGCCTCCGCGCTTTGCTGATTGCCGGATAATGCCTCAGAGGTTCTGTGCATGCGCAATGTTGATGACACGCCAGCTGATCTGCTGGCGTCACGTCCACACTGTGCAGACGCTGATCCTCAGGGGCATTATCTGCCGATCAGCAAAGGAAGTCTCGCGAATGCGAAGAGCGAGGCAGAATCTGATGATCAGATTCTGCCTCTGCGGTTTGCTGATCATCAGATAATGCTTTCGACAATCTACGAATGCGCAGAAGTGACCTCACTCCAGCTGTTATGCCGATCAGCTGGCGTGATGTCAACACTGTGCATGCGCAGATCGTCGGAGGCATTGTCCGACGATCAGCAAAGGAAGTCTTGTGTATGCGCAGAGAGAGTGAGGTAGAATCTGCCGATCAGATTCTGCCTCCGCAATTTGCTGTTCATCGGATAATTCCTCAGGCGATCTGCAGTATGCGCAGTGTTGACGTCACGCCAGCAGATCAGCAGGAGTGACATCAATACTGCGCAGATTGTCAGAGGCATTATCCGACGATCTGCAGTAATTGACAGAACACCGGCAACTAGAAAGTCGTAATGGTGCACAATAAAAACCTGTGGCTTTGCGTAACTAAATTTTAGGCTTCATCCACCCACCGGGTTGTATACAATTTTGGTAAGTTTTTAGGCATTTTGCCAGGGCACCCCTTATGAAACCTCAAGGCACCCTGGTTGAAAAAGGCTGCCCTAGACCAGTGATTGTCAAGACCAGGGCTTTTTTTCTCAGAGAATAGGTGCAGGAACCCCCCCTTTTGAGTCAACCCTTGTCTTTGCCCCCTCCCTACCTTTAAGTACCATGTCTTGGTTCCACCCTCTACCCACCTCCCAGTACCACCCCTTTTAGAGAATACAGAACCAAGTATCATTTTGTAAGTAATTAAGTAATTTGTATGCAATTTATTAATAACAGAAAAAGCAGTAAAAATAATCTCGGCCACACTAGATCCCACCAGCAACAATAGATCCCACCACAGCAACAATATATCCCCCTAGAAACAAAAGTCCCCACCCCAGCAACAATAGATCCCTCACACAATGGGCCCCCTGTTACAAAATACCACCTCCGCTCCAGCACCCCTTGCCATTACATACATTCAGTGCTGGAGGTGCCGGAACTGCGTTCCCCCGCGTTCCCGCTGAAAAAAAGCCCTGGTCAAGACTACCCAAAAAGCTTTTACTCGTTTACCCAAAAAGCTGTGCGCCGGCTTATCCTCTACCACCCGGATCCTCCTGGCTCCTGCAGGGATGACAGCAGCCTCAATGTAACCTGTAAAGAGAGGACAATTGTGAGCAGTCACAGTAAAGACGTGAGAACATTTTATGAGATAATAGTGGAGTGTGAAGAAAGCAGTGAACACAGGAAGATGCAACAAGACTATACACACAAGACATAACCAGACCATGTACATAGACACTGGGATGCTGTGCAATGTAGACAACACAAGAGCAAACAATGTGCGTAACAAGACAACACAAATGTCTGACATGGAGAATGGGCTACATTCATCAAGGGGTCCAAAACAAGAACCGTCTATGTTTTCCTTGATTCTTCTCTTCTGTTTTACACATATGCTGGCAAATAACAGCTAAAAAACAGTCATTTTAAATATACTCTATATTACCAAAAGTATTGTGACACCTGCCTTTACACGCACATGAACTTTAATGGCATTCTAGTCTTAGTCCGTAGGGTTCAATATTGAGTTGGCCCACCCTTTGCAGCTATAACAGCTTCAACTCTTCTGGGAAGGCTGTCCACAAGGTTTAGGAGTGTGTCTATGGGAATGTTTGACCAGAAGTGCATTTGTAAAGTCAGACACTGATGTCGAGCGAGAAGGCCTTACTCGCAGTCTCCGCTCTAATTCATCCCAAAGGTGTTCTACCGGGTTGAGGTCAGGACCAGTCAAGTTCCTCCACCCCAAACTCGCTCATCCATGTCTTTATGGACCTTGCTTTGTGCACTGGTGTGCAGTCATGTTGGAACAGGAAGGGGCCATCCCCAAACTGTTCCTACAAAGTTGGGAGCTTGAAATTGTCCAAAATGTCATGGAATGCTGATGCCTTAAGAGTTCCCTTCACTGGAACTAAGGGGCCAAGCCCAACCCCTGAAAAACAACCCCACACCATAATCCCCCCTCCACCAAATGATTTGGACCAGTGCACAAAGCAAGGTCCATAAAGACATAGAGGAGCGAGTTTGGGGTGGAGGAACTTGACTGACCTGCACTGAGGCTTGAAAAAACCACAGAAAAAACACCTTTGGGATGAATTCGAGCGGGAACTGCGAGCCAGGTCTTCTTGCCCAACATCAATGCCTGACCTCACAAATGCACTTATGGAAGAATGGTCAAACATTCCCATAGACACACTCCTAAACCTTGTGGACAGCCTTCCCAGAAGAGTTGAAGCTGTTATAGCTGCAAAGGGTGGGCCAACTCAATATTGAACCCTACGGACTAAGACTGGTATGCCATTAAAGTTCATGTGGGTGCAAAGGCAGGCGTCAATACCTTTGACAATATAGTGTACTCCTATGTTGGAAATTGGGCTTGTTGGGCCCTCTGGAATATAGTGGACGGTCCTGTGGTGACCTATAGCGCCCCCCCCGTGCTCCACTGGCTAAGCACTTCCTTGGAAGGTAGTTCTCCTTTGACACACTGTGGCATTCAGCTGTATCTCACTGTAAAAAAAAGTTCTCTAAGTACAATTTATCAACCATCGTGTCCCCCTGATGAAGATTTTCTGAAAAACTGAAACGCGTTTACCTGTAGATGTGAGAATGGCCTCTGTATATATTGTCCCTGTGGCTGATCAGCTGCTGAGTTTATAGGATGGTTTTAATGAAATTGTATTAATACATTTGTACTTTTATATTATTTAGTGCAATTGCCTAAAAAGTCCCTAATCTCAGCCAATTGTACACTATTCTATAAATGGGATGTGGCACCAAGCAAGACAAGATCAGACTTACAGAACAATCCTTTGATGTGGTGGCTGCATTGTTTTTTTTTTTATAGACTTTTTCCCCTTTATTTTTACTGGGGGATATGGTCAATAACACGCTTCCTGTCTTAGGGTGTCTATATTCTGGTTGGAGGAGAAATGGAGACACCTTTGGACAGCAGCATTGTCGATCAGGGGGGAGGGTAGTGTTATGCCCCATACACACGTGCAGATTATCTGCAGACTTTTGTCTGCAGACTTACCAAAACCATATAATATGAGGTCAAATCTAAACACTTTCAATTTGTATGCAATCCGGAAGGCCCTTGCACTACATAGAAAAGGTAATTCTGCAGACAAAAGTCTTCAGATAATCTGCACGTGTGTACGGGGCATTAGACATACTAGTCGACTTTGATGGACTTTTGGCTAACAAAGTGGAACCAAACTCCAGGTAACACTTTTTTGTTTGTTTGTTTTTTTTTTTTTTTTATTTGAAATCTTTTTTAGACTATTTTGCAAAAAAAAAAGCAATAAAAAAAAAAAAAAATTATGGTGATTAGGGATAAACAAAAATATCAGATGGCTGCACTCCCACAAACGATGCAATTTAATTTTATGAGGAAGATCAATAAAACCATAGCGCAATGGCATACAGGCAGGGGAAGAAGAGGTAGATGCGTTTCACGTGATCAATCACCGCTGATTTTGACAAAGCATGTCAAATACCACCAAAAGAAAGCTCTAGTTGTGTGAATAAAATGATAAAAATTTAATTTGAGTACAGTGTTGCACGACCGCACAATTGTCAATCAAAGTGTGACAGCGCTGAAAGCTGAAAATTGGTCTGGGCAGGAAGGGGGTGAAAGTGCACGGTATTGAAGTGGTTAATGGAAGCTGTAAAATAACAGACTTGGAGCCGGTTCACACTAGGTCGCTCTGTTTTCGGGGGCGACCTGTGAAGTCGCGTGCACCGCGACTTTGGCGGGACTTGCACGGACTTCATATAATGAATGTCTATGCAAGTCGCTCCGAGGTCGCCCGAAGTAGTACAGGAACCTTTTTCTAAGTCGGAGCGACTTGTGTCGCTTCTATTAGAACGGGTCCTGTAGCACTGCATGGACCGCGATTTGTCAGGCTGACAAGTCGCGGTAGTGTGAATGGACACTAACTGGCAGGATCTCTAGGTGAATATACAGGGAAAAAATAAAAGCCTAAAAAAAAAAACAAACAAACAAAAGAATACACTTTTGATTGCAGGTTTAATAACCACTTTAAGCTGGCCATGCACTGTATGAATGTCTGACAGTTCCCAAAATCTGCTTAATGGGTGAACAGCAAACGAGCTTCCGATGATGTCAAATCTATGACGAAACGCATCAAGCAGACAGGCACGTCGCCTCGTTCTGCGCACCAGCCTGAAACGCACGCTGTTGTAGGCTCTTCTGGTGCAACTCCCTAGTATAGTGCAGGAAACCGCACGGAAGCGCCGTTAGCATCGCAGTTTGCTTTTTATGCTTTTTGTTATGCACTGCATTCGCCCTATTGGGGTAAAGTTTTTTCTTTTAATAAAATTGACACACCTTTTTGGTACTACACTATGAGGAGTCTATCTCTCTCCATATTTGTGTTTCCCGAGATCCTCAAGTAAAAGGCATCTATCACATGGAAAGGACCCTTTGGGAAGACCCCCTGAGTACCCCTATTTAGATCACGGATATCTTACAAGCCTAATTGGATCTCTGCTTACCGTATGGTAAGAGGGGTCAACATCATCTGGTGAGTTTGAATTTTCTGCCATTTTTCCAGCAGGGAGGGTGTCACCATCACTACAACCCAGAAAAGATTGCACTTTGGAAAAAGAGTGCATTTATTGTGTGGGATATTTAACCGGTTAACGACCGCCCACCGCAGTTATACTGCGGCAGGCAGCTGCTCCTGCACGAACTGACGTAGGTATACCTCGGTCGCACGCCTGGAGCTAGGGGGCGAGTGCACGCCGCCCGCCCCCACTCGGCAGCGGAGACTCAGATGCACGGGGCCGGCGGCTCTGATTGCCGCCTGACACCCGCGATCGCTCCCCGCTGAGAGAGAAGAACGGTCAGCTGTTGTAAACACAGCTGACCGTTCTTCTCTCTGGAATGATCACAGAGTGCCTGTGATCCTGTTATGTAGGATCACAGGTCTCTGTGATCATTTCACAAGCCCCACCCCCTTACAGTTAGAATCACTCCCCTAGGCTCACATTTAACCCCTTGATCGCCCCTGGCGTTTACCTCTTCCCTGCCAGTGTCATTAATACAGTAACAGTGCATATTTCCAGCACTGATTAGTGTAGTAATGTCACTGGTCCCCCCAAAAGTGTAAAAAAATGTCAGTTAGGGGTTCGATCTGTCCGCCGCAGTCCCGCTAAAATTCGCAGATCACCACCATTACTAGTAAAAAATAAATAAATAAATAAATAAATAAATAAAAATGACATAAATCTTTCCCGTAGTTTGCAGACGCGATAACTTTTGTGCAAAACAAAATACGCTTATTGCGATTTTATTTACCAAAAAATATGTAGCGGAAAACAAATTTGCCTAAAATGTTAAAAAATTTAGATTTTTAAACTTTTTTTGGGGAATGTTATATAGCAGAATGTGAAAAATATTGTTGTTTTTTTTTTTTTCAGAATTGTCGCTCTTTTTTTGTTTATAGCGCAAAAACATAAAAATCGCACAGGTGATCAAATACTTACAAACAAAAGCTCTGTTTGTGGGAAAAAAAGGACATCAATTTTATTTGGGTACAGCGTCGCACGACCGTGCAATTGTCCGTTAGAATAACGCAGTGCCGAATCGCAAAATATGGCCTTCATTAAGGGGGAAAATCCTTCCGGTCCAGAAGTGGTCAAAGGAGCCAGCACACTGCTAATGTTTGGGCTTTTTTGGACTAAAGTTGCACATTTTTAATTATTATAGATTACAATTTTTTTTTATTTATTTATTCGCACAGAGCACTTTATTATTATCACTAACATTGATAGATTGTGTTCACTTAATACTGTACTATGTTTGGTAAACCATTTATTGATTTTTTTTTTTAACTTGCGCTGCTGATCGCATATTTTATGGCGGTTAATTTATACACAGCAAATCAAAGGAGCGGGGGTGGAAATTTGTTGGCCGAACAGCAACTGCATCCAATCAGATGCAGATGCTGTTCAGGACATTTGACAGCTGGAGAGACCGACTGTCAAAAATACAAAAGCCACAGCGGGATATTTTTTGGCGCTGTATATGATGGATGGAGGAACCCGTTATATTTTTGTTGGCTAAAAAAAAAAAAAAAAAAAAAAGTTTATGGCCAGCTTTATTCCAAACACTTAACACTGATTAAGGAGTTCTGATAAGAAATTGAGCTGTATAAAGCGCTGACCTACATTTTCTAGACTGGCCTGGGAACGCGACAGATGGAAGTCATTGGCTGCGGTGAGAAACCGCTGTATAATAACTTCTCCCCAGAGCTTTCAATAAACATTATTTTGCTCAAAGATCAGTAAGCAAAGAAACATAAAATGCATAAATGCAATAAGTCAGTGCTCATGTAGAAGATACTAAAATATCAAGATCACAAACGCAATGAGGATAATTTCACCGCTTCAGGTCCGAAAGATTTACCACCCCCCCCCCCCCCCCCTGTCCCCGTCCCCCTTCGTGACCAGGCCATTTTTTATGAAATGGCACTGCGTTACTTTAACTGACAATTGCGCGGCGCTGTACCCAAATAGAATTGATCTTTTTTCCCCACAAATAGAGCTTTCTTTTGGTGTTATTTGATCACCTTTGCGGTTATTTATTTATTTATTTTTTTTGCGCTATAAACAAAAAAGAGCGCCAATTTTGAAAAAGAAAACCCAATATTTTTTACTTTCTGCTATAAAATACAGCCAAAAAAAAAAAAAAAAAGAATTTTTTTCATCAATTTAGGCCAATATGTATTCTGTCACATATTTTTGGTAAAAAAAAAAATCCCAATAAGCGTATATTGATTGGTGTGCACAAAAGTTATCGCGTCTTCAAAGATGCAATATTTTTATGGCATTTTTATTTAATTTTTTTTTACTAGTAATTGCAATATTTTTATGGCATTTTTATTTTATTTTTGTTTAACTAGTAATGACGGCGATCAGCGATTTCGGAATGCGGTGGACAAATCGGACATCTGACACTTTTTGGGGACCAGTGAAACTAATACAGCTGGTGCTAAAAAAAAAAAAAAAATTCCTAAAAAACACTAATAACACTGGCAGGGAAGGGGTTAACCCCAGGGGCGATCAAAGGTTATGTGTGTCCCATAGGGGGTGCTTACTGTGTGGGGGGTGGCCTGATTGATGAAAGACAGGAACAGCAAGACACAGGATCTCTGCCTTCCTCCCTGACAGAATGGTGATCTGCTTTGTTTACATAGGAGGACCACCGTTCTGCCTCTCCTACTAGCTGAGAGTCTCCCTTTACTGGAGAAGGATGGGCGGGGGGGGGGGTCTGTGTTAGGTCCCCTTTGATTACCCCCCTACAATCCTCCTAGCTGGGGGTCTCTTTCTCCTGGAGAGGGATCTGTTTTTTGTCCCCTCTGATCACCCCCTTGCAAACCTACAAACTGGGGTCTCCTTCTCCTGGAGGGGGATGGGCAGAGGGGGTCTGTGTTGGGGTCCCCTCTGATTACCTCTGTCGTCCCCGCTGGTAGAAGTCAATGGCCCGGCAGGATGGACTCCTGCTCTGTGTATAGCTGGACTAAAGCCCTGTACACATGGGCCGAATGTCAGGAGACAACGACCAGGTAAAAAAAAAAAAAAAAAATGGCTGACGTTCGGCCTGCTTCTGTCGGACTTGCATGCTGGAAAACCAGAACTCGACCGATTCCTGATCAGCGCTCTGAGCCAATGGCAGATTGTGCTTGCAGGGGGGTTGGGGTGATGCCTGCAGCTAGAGGCATCACCCCGTTACTGGCGTCAATAGCCGACGGTCGGCTGTCTTGTAATGACAACCGATGGGGCTGAGAAGCCACTCGGCTGTCATTACAAGGAGCGGAAGGGGACGTCCCCCCCTCCCGCGGCTCGCCCGGGTCTCCCTTCCCACAGGGAGACGTGGGCAACCACGGCATTCGGCTCTGATCGGGTCTGCATGTCAAAACCCGGAAGTGAGGTCATGAGTGACATCAATTCCGGGTACTGTCTGGCGCCAGATTAAAAAAATTACCGCATTCAAAACAGCCAAACTAGACGTTTTGAATGCTTTTAAGTGCAGAGGAGGGGTTTAGGGTCTTTAAGACCCCCAGATCCCTCCACAAAAGCACCTGTGAAAAAAAAAATGTTTTAAAATGTACAAAAATATCAGCCAATACCGATATGCATTGGCCAAAATATCAGTATCGAAGAAACCGATATCGGTCGATCACTAGTATGTATAACAGTGGAGGGAATACAGTATATATATTACATACCCCAATACTTTGGGTTCCCATAGACAGGCTGCTTTGCTGACTATGTTTGGCCCAAGGAGGTGATGGTTTACCATATTTAAAGAGGATCTTCACCCTAGAAGCTAGTGCCTTTAAAAAAAAAATCGGATTTTTGTAAGATCTTACCGTAAAATCCTTTTCTCTTAGCTCATTGACAGATGTAGTCTTCTTGATTCACAAGAACTGGGTTATGCTGCCCTCTACAGGAGTAGGACTAGGCAGAAAGAAAAAATGTTCTGGCTCCACCCTAGGGGCAGTCCCAGAGGGTATATCCTCTTCCTGTCTGCTACAGAGAATCAGCTCTGTCACAAAGCAGCAACAGAGAATTTAACCCAACCCAACTCAATGATAGAGGGGCGGGTACTACGTCTGTCAATGAGCTAAGAGAAAAGGATTTTACGGTAAGATCTTACAAAAATCCGATTTTCTCTGTCGCTCATTGACAGACGTAGTATCAAAGGACTCATCGAGTAAACAGATGAGACCTACCCCACAAATCCTCGAGGTAGACCAACAGTCTCCTCAAACAGTGGCCTGCAGGACCTTGCAGCCAGAAGAGGCATCTGATGATGCCATCACATAAACCTTATACAATATTGTAAAGGTATGAACCGACGACTAAACAGTCGCCTTGAAAACCTGAACCACTGACGCCTGATGGCGGAAGGTCCAGGAAACTCTAAGCGCCCGAGTAGAATGCGCCTTAACAGGGAATGGGGGATCCCGACCCTTAGATAAAATAAGCCTATACCACCGTCTGTCTGATCCATCTAAAGATGGTCGCAGCAGAACAGGCAACCCCTTCTTAGGGCCATCCGTGATCACAAACAGTGAATCCGTCTTACAAATTGAATCCGTAGTATTCAAATATATCCTGATCGCCCGAACTACATCCAAGGAATGCCATGCAAATTCTCGAGGATGATTGGGCTAAGGACATAGGAAGGACAATACACTGTCCTCATTCAATGAAACTTTGAAACCACCTTAGGAAGGAAGGATGGATTCGGATGAAGAACAACCTTATCCCTATGAACCACCAGATCTGGGGAACAACAGGATAATGCAGCCAGTTCTGACACCCTGCGTGCAGAAGTGATAGCCACCAAGAAGACCACCTTCTGGGATAAAGTAAGCAAGGGAATCTCCCTGATATTTTCAAAGGGAGGTGTCTGAAGAACCGACAGCACCAAATTAAGATCCCAGGATGGTAACGGCGCGTGCACTGGCGGAGCCAGGTGTCGCACCCCCTGGATGAAATTCCGCACCAAGGAATGAGTAGCCAAAGGCTTCTGAAAGAAGATAGCAAATGCTGAGACCAGACCCTTGATAACACTCAAGGCCAGCTTCTGCTCAACTCCCTGTTGCAGAAAAGCCAATATTCGGGCTACCGAATAAAGATGTAGATGGAACCCAAGGGATTCACACCACACAATATAAGACTTCCATGTACGATGATAATCTTTCTGGAAGTCGCTTTCCTTGTTTTAACTAGAGTAGGAATAACTGAAGCTGACAATCCCTTGTCCTTCAGCACCTGGGTCTCAATAACCAGGCCGTTTAAAACCAGCAATCGTAAAGCAGGATTGAAGATCGGTCCCTGAGACAGTAGATCCTCCCTGAGAGGAAGTCTGCACGGGACGTCCGCCACCAGTCTGACCAAGTCGGCGTATCAAGCTCGACGAGGCCAGTCCGGAGCTGCCAGGATTACTGGAATTCCTTCCTCCTCTATCCTGCGAAGAAGTCTTGGCAGTAACCCAAGAGGAGGGAAGGCATACATTAGCTGGTATTGCCCCCACGGGGTGACCAGTGCGTCTGCGGTCTCTGCTAGAGGATCGCGGGAGCGAGCCACGAATCTCTGTACTTTTCTGTTGAATCGTGATGCCAACAGATCCACATCCGGGGTGCCCCAACGTAGGCACAACTGGTGGAAAACTTCTGGATGGAGGGACCATTCCCCCTGATCCGGAGTCTGTCGGCTGAGATAATCTGCCTGCCAATTTTCCACCCCCGGAATGAACACCGCAGAGATAGCTGGAACAAATCGTTCCGCCCAGCGAAGAATGTAAGCCACTTCTTTGGCCGCTCGGACACTCTTGGTGCCCCCCTGGTGATTGACATAAGCCACGGCCGTGGCGTTGTCCAACTGGATCCGAACCGGGCTGCCCTGGAGCTGCTCAGTCCAGTGAATCAGACAAAGTCTGATCGCTCTCAGTTCCAATACATTTATCGGTAACCTGGATTCTTCCGGGGACCAAAGTCCCTGAACGGATAACTGACCGAGAATTCCTCCCCATCCGGATAGGCTGGCATCCGTGGTCACTATCGTCCAATATATTGGCAGAAATGACTTTCCCTGGCTGAGCATCGGAGACCGAAGCCACCAGACCAGAGACTCTCTGGTCTGTTTGCTCAATTGGATCCGATAGTCCAGGGACTCCGGATTCCGATTCCATCTGAGAAGAATCTCTTGCTGAAGAATTCGGGTATGGGACTGGGCAAATGGGACTGCTTTGAAGGAAGCCACCATCAACCCCAGAACCCTCATGCAAGTCCGAAGGGAAGACCAGCTGTTGGATAGTAACAACTGGACTGCTGATTGAATCTTCCAGAGTTTCCCTACCGGAAGGAAAACTCTTGTCCTGACTGTGTCTAGAATTAGACCCAGAAATTCGAGCCTCTGGGTGGGAACCAGAAATGACTTTTGCTGGTTCACCAGCCACCCGAATTCCTGTAAAGAAATTATAGTAATTTCTATGTTTTGTAGCAGGGTCTGAGGAGACTCTGCATGAAGCAGGAGATCATCTAGGTAACCTAGAATCGATATGCCTCTTTGGCGCAGTAGTGCCAACATTGGGGCCAACACCTTCGTGAAGACCTGAGGAGCCGTGGCGAAACCAAAAGGTAACGCCACAAACTGATAGTGGTTCTCTTCTACGGAAAAGCGTAGAAACCGCTGATGTCCTGCAAAAATGGGAATGTGAAGATAGGCGTCCTTGATGTCTATGGACGCTAGGACATCCCCTGGATGCAGGAAGGCTGCTACTGTGCGAATGGATTGCATCTTGAATTTCCTTATGTTGAGAAAGGAATTGAGTGCCCTTAAGTCCAGAATTGGACGCACTTTGCCCTCCTGGGTATTGTAAATAGGTTTGAATAAAACCCTAGAAAACGTTCTGTCCAAGGAACATGGACTACCACTCCTTGTTGTAGTAAATCCGTGACTGCTCTCCGCAGATCTTCTAAACGATCCGGGGATAGTCGGATATTGGAAGGGAAGAATCGCGCCGGTGGGAGAGATCGAAACTCGATCTTGTACCCTGACCTTATGACTTCGCAAACCCACTTGTCCGGGATTCTGGAAAGCCATGGATCCGGGAACCGGCGAAGACGTCCCCCCACCCCAATTATGGGTGGGGGCGCACCTTCAGGCTTTGGACGATTTATCTTCAGGTCTGGAGGGGGCGGGCTTTTGCTTGCCCGACCAACGTCCCCTGAAGCCTCCTGAAGGAGCTTTGGAGGACTTAATTTTTTCACCCGCGGGACGAAAAAACTTTTTTGTGAGCAGAGAAAGAAGGCCCTCGTCTTTGACGAGTTCCTTTACCCTTAACATTTTGCGGTAAAAAGGTGCTCTTTCCACCCGTGAGATCCTTAATGATCTCATCTAAGTTGGCTCCAAATAGACGCTCTCCTAAAAAGGGGATATTAGCCAATGCTTTTTTGGAACCTTGGTCGGCTAACCAACCTTTTAGCCACAGTGTACGCCTGAGAACCACTGCTGAAACTGATGCTCATGCCAATAATGGAGTGGCGTCTAACGCCGCATCACACACAAACTGTAACCCCTGTATCATTTGTTCCAACAAATCTGATACCGCCTGAGGGACCTCTTCTAAGTCCCGGCGTAACCACTTGGTCCATTCAGTTACAGTCTGCGAAACCAGACCAATAGCAATTATTGGTCTGAAAGCTGATCCAATCAAGGAAAACATGGTGCGAGACATAGCTTCTATCTTGCGATCCACTGGATCTTTAAAAGACGGAGCGTCTTCTAAAGGAATAACCGTGGCTTTATTCAATCTAGCAATTGGTGAATCCACCACAGGTGGTTCTGTCCATTTCTTAATGAGGGTTTCCTCAAACGGATAACGCCTGTTAATGCGTTTAGAAATAGCAGAGATGCGTTTTGGCAGACTCCATTCTTCTTTGATTGGATTGCCAAAACATTTGGGCAATGGAAAAACCTTCGCCATTTTCATGCGTTTTTTAGTCCCAAAATGGATTACAGTTTCAGCTATTTCCGACGGAATACCCTGTAATCTTAAAGAGGTTGTAAACTCTTTTTTTATTTTCTTTTTTCTTACTTACCCTGCAAGAGAAACACATAATGAGCTAGTATGCGATGCATACTAGCTCATTATGAAATACTTACCTTAGAACGAGCCCCCGCCGTGCCGTCCGCTTAGCTGGATGACGGGCGACATGTCTAGTCGCCCGTCTTCCGGGATCGCGGCATCCGGCCATCTGATTGGCCGGAGGCGCGGTGACGTCACTCCCGCGCACGCGCGCGGGAGCCGACAGTCACGGCACGGAGTTCTGAATGAACGGCACGAGCGGCCGTTCCTTCAGTGCGCCTGCGCCAGTGACGTCACTGGATGCTTCTAAGGTAAATATCTCCTAAACGGTACATGTTTAGGAGATATTTACAGTACCTATAGGTAAGCCTTATTATAGGCTTACCTATAGGTACAAGTTGTAGAGGAGGGTTTACTTCCTCTTTAAGGTTTCTTGAACAGATACAATGAGTGCGTTTACCAACGCTTCCTCTCGGGCTATGGCTGATGCCGAAACATCCTCCTCACTGTCTGAAGAGACAGGACCCGAGACACCAATCCCAGATGAAGTACCTGCAACTGCAGAAATAGGCTCAGAGTCTGAATCCGAAGTTTCAGATAATAAGGGGTTAGGCGGGGGTCGCTTTCTTGCGCCCTGTCCCTGACAAGCCACTTCCACCCGGGACACAAAAGTTTCCATAATAGCTGACAATGATTCAACCGTCAGCGGGGTGCTGGAGGATCCTGCAGACACCTCGAGGGGATCCGGTGGAGATACATGAGTGGCAGGGTCCATGTTAATTCAGGACACCTCTGCCAGAAAAAACAAAAAACTTTCTTTTTTTTTAAATAAAAAAATACCTCTTTTTTTTTTTTTTTTTTTTATGTGTCTCCCCCTAGCGCAATAGCGCCCCTCAGAGTACCTGCTTCTCGATCCCCACAGAGAGAGAGAGAGGGACCCCCAAGGCTCACCACCCGATGCAGAGAAGTTTCCAACCAACTGCAGTCAGCGTCTGTCTTTTACAGACTGGAAAGAGCTGTGTTCGTTTTCCCGGGTAGAAGGACGTGGCTCCGCCCCCTGTGTACGCCTTCCGGCGTTCCCAGCTCTCCACGAGGTAGCTGGGCTCATCAAACATGGCCGCCCCCATACAGGAGACAATAGACTCCAAAAACATGGCGGCCGGCGTGACCTGAGGACATACATGCACCTGGTCTACGGCAAAATGGCGGCGGACCGCCGAAATCATTTTTCCCAGCACATCCACCTGCATCTCTGCTAAGTGGCGGTTTATCGATCTGCAGGAGGTACACTACAATTAAGGTAGGATTATACCTCCTATGTCTGCTGTAATACTACAGTCTGCTGGGTAGAGTGTTAGCTCTCAAACCAAGTCCACTTCCCACCAAACACATACTGTATTTACAAGGGGGACTTTAGTGTCAGATATATACTGACCATGTATGGAGGGGCCCATAATTCATACTGCCTCATAACGAGGAAAAAAGGGAACGTTTACTCACCATACCGAACCGACAGGCACCCTCTCTTCACAATACCCTCTCCACCGGGGTGGGGGGTTGTGGACCACTCCGGACGCCTCGACTCTGTGGTTCCTGGCGTCCAAGCGAGACTTTTAACTCGCAAGGTCAGTCCCTCCAATGGGACTCCGTCGCGGCCGACCCAGCGCGGAGCTCTGGTCTGCACGCGCTCGTAGGCAGAAACCGGGGTGACCACTGGATCTCAACATCCAGCCCGTCGCCCGGCCCCGCATACTTACTTGAATGTGTCGCGGCCGACCAAGCGCAATGCAATGGTCTGCGTGCGCTCGTAGGCCGGCTGGGGTGACCACTAGTGTCGCCCAGTCCGGCGTTTTTGCTTGAAGATCTCACAGGAAAAAAACACTGGAGAAAACTACCTAAAAAATATTTTTTCTAAAGAAAAAATCTTGCCAGGACCAAAAAGATCCCAGCAAGGAACTTAGGTCCTTACTCCTGACTAGACAGAAAAAAACTGATTCTCTGTAGCAGACAGGAAGAGGATATACCCTCTGGGACTGCCCCTAGGGTGGAGCCAGAACGTTTTTTCTTTCTGCCTAGTCCTACTCCTGTAGAGGGCAGCATAACCCAGTTCTTGTGAATCAAGAAGACTACGTCTGTCAATGAGCGACAGAGAAAAGACAATTACCTGTCCAGGGATCCAGTGTTGTTCTCACCTGGGCCAGTTCTTCACTGGTTGCTCAGGTCCATGGTGCTGGAATGTTATCTAACCACTTAAGCCCCGGAAGATTTTACCCCCTTCCTGACCAGGGGGTATTTTGCGATTCGTCACTGCGTGACTTTAATGGACAATTGCGCGGTCGTGCGACGCTGTACCTAAACGAATTTGATGTCTTTTTTTTTCCCACAAACAGAGCTTCCTTTTGGTGGTATTTGATCACCTGTGCGATTTTTTGATCATGGGCAATATACAAAAAAGAGAGCGTCAATTTTGCAAAAATAACAATATTTTTCACATTTTTTTATATGAAATTCCCCCCAAAAAAATGTAAAAATCAAAATTTTTTAACATTTTCGGCCAATTTGTTTTATGCTACATATGTTTGGTAAAAAAAAAAAAAAAATTGCAAAAAGCGTATTTTGATTGGTTTGCGCAAAAGTTATCGCTTTTACTAACAAAGGGAAAGATTGTCGTTTTTTTTTTTAACGCGTAATGGCGGCGATCTGCGATTTTTTTTGCGGTACTGCGACATTGCGGCGGACAGATCGGACCCTTGACTGACATTTTTGACACTTTTGGGGTTACCAGTGACATTTCTACAGTAATCAGTGCTATACATATGCACTGTTACTGTAAAATTACACTGGCAGTGAAGGGGTTAACTTTTTTTGAGAGGGAGGGGTTATATGTGTCCCTAGGGGCGTGATTCTAACTGTGATTGGCTGTGGCTTGAGTTGTAGGAACAGTGATCAACGGTCCTACATAGTAGAACCATATGATCACTGTTTCTACACAAGGGAGAATGACAGGTGGCTTGTTTACATCAGCCGCCTGCCTTTCTCCCGCTGTCACGGACGATCGTGAGTGAGCGGCGGACATCGGGTCCGGCGCTCACTCGCGCGGGGGGGGGGGGGTCCGTGACCATGCGGCGGCGCGCGCTCGCTCCCCAGAGCCTCACAGGCTAGTGACGTACCGGTACGTCACTTTGCCTGTGAGGGGCTGACCGCCGCAGTATAATTACTTGCGGCGGTCGGCAAGTGGTTAAGAGAAGCCAGCTGTGACTCCTTGTGGCTTCAAAACTGGCTTCCCACTATGATGCGCAAACTGCGTAAATGTGCAAACTGTGTAGATGGTCCCACAGTTTTCCAAGACCTGTGGGGTGTCCCAGAAGACTGGCGGCAAAGAGGGGGGGGGGGATTCAAGCAGGAGGAGGGGGAGTAGGTGCCTATCAAAACTCCCCCCCCCCCCGCCCCTAAAAAAAAAAAAATGTACCAAATGTGAAAGAGGAGGGGGGAAGTTATAAAGAGGAACTTCCCCTTTTAGGTGAAGTTCCACTTTAATATGGCCTTCCATAACAGTCCCAGTTTTTCATGTGGTTCTTTGGGAATACTGATTAACCAACGCCTGGGGTATTTACTAAAAATGTGTGAAGATGTGGATGTGCACATTGCAGAAACACATAGCAATCAGGAGGACATGGCTATATTAAGCGAAGTTGTACAATGTACTTAAGATAACACAATGGAAATAAAGGATAGCGCACATAGAAAGAAATGCAACTTGTGAGTAGGTAAGCATTATGTAGTGTATACAGTATACATGTGCAACAGGACTCTGTATGTAGTGAGGACACACACAGTATCTCACAAAAGTGAGACCACCCCTCAAATTTTTGTAAATATTTTATTTATTTTATCTTTTCATGTGACAACACTGAAGAAATGACACTTTGCTACAATGTAGAGTAGTGAGTGTACAGCTTGTATAACAGTGTAAATTTGCTGTCCCCTCAAAATAACTCAACACACAGCCATTAATGTCTAAACCGCTGGAAACAAAAGTGAGTACACCCCTAAGTGAAAATGTCCAAATTGGGCCCAATTAGCCATTTTCCCTCCTAGGTGTCACGTGACTCGTTAGTGTTACAAGGTCTCAGATGTGAATGGGGAGCAGGTGTGTTAAATTTGCTGTTATAGCTCTCACTCTCTCATACTGGTCACTGGAAGTTCAACATGGCACCTCATGGCAAAGAACTCTCTGAGGATCTGAAAAAAAAGAATTGTTGCTCTTCATAAAGATGGCCTAGGCTATAAGAAAATTGTCAAGACCCTGAAACTGAGCTGCAGCAGGGTGGTCAAGACCATACAACGGTTTAACAGGACAGGTTCCACTCAGAACAGGCCTCGCCATGGTCGACCAAAGAAGTTGAGTGCACGTGCTCAGCGTCATATCCAGCGGATGTCTATGGGAAATAAACGTATTAGTGCTGCCAGCATTGCTGCAGAGGTTGAAGGGGGGGTCAGCCTGTCAGTGCTCAGACCATACGCCGCACACTGCATCAAATTGGTCTGCATGGCTGTCGTCCCAGAAGGAAGCCTCTTCTAAAGATGATGCACAAGAAAGCCCACAGACAGTTTGCTAAAGACAAGCAGACTGAGGACATGGATTAATGAAACCATGTCCTGTGGTCTGATGAGACCAAGATAAACTTTTTTGGTTCAGATGGTATCAAGCGTGTGCAGCAGCAACCAGGTGAGGAGGGCAAAGACAAGTGTGTCTTGCCTACAGTTAAGCATGGTGGTGACAGTGTCATGGTCTGGGGCTGCATGAGTGCTGCTGGCACTGGGGAACTACAGTTCATTGAGGGAACCATGAATGCCAACATGTACTGTGACATACTGAAGCAGAGCATGATTCACTCCCTTCGGAGACTGGGCCGCAGGGCAGCATTCCAACATGATAACGACTCCAAACACACCTCCAAGACAACCACTGCCTTGCTAAAGAAGCTGAGGGTAAAGGTGATGAACTGGCCAAGCATGTCTCCAGACCTAAACCCTATTGAGCATCTGTGAGGCATCCTCAAACAGAAGGTGGAGGAGCGCAAGGTCTCTAATATCCACCAGCGTCGTGATGTCGCCATGGAGGAGTGGAAGAGGACTCCAGTGGTAACCTGTGAAGCTCTGGTGAACTCCATGCCCAAGAGGGTTAAGGCAGTGCTGGAAAATAATGGTGGCCACACACAAAATATTGACATTTTGGGCCCAATTTGGACATTTTCACTTAGGGGTGTACTCACTTTTGCTGCCAGCGATTTAGACATTAATGGCTGTGTGTTGAGTTATTTTGAGGGGACAGCAAATTTACACTGTTATACAAGCTGTACACTCACTACTTTACATTGTAGCAAAGTGTCATTTCTTCAGTGTTGTCACATGAAAAGATAGAATAAAATATTTACAAAAATGTGAGGGGTGTACTCACTTTCGTGAGTTACTGTAGTCTGCAAGGAGGAAAACATATTATACTGAGATATATATGAATATATGAGGACTGTGCCAAAAGTAAAACAAAAATGGGCATAAATTTTATATTGACTTACAAAGGTCGTTTAAATTTTACGTGTTGGTAGCATAACGCTTCCTTTAACAGTAAGCAGAGGGAAGGAGGCGCGGCATGACTGGACAGCGGGCAGGAGTTGCATAACTTTTCAAGTTAGCAAGCTGGTGATAGGCTGCTAGGACGTGGGGCGGTCCTAGCAACAAATCACCTACCTGTTCACTTGAAGCTATGAAACTTCCGCCCACTGTCCAGTCATGCCGCGCCTCCTTCCCTCTGCTTACTGTTGAAGGGAGGAGTCTAATGATTAGGGGAGTGCTGTAATTGGAATAGGAAAAAGATAGAAAGGAGGCATTTATGTAAAGTGGACCAGGATAAAAAGAATTAAAGGCGGGGGGGCTCTGGCGCAAATGGAGGGCTATTATTTGAAGAGAACTGGGTGTAAAGAGGGGAACTGTGATGTAAAGGAGGAACAAAAGACACTGCATGTAAAAGGGGGGCTGGGATATGTAGGGAACCGAAGACACAGGAGGGGGGGGGGGCTGTGATGTGAAGGGAGCTGAAGACACAGGAGGGGGGCTGTGATGTAAAAAGAACCGAAGACACAGGAGGGGGGACAGGAGGGGGGGGCTGTGATGTGAAGGGAGCTGAAGACACAGAAGGGGGGCTGAGATGTGAAGGGAGCTGAAGACATAGAAGGGGAGCTGTGATGTAAAAGGAGCCGAAGACACAGAAGGGGGGGGGGCTGTGATGTGAAGGAACCTGGAGACACAGAAGGGGGGCTGAGATGTGAAGGGGGCTGAAGACACAGAAGGGGAGCTGTGATGTAAAAGGAGCCGAAGACACAGAAGGGGGGGGGGCTGTGATGTGAAGGAACCTGGAGACACAGAAGGGGGGCTGAGATGTGAAGGGGGCTGAAGACACAGAAGGGGAGCTGTGATGCAAAGCGGGGGATCCTGTGACGTAAAAGGGTGTGCTTTAGTGTAAAGTGGGGGCTGCAATGTAAAAGGGGGTCCTGTGGTGTAAAGGGGGGGCTGCAGTGTAAAAAAGGAAATGGTGGTGTAAAGGGGGTACTGTGATGTAAAAGGGGGCACTGTGGTATAAAGAGGAGGACTGCAATGTTAAAGGGAATGTTGTGGTGTAAAGGGGGGGGGGGGAGCTGCTATGTAAAAGAGGGCTCTGTGGTGTAAAAAGAGGGCGTTATAGTATAAAGGGGAGGACTGTATTGTTAAAGGGGTTATGTTGTAAAAGGGGGGGGGGCTGCAATGTAAAAGAGGGCACTTTGGCATAAAGAGGGGACCGTAATGTAAAAGGGGGTCTTCAGTGTAAAAGAGGGAAATGTGGTGTAAAGGGGGGGGGGCTGTGATATAAAAGGGGCACCATGGTATGAAGAGGGGACTGTGATGTAAAAGGGGGTGCTTTAATATAAAAATGGGGGGGGGGGGGGCTGTGATGTAAAGGGGGGGGCTTCAGTGTAAAAAAGGGTATTGTGGTGTAAAGGGGGGGGGGGGCAACTGTGATATAAAAGGGGCGCCATGGTATGAAGAGGGGACCATTTAAAAGGGGGTGCTTTAATATAAAGGGGGGGGGCTGTGATGTAAAGGGGGGTGCTTTATTATAAAGGGGGGCTGTGATGTAAAGGGGGGGGCTGCGATGTAAAAAGGGGGCATTTTGGTGTAAGGGGGGGGGGCCTGCTATGTAAAAGGGGACGTTGCGGTGTAAAGGGGAGGATTGCTGCTACTGGCGGAAAAGGTGAACTGTGATGTGAAGGATCCGAGTCATCACACAAACATGAGATTCGGACCTCTGCTGGAAGAAAATTTTACTGACCAGACCTCCCTAAATTTTAATTCAATACCCCTGCTATAGAGGAAGAGTTACTACTATAGAGGAAGAGTTACTATAGAGGAAGAGTTACTACTATAGAGGAAGAGTTACTACTATAGAGGAAGAGTTACTACTATAGAGGAAGAGTTACTACTATAGAGGAAGAGTTACTATTATAGAGGAAGATTTACTATAGAGGAAGAGTTACTATAGGAGGAAGATGTACTATAGAGGAAGAGTCACTATAGAGGAAGAGTCACTATAGAGGAAGAGTCACTATAGAGGAAGAGTCACTATAGAGGAAGAGTTACTATAGAGGAAGAGTCACTATAGAGGAAGAGTCACTATAGAGGAAGAGTCACTATAGAGGAAGAGTTACTATAGAGAAAGAGTTACTATAGAGGAAGAGTCACTATAGAGGAAGAGTCACTATAGAGGAAGAGTTACTATAGAGGAAGAGTCACTATAGAGGAAGAGTCACTATAGAGGAAGAGTTACTATAGAGAAAGAGTTACTATAGAGGAAGATTTACTATAGAGGAAGAGTTACTATAGAGGAAGATTTACTATAGAGGAAGATTTACTATAGAGGAAGAGTTACTATAGAGGAAGATTTGCTATAGAGGAAGATTTGCTATAGAGGAAGATTTGCTATAGAGGAAGATTTACTATAGAGGAAGAGTTACTCTACCCACATTTGAAATTTGAACAACCTGTTTAAGTTAATAAAAAAATGATGCCCAAGTTTGCATTACTATCAGTACAGCCCTCATATAGAGCAAATAGACAATGCACAGAGAAAGTAACAGAAAGGACACAGCAGTGCATATAGGATGATACACAACATATTGATGGGGAAAATATTGAACAATGAAAGCTTGCACAGTTGAATTGAGTCATGATACTGCATTCAAGATAAACAAGGATATAACCCATTCCACTCTGAAAAAAAAAAAACACAGATGTCCTCGGAATTAAACATGCAAAAACCCCGAGTTAGCGGTTTGGATTCATAGATGTCACACTTGGACAGTAAACACCCAAGGAAGTCAATGTCAGGCTGAGCAAACCCCAAGATCAGCACAATGCTGTGTTCGTGCCTGTATCGTACTCTGGCAAAGCTTGAACAAACACATGATATCACAAAGACTCACTAAACATACGTGTGAGCCACTGCACTGTAAACAGTCCGTGGATGTTGGGTTTGGCAGAGAGTTGATTATGTTGCTCTCATGCCAGACACTCTGACACTTCATCATCTGTCATCCTGAGAGATGACGTTGCAAGGGCACGGGTCCCCGGAGTGCAGAGCTTGCAATGGAAGGGCTTCGGGAGGGAGTACGGAGAGGCCAGATCTTAGTTTGCGCTCAGGATGACATCACACTTATGTTTTTTTGACACAAACCTTGTACGTAGGGGTACAGGGGGAGCACTGGGACTGCCATGAAAGGCCAGGCATGCATACACACACACAGCATCGCAAGCCTCGGCACACGACTCCCACTTTTCCCCTTCAACCAGGTTATAAAATCTAATTTATCAAAGTGTCTCTTGAATTTCCAACAGAGCAGAATTAACCAAAGATGGGATCTAATCATTGAGGATGAAAATAGGTCAACACATTAAGTGCAAAAAACGAAAAATACTATAGTTATCAAGAATAAATCATATAGCTAGCTGGATAGACTATTGGTTAAAAAATACACCGATCAGCCATTACATATTGACCACTGACAGGTAAATTGAATAACGTTGATTGTCTCGTTACAATGGCACCCAAAAGTGGGTGGGATATACTAGGAAGCAA
Source organism: Pelophylax lessonae (assembly GCF_965119305.1). Taxonomy (NCBI): domain Eukaryota; kingdom Metazoa; phylum Chordata; class Amphibia; order Anura; family Ranidae; genus Pelophylax; species Pelophylax lessonae. The sequence goes on along the minus strand of NC_138771.1, from coordinate 27,459,644 downwards.
GTGATTATGTTGTCCCTAAAGCTGAAGTGTTGAAGGCAGAAAAAAATGGGCAACACAGTATGTTGGGTATGGGGCTGCGCAGCCGCAGACTGGTTGGGGTGCCGATGCTGACCTGTGTCTACACCCAGAAGCACCCACACCAAGAAGCACCCACAATGGGCACATAAGCATCAACACTAGACCACGAAGCAATGGAAAAAAGGACTGTCCTTCAAGCTTTAAGGGGGGCCGGACTGTGGCCAGTGAATGCAGAAAATGCCCTGGCGTCAACAATGCCCCATCACTGGTATTAGCAGAAGGAATATTGCCTCATTGTTCGTATCAGGGGAAGGAATAGTGGTCCATCATTGGTGTCAGTGGGAAGAATAGTGCCCTGCCTTTGGTGTAGGTGGGAGGAATAGTGCCCCCTTGTTGAGGTCATTCATAGGAATTATGCTCCGTTGTTGGTGTCAGTGGGAGGAATAGTGCCCCATCATTGGTGTCAGTGGGAAGAATAGTGCCCTTCTTTTAGTGTTAGTGGGAGGAATGGTGCCCCCTTGTTGGGGTCAGTCATGGGAATTATGCTCTGTTGTTGGTGTCAGTGGGAGGAATAGTGCCCCATCATTGGTGTCAGTGGGAAGAATAGTGCCCTTCCTTTGGTGTTAGTAGGAGGAATAGTGCCCCCTTGTTAGGGTCAGTCATAGGAATTATGCTCTGTTGTTGGTGTCAGTGGGAGGAATAGTGCCCCATCATTTGTCTCAGTGGGAAGAATAGTGCCCTGCCTTTGGTGTTAGTGGGAGGAATAGTGCCCCCTTGTTGGGGTCAGTCATAGGAATTATGCTCCTTTGTTGGTGTCAGTGGGAGGAATAGTGCCCCATCATTGGTGTCAGTGGGAAGAATAGTGCCCTTCCTTTGGTGTTAGTGGGAGGAATAGTGCCCCCTTGTTGGGGTCAGTCATAGGAATTATGCTCCGTTGTTGGTGTCAGTGGGAGGAATAGTGCCCCATCATTGGTGTCAGTGGGAACAATAGTGCCCTTCCTTTGATGTCAGTGGGAGGAATAGTGCCCCCTTGTTGGGGTCAGTCATAGGAATTATGCTCCGTTGTTGGTGTCAGTGGGAAAAATAGTGCCTTGTATCAGAAAGAGAAATAGTGCCCCAAGGGCCGCATAAAGGCAAGCAAAGGGCCACAACCGGTCCCCGGGCCATAGTCTGGAGACCACTGGTCTACTGAAGTCCATGCCTCAAAGGGTCAGGGCTGCAGCAAAAGGGGGACCTACTCAACATTAGGTGGGTGGTCAAAGTGGAATGGATGATCGGTGTATGTTACACACAAACAAAAAAAAGCAAATCTGTGGATAAACATCTAGAATGCACATGTTATCCATTTTCTAGCTCGGTAATTCTACATCTCCGGGAAGTGACACTTTGATAAATCATTACATATATATATGAAATACCAGTCACACCATGACACGTTAACCCCTTCACTGCTGACTAGCATGCTTAAAATAGATTTCCTATTGACCCATCAAATTGTATATGATTTCTTGTATATACCAGCCCACTTATGGTGCTGTAGACCCTTTCAGCAACATAGATGTCAAAAACCCAATTATTATTATTGGTGTAATCCTCTTCTGAAGAAAGGTTATGGCAGCACATATGCAAAGACTTATCAGAGACTCCTCTGTATGGGGCATTCCTTACCTACACCCTGGCCCGGCTCCAGACCCCATACAATGAATTTGCAGAGGGCGTAACAGCACTTTCTTTACAATTGGGAGATAATTGTTGGTATAAATAATGGATAGGGTCAATATGGCACAGCATATTTTCTCCATTCTTGTCACCACCTAATTAGCCCCCCATCCCCTCTTTGCAGCTTTGACGCCTTTGGGAAGAAACAGTCTCCAGTAACTTAAAGTTACAATTTAAGGATGGTGTTGGCTACACAACTATTGTTTGCCTGCAGCAGGAAAGGGTTAAGCTTTGTTCACAAGGACGGAGACAATTGGATGCGGTGGAGAACCAAGTAAGGATCAGTCCCAAAGAAACACCAACCGAACATCAAGCAGAAGTGCCTTTGTGGCACAGTGGTTCTTACATGTGAAACACTTGGGGACTGTCTTTGCCTTTGTCATGACACATGTGGAAACCTTCTTACAATGACTACTGTTGACTGAGGAACACAGATAGGTCATGAGGTGACAGTGTACATTAAGAATCTTCTAAAAGGCACATCAAATGCTAAGGTTATGCCCATATAAATGTCTATGTCTGCTAAGAAACTAAAGAAACAGAAGAGAGAGTAACATTCGGACTTCTTGTCCCTATGACTACAAGCAGGGCTGCTGTTAGAAATCGCGGGGCCCCGTACAGACTACCTGGCAGGGTCCCCCCCAAGAAAATATTAAAGATATATTTAGCTAAAATTACAACAAAATCACTATTATCAGACACAAATATAACATAACTTGCATAATTCCTGCTAAATCTAAAAAAACAAAAAACTGTTAAATAAAAAAGAAGATGAGATGAGAAAAATATACAGGCTGGGCAGTTGGAGCTCAGTGATCAGAGAGACAGAGAGAGAGAAACAAAGTTACAATTTACAAATAAACTCCTGAGTAGAGATAACATTAGAGCCAGTGCTGGGAGGGGGGCCACACAAGGGAGGGGGATTAGTGAGGGACAACTGTCTATTTCTCAACAGATAAAAGCTGATAGCAGGGAGGGGGACAGATTAGATTCAGGTGCTGGAGGAAGATTTCTGTATTTGTTGTCCATCACTAATTCCCCTCTCTGTGTGGGCCCCCCTGTGTGCTCGGGCCCCCTACAAGAGGGCTGGTGGTCCCCCCCTATCAGCGGCCCTGACTCCAAGGCAAACATTGACTTTCATACAGGATGTGCCGTACTGCCAGTGTTGCCAACCGTCAATATTTTTACTGGCAGCCAATAAAAAATGGGCACTTTTCTCTTGCCAGTAAATGCCAATGACAAGAAAAGGTCACCAGTAAAAAATATGGCTGTGACACTCAGCTTAGAACTGCACTGAACCAGCCAAGACCACCCGAGTGCCTGCTACAGTGTGTTTGGGCTGCACCAACGGGGGTGGGTTTGAAAAGGGGTGGTGCCATCTTTAATATCGATTGAACCGTAAACAAGCATTTTCTTGGAACCTCCCGAATCCACTTATGTACTATTCGCGGACAGTGCAGGCTCAAGGGGAAGCTGCCTTGGGCCCCACAACAATGACTGGGCTCGGGGCAGCTGCCCCTTTTTCCCTGTGTTAAAGACGGTCCTGCCTGAGCATGTTGGGTGAGGTCATGGTGCAAGGGAGCAGAGTGCCCGGTGCCTCATGTGGAGGTCTGCTGGACATGAGTAATGCAGGCTGGGAGCGGGACTGTCAGTGATGTTTGGAATGGAGTGGACTGAAGGGACGACCTGGCGTGGAGGGAGACTGTCACTGTGACTCAGGAGGGGACTTGTCGTGTCGGTGATCTGTGTTGCTGCACACGGCTGTCAGTGTCACTGTGAGGATCAATTTCATGTGTGTGTGCCTGCCCATTCTAATTTCTGGCGCTACTGAGTCCTGTCCCTAAACGACCTATTTACTATATTGAAAATAAAATAAGAAATGTTTTTTTTTTCGTAAAGTAGAACTATAGGCAGAACTTTTTTTTTTTTTTTTAATTTTGTTTAGAACGAGAGAGGGTTATAACCCTCTTCCGATTTTCTGTGTCCCATTGTGGAGATTTCCCTTCACTTCCTGTCCCATAGCCAAACAGGAAGTGAGAGGAAATCTCTGCAAATTAAAGGAATTTCTTGGGGACTCTGCCAGGTCCCCATGGGAAGATGGCCCTCTATTACTTTTCTGGGGACAACCCAACATTTGGGATTTTCTTTTACTTTCACTTTCAATGACTATGGTAAACAGGACAAATAAAAACGGTGAATCTGCTTAATCGGTGCACAGACTGCAATAAAGACCTGGTAGGTGTTCCTATCGCTCTCCTCTCTGACCAAAACTAAAAAAAAGTTTTGCCTTTAGTTATACTTCAATATCTACCTTAAAGTGGTTGTAACGTCATTAGAACAAATGTGTTGTGTTACAGGATTATATATTGTCCAGTGTGTGTAAACCTATTGCATAAAATACCTTATTTACAGGGCCCGCTGGGCGTTCACGTGACCCACTGGAGCTCTCCATTCCCACTGCAGAGGGGGGGGCCTGAGGTTCCCCGCTAACATCAGCCGCAGCGGGAGGTCACGTGAGCGCCCAGCTGCGCTGCAAATTAGGTATTTTCTGCTTTTCTACACAAAGACACACAGTGGACATTATATAATCCTGTAACACAGCGGATTACAAGATTTTTCAATAGTATTATTACAGACTCCTGAGCTGACAGGCAGGGAAGGAGGGGTAGAGAGGAGACCAGCGGATGACGAAGGCACGTAACCTGACCACGGTAATTAGGGCTCAGCAACCATGATTACCGTGGTCAGCAGAGACAGGGGGACACAGGAACTGGCAGGATCAACCAGGTTTTTTTAGAACATAGAGAGGGGTAAATAACACAGCACAAACATTATGCTATCATGCTTTAACCACTTCCCGACCAATCGCCACCTATTTACTGCGGCAGGGTGGCTCTCCTGAACAAACCTACGTCAGTTGCGGGCGGGAAGCTAGGGGGCGAGCGCGAGTCGCCGCGCTCCCGCCCCCACTCGGCAGCGGGGAAGCTGATGCGCGGGTCAGGCGGCTCTGATTGCCACCTGACACAAGCGGTCGCTCCCCGCTGAGAGAGAAGAACAGTCAGCTGTTGTAAACACAGCTGACCGTTCTTCCCCCTGAAATGATCACAGAGATCCTGTGATTCTTCTATATAGGATCACATGTCTCTATGGTCATTACACAAGCCACGCCCCCCACAGTTAGAATCACTCCCCTAGACTCACATTTAACCCCTTGATCACCCACAATGTTAACCCCTTCCCTGCCAGTGTCATTATTACAGTAAAAGTGCACATTTTTAGCACTGATTACTGTAGTAATGTCACTGATCCCTCCAAAAGTGTCAAAAATGTCAGTTAGGAGTCAGATCTGTCGCAATGTTGCAGTCCTGCAAAAAAAAATCGCAGGTCACTGCCATTACTAGTTAAAAAAAATAAATAAATAAATAAAAATGACATAAATCATTCCTGTAGTTAGTAAACGCGATAACTTTTGCACAAACCAATCAAAATGTGCTTATTGTGATTTTTTTACCAGAAATATGTAGCAGAAAATTTGCCTAAAATATTAAAAAATTTAGATTTTTAATTTTTTTTTTTTGAGAATGTCATATAGCAGAATGTGAAAAATATTTTTTTTTTCAAAATTGTCGCTCTTTTTTTGTTTATAGCGCAAAAAAATACAAAAAAAAAAAAAAAAAATCGCACAGGTGATCAAATACCACCAAAAGAAAGTTCTATTTGTGGGAAAAAAAGGACATCAATTTTATTTGGGTACAGCGTCGCATGACTGCGCAATTATCCGTTAAAGTAACGCAGTGCCGAATCGCAAAATAGGGCCTGGTCATTAAGGCCACTTTTTACACCCTCCGTTCGTTGGACGGACTCCGTTTATCTCAGCGGGGGATCGATCCGCCAATCCCCCGCTGAGCAGGAGGATGACAGCTGTTCTCCGCGCTGTGTGCGGAGACACAGCTGTCAGTTCCCCATACATCTCTATGGGGGAATCAGATGGGAATGGACCGTCGGTCCGTTCTCATCCGATCCGCTGGACGGATGGAAAATAGGGTTTCCATCCATCCAAATTTGACGGATCAGATGTCAGCGGATATGTCACCGCTGACATCCGATGCCCCATAGGGATGCATGGGGGGACCGTTCAGATCCGCCAAAAAAACTGACATGCGGATCTGAACCGTCCGCCTGTGTGAAAGAGCCCTAAGGGGACAAATCCTTCCGGTCTTAAAGTGGTTAAAGGGTCAGGATTTTTTTTTTTTTTTTTATGGTTAGAAGAACTTTAAATCACATCGCTGATTACATATTGTACTTTTTTGTAGCTTAAATGTATAAATAAATCAAACTTTTGGAAATGCTAGTAAAAAAAAAAAAAAAAAAAAATTGGCTGTGCCAGTAAATTTTGGGTGTTGTGTCAGTAAATTTCAATCTGGTAGGTTGGCAACACTGTGTACCGGAACTTCTTCTAAATCCAAGTTTGCATGGTAGACATGGAGGCAGAAGACCCACTAAACACATCAACACGGACATTTTTTTGGTGTGATACTCTCTTTTCTCTCCTTCCATTGTTTAGTCAAGGAGGAGAGGATTTACAAAGAAACATGCCACTGTGCATGATCACTAATACCGACAATAAACATGGCAATGCTGAAACCACTCTCAACCAGCTTTCGGCTATATAAATTATTGATGGGATCAGGGCAACCTGACAACACCAATTTTTATTATTTCTCTTGGTAAGAAACAGTTGGAGATGAGTTGCCTTTATTGTCCATCTGGAGCTGGTGGATAGTACTCACAATTACATGAAAATTGCCAAATTGCTGGGTTGTACATGATGATAGGAATGCTTTTAAAACCTGCTGAACGCAATTAATCCAGGTTCAAAACTTCTAAAATATCTAACCACAATGAAAGTAAGTGCAATTTGAGGCTTATGATTTGTATAGGTTAGGTACAGTGTTATTATTATACTATATGTGTATATATATATATATATATATATATATATATATATATATAGTATAATAATAACACTGTACCTAACCTATACAAATCATAAGCCTCAAATTGCACTTACTTTCATTTTTTCAGTTTATCCAGCACATTACAACATAATGGCAGACAATACAATTACAATACAGTTTATTACAGTAGGATGTTTACAATGTATCCACTTACCTGCATAAGCCCCCGTTCACACCAGCGTAGCTTTGAAATCGCACTACTTCAGTGCAATTTCAAAGCCGCACATCAGTGTGATTTGCACTGCCGATTTTATTGCGGCTTGTGACTTCATACAACAGAAGTCTATGCAAGTCCCAATGAAAAGAAGTGCAGGAACCTTTTTCTAAGTGGCTGCCACACGAGTTGCAGCTATTTAAACAATTCCATTGCAGACAATGGTGTGCGACTTGTCATGCAATTTGGAACTGTCAAATCACACTGGTGAGAACGGCTGACTAAAAGACCAAGATTTTGTACAAACACAGTACTGCACTAAAAATATAGCCATATATATATATATATATATATATATATATATATATATATATATATATGTATATGTGTGTATATATATATATATATATATATATATATATATATATATATATCCTATAAATATTCATAAGCCACAAGTAGACAGACTTGAAAAATATAGTATTGGTCCACTGATCATGCGGTCTGTGCTTGTTGTGTATTTTTTCTGTTGTTGTATTGAACTGTATCCGGTTCACATCTTGGCGTTGCTATTACATGCGTATTTATGGGCGTTTTTTCAGGCGTTTTTACAGGTGTTTTTTGTGCAGGCGTTTTTAGATTGAATAGAGACCAATGGAAAACGCCTGTAATCTGCCCAAAAAGAAGCTCATGTACTTTTTTGAGCGTTGGGCGTTTAGCTCACAGCGTCAAAACGCTCAGATGTGAACAGGGGCCATTGAAATGAATAGGATTTGTCTTGTTGGGCGTTTTGAGAGCTGATCCTAGAGCAGAAAAACTCCCCAAAACGCCTAGATGTGAACGGAGCCTGAGTGTTCTGTCATTGTCTTCTTACACTTCAAAAGATTGAAAAAACATCTGCTGCACTAAAGCTACCCAAGAAAAAAAAACTGAAGGATTTAAGTTCTGTGACCTACTAAAAGTTAAAGTGATTGCAAAGTCTTGTTTTTTTTTTTTGCTATTAAAATAACAAACATGTTACACTTACTTCGCCTGTGCAATAGGTTTTGCACAGAGCAGCCCAGATCCTCCTCTTCTTGGGTCCCTGGCTAAAGCTCCAGGTCTCTCCCTACTGTTGAGTGCCCCCACAGCAAGCAGCTTGCTATATGGGGCACCCAAGCCAAGCTGCAGCTCCGTGGATCCATTCAGACATGGAGCTTTGGTTCGGGCCGCCTCCTCTCCCTTCTCATTGGCTGAGTTTGATTGACAGCAGCAGGAGCCAATGCTGTGTATCAGCCAATCAGGAGGGAGAGTCCCGGGCGACCAATGCATTCGTGGACATCCCTGGATCAAGAGGAGGCTCAGTTAAGTATTAGGGGGCTGCTGCACACAGAAGGTTTTTTATCCTAATGCATAGACTGCAATAAGATAAAAAACCTTCTGACTTTACAACCACTTTAAAGTGGCTGTGAAGCCTTAAGATTTTTCACCTACTGCATTTTATGCATTAAGGTGAAAAACCTTCTGTGCTGCAGAATCCCCCCCCCCCAGCCTCCCCTTATTCTTGCCTGAGTATGATTCAGTGATGTGCACGAGAGCAGCGGCGAGACCACCTCGGACAGATTAACCGCTTAACCACTTGCCGACTGCCTAACGCCGATCTACGTCGGCAGTCAGCCACTCACAGGCAAAGTGACATAGGGCTACGTCACTAGCTTGTGAGGGTCTAGGGAGCGTGTGCGCGCCCCTGGAGGCGCGCTCCCGCGTGGTCACGGACCCCCCCGCGCGTGTGACCAGCGGACCCGATGTCCGCTGGTCACTCGGCGATCGGCGGGGGAGAGGGAGAATGTCAGGCAGCTTGTGTAAACAAGCCACCTGTCATTCTCCTCGCTGTAAAGACACTGATCAAACGGATCTAGTATGTAGATCCGTTGATCAGTGTCCTTACAGCTCAAGCCACAGCCAATCACAGTAGAAAGCACGCCCCTAGGGATACACACAGCCCCTCCCTCCCAAATAAAGTTAACCCCTTCACAACCAGTGTATTTTTACAGTAACAGTGCATATGTATAGCACTGATTACTGTAGAAATGTCACTGGTAACCCCAAAAGTGTCACAAATGTCAGTCAAGGGTCCGATCCGTCCGCCGCAATGTCGCAGTACCGCAAAAAAAAAATCGCAGATCGCCGCCATTACGCGTTAAAAAAAAAACAACAAAAATGACAAAAATCTTTCCCTTTGTTAGTAAACGCGATAACTTTTGCGCAAACCAATCAAAATACGCTTTTTGCGATTTTACCAAACATATGTAGCATAAAACAAATTGGCCGAAAATTTTAAAAAATTTTGATTTTTACTTTTTTTTGGGGGGGGGAATTTCATATAAAAAAATTTGAAAAATATTGTTATTTTCGCAAAATTGACGCTCTTTTTTTGTTTATAGCGCGTGATCAAAAAATCGCACAGGTGATCAAATACCACCAAAAGAAAGCTCTGTTTGTGGTAAAAAAAAGGACGTCAAATTCGTTTAGGTACAGCGTCGCACGACCGCGCAATTGTCCGTTAAAGTCACGCAGTGCCGAATCGCAAAATACCCCCTGGTCAGGAAGGGGGTAAAATCTTCCGGGGCTTAAGTGGTTAAGGAACAAGCCTATTTCTGACATTTGTCGCTTACAAGTTAATATCAGTATTTTTTGCTAGATAATTACTTAGAACCTCCAAATATTATATATATTTTTTAGCAGAGACTCTGGACAATAAAATTGGCGGTCGTTGCAATATTTTATGTCACGCGGTATTTGCACAGTGGTCTTTGAAATGCAATTTTTTTGTAAAAAATACACTTCACTGAATTAAAAAAAATAAACAAAACAGTAAGGTTAGCCCTATTTCTTTTTTTGTATATTGTAAAAGACGATGTTAAGCCGAGTAAACAGATACTTAACACGTCACGCACTCGTGGAATGCGACAAACTATAGTACTTAAAAATCTCCATAGGCAATGCTTTAAAAGTTTTTACCATTACCAATTTAGAGTTACAGAGGAGGTCTTTTGCTAGAATTATTGCTCTCGCTCTAACGAACGCGGTGATACCTCACATGTGTGATTTGAACACTGTGCGACTTAGGTATGTGTTTTCTTTGGCACACGGGGACGGCAGCGCTTTAAAAAAATTTATATTTTTTTTCTGATTTATTTTTTACACTATCCCTTAAAAAAAAAAAAAAAAATCTGATCACTTTTATTGCTGTCATAAGGAATGTAATAGGCAGTGACAGGTACTCTTTATGGATAGATTTGGGGTCTAAAAGATTCCAAACTCCTCCTCTACACTTCAAAGTATTCAAAATTTGCATTTTTGAATACTTCAGATTTTTTTAAATTGGTGCTGTTGGCTGCCGAGTAAACTGGAAGTGACGTCGCTTTTGGGTTACTACATCAGAGACCTGATTATGACAATTTGAAGGGAGAAGATTTTTTTTTCGTTTAGAGGTTTACTACTACTTGCCGACTGCTCACTGGAGCACTACTGTGGCAAAGTGGCTCGATAACGTCTGACGACGTAGTACTATGTCGGCAGACATTCCCCTTTCTCGGCGGCGCGCTCCCGCTGTTTGCAGTCCCAGCGGGAGTCGGGCCAAGGGAGGAGCGGCGGCGATCGCCGCCGCTCTTCCCCGATCGTCGGGGAATCGAGTGTGGAGATCCGCCCGCTTATGTAAACAAAGCGGGCGGATCTCCTAAGTGACAGGCAGGGTCAGATTGCAGGATTCAGCATAGCTGAACATCCGATCTGTCCCTGTGTCACTCAGTCACCTCCCCCCCACACACGTCAGTAAGCACCAGGCATACATTAACCCCTCCCTCTCCAATAAAATTAACCCCTTCCCTGCCAGTGTCATTTTTACAGTAACAGTGCATATGTATAGCACTGATTACTGTAGTAATGTCACTGGTACCCCCAAAAGTGTCAAAAATGTCATTCAAGGGTCCGATCTGTCCGCCGCAATGTCGCAGTCCCGGAAAAAAAAAATCGCGGATCGCCGCCATTACTCGTTAAAAAAAAAAAACACCAAAAATGACAGAAATCTTTCCCTTAGTTAGTAAACGCAATAACTTTTGCGCAAACCAATCAAAATACCCTTATTGTGATTTTTTTTACCAAACATAGGTATCAGAAAACAAATTGGCCAAAAAATTAAAAAAAATTTGATTTTTACATTTTTTTGGGGGGAATTTCAAATAAAAAAATGTGAAAAATTTTGTTATTTTTTCAAAATTTACGCTCTTTGTTTATAGCGCAAAAAGTAAAAATCGCACAGGTGATCAAATACCACCAAAAGAAAGCTCTGTTTGTGGGAAAAAAAGGGCGTAAATTTTGTTTGGGTATGATGTCGCACGACCGCGCAATTGTCAGTTAAAGTTGCACAGTGCCGAATCGCAAAAAGTGGCCTGGACGTAAGACAGCAAAATACTCCGGTGGTAAAGTGGTTAATGTCTTTTGCAGCAACTCGTGTAATCGCAGACTCTCCGGAACCCAGCTAACCAAACCACCTCAAAATCTCCTGGGACAGGACACAGTTCTCAATGCCCACAACACAAGACCTCCAGATGTCAACAACCCTTCATCTAGACTGAACCCATCCGCTACTTTATTTTCTCTAACATCTAAACACCGGGTATTGGATACCCCCACCTCCAGCAAGGAGTACCTGCTTACAACAAGCCCTGAAAGAACTAATTCACCGAACCTTGCCAAGCACATGACCAACAGACAAACTTAATACAGGTCTCATGAAGTTTGAAAATTGTCCGGAGAACTACAGAAGCTGGAGATTCATGTTCAATTCAGTAGTCCAGGACCTTAGCATCCTACCTATTCAAAAACGTGATAGTTGAAGATGGTTAGGCTCTTAGTCATTGGACTGGACTCTTAGTCATTGGACTAAAAATGCTCATATCCACGAACCAGACAAGGACATTAATATTGCATGGGGGAGATTAGAGAACTTTCCTTATTCAAAAGATTGCAGAACTTTGCTAGACTGTCCAATAGAAACAACCAACTGAGTGATCTTCTTGAGCTTGAAATTACCAAGGAAAACCTGCGTCTAGCGGGTCTTAGCTTCCTGGACACTGCACATGGTGTAAACCCAGTTGTAGCAAAATTGCTTTAAGCCCCCGTTCACATGCAAGCGATCCGACTTCGGGTGGTGACCTCCGAGGTCGCGGTGCAAGCAGCGCGCCGCGACCTCGGAGTGGCCGCCACGGACTTCATAACATTGAAGTCTATGGCGGTCGCCTCCTGGTCGCCCCAAAGAAGCTCCGGACCCTTTTTCTAAGTCGGAGCGACTTGTGTCGCTCCTATTAGAACGGGTCCGCAGCTTCCCTATGGGAGGCGACCTGCGGCGACCTGTGAGGCGACCAGGTCGCCTCACAGGTCGCCTTAGTGTGAACGGGGGCTTAATGTTCCAGAAAAACTAACAACAGTGGGTGCAAGGTATAAGGAGGAACATCAAGTCTCCTTTATACCGCTCTCCTCTTTTTCAAAGTTCATCAAAGCTACAAACAATCCTAGCAATTCAATTATAGACATAAGTACTCTTATCCTTCAAACTACAAGAAGAAAAAACCTCCACACTAAATACAGAGATTCTAGAAGTGAGGTCTCCTTTAGAAAGATGGGAGTTACACCCACTACAGATGCAAGAGTAAAGGAAGATGAAAAGCCCCAAACGCTTATGGTGTCATTCACAACACACCACATCCTCTAAGAAAGTGTCATGTATTCATGGGAAACTCTGGATTACTTTTACTCAATTTACAACTCACATACACTATATTGTAAAAAGTATTGGGAAGCCTGCCTTTACACATGAACTTTAATGGCATCCCTGTCTTAGTCCCTAGGGTTCAGTTTTGAGTTGGCCCACTCTTTGCAGCTAAAATAGCTCCAACTGTTCTGAGAAGGCTGTCCACAAGGTTTAGGAGTGTGTCTATGGGAATGTTTGACCATTCTTCCAGAATTACATTTGTGAGGTCAGGCGCTGATGTTGGGATGAGAAGGCCTGGCTCGCAGTCTCCATTCTAATTCATCCCAAAGGTGTTCTATGGGGTTGAGGTCAGGTCTCTGTACAGTCCAGTTAAGTTCCTCAACCCCAAACTCACTCATCCACGTCTTTATGGACCTTGCTTTGTGCACTGGTGCGCAGTCATGCTGGAACAGGAAGGGGCCATCCCCAAACTGTTCCCACAAAGTTGGGGGCATGAAATTGTTCAATAGGTCTTGGTATGTTGATGCCTTAAGAGTTCCCTTCACTGGAACTAAGGGGCAAGGCCCAACCCCTAAAAAAACAACAAACACAGGAATAACCGCTCCACCAAATGATTTGGACCAGTGAACAAAGCAAGGATGGACTGCTAGCCAGGCCTTCCGATCCAACATCAGTGCCTGACCTCACAAATGCACTTCTGGAAGAATGGTCAAGCATTCCCTTAGACACACTCCTAAACCTTGTGGACAGCCTTCCCAGAAGAGTTGAAGCTGTTATAGCTGCAAAGGGTGGGCCAACTCAATATTGAACCCTACGGACTAAGACTGGGATGCTATTAAAGTTCATTGCGTGTAAAGGCAGGCGTTCCAATACTTTTGAAAATATAGTGTATATTAAGCCCAAATAGAATTGTAGGCAGGAAATGCGCCTAGCAATTAAAAAGGCCTAACACATATAGGACTAATCCAAAACAGCAAATCACCTGAGCACATTTTTTTGTACATACATACAAGCTCAAATCCATATCTGTCAACCCAACACATACTGTACATGCAGGGCCGCTGATAGGGGGGGGGGGGCACCAGTCCGCTTGTAGGGGGCCTGAGCTCACAGGGGGGCCCATACAGGGAGGGGGATTAGTGACAGATGACAATTGTGTCTTTTCCTTCAGCAGATGAAAGCTGCTCTCTCCACCTCTCCCTGCTGCCAGCTTGTCATCTGTCACTAATCCCTCTCCCTGTGTGGGCCCCCCTCTCCACACTGGCTCCAATGTTAGCTCTGCTAGGTGAGTTTGTTATCTCTGTAACTTTGTTTCTCTCCCTGCAGTTCTTCTTAAACGCCTTGTCCCAGCCTGTATATTTTTTCTCCATTGCTCTGTCTTCCTGACACAGTCACAGCTGATCAGCTGCATTCCCATGGGGTGAAGAATTAACTGATACACCAGTTCCATGGATGCCTGTTATCTTGTCCTAGTGCAGTTTAGTGTGCTTTATGTAGCTGGGCTTCCCACCCCTCCCACCTACCCCTCGACGAATCCTGATCTCTGCAACTCTGCTTTCACTTAGAGGTGTTATTGATTGTATGCACGATTTTATGTAAAATTATCGATATATGCAATTCATTTTATCTGTGTATTTTTAGCGCTGATTTTACATATATATATAGTGATATATATATATATATTACATTCTAGGTTGTATTTGTGTCTGCTAATAATGATTTTATTGTATTTTTATTGAAATATAGCTTTCAAAAAAATGAAAAAATGAAAAAGTCAAACAGCGAATGGGATATCCCCTATTGGCAACAAGTAGACTTGGCAATACGGGTTCATAGGTATTAGAGGTGGCATCAAAATGAAATATTAGAGTGTTGTTTAAGGGGCGGTGACATAGTTTCACACTAACTGGGTTATAACTTGACCTGGATCACTGCAATTCTCCAAAGCAAAAAAAAGGAATGTTCAAATTCGTAATAAATAAAAATATACATTTTGTTTAAATGCAGCGGTAACCATATTTGAAGAAGGTGGAATGTAAAGGCTCAATTCTACAATGTAACAAGATGCATCATATGAACCTTCACCGCCCTAAATACTAGAAATACTTCTAATACTGTGAACATTTGACTGCTCTGTCTAAGTGATGCTCAAATAAAAAAGGCATTTATTACACTCTGATTATTTTATACAAGGGCAATGCTTATGGGATTAAGAATTACTGGTGTTAGTTTAGTGACCCTTTTAAAATCATCTGCTTAAACAGCAGCTGGAACACATTCCCTGTAAACAATTGCCGTAGAAGGCTTTGGTGTACTGCACATGGCACACCGAATACTGAGACTGGAGGCCAATGCATGTCATCCACCCTACTTACTCACCCATCCCCTTGGTGTGGTTAAAGTCTCCTTTCACCACTTTGCAGGTTTTGCCATCGCCGTTACAAACTCCACATCGGTCTTCCTTGGCAGAAGAACCAATTATTCCATTGCAACCAATTTTCTAAAATTTGAATAAAGACAATTATTGACATGAACAAATTTAAAAAAATAAAAACGAGAGACACTTAAACAAACAGGATTTAAAGGGATTTTAAACAGTCACCTTGTAAAACAACACATTCAGTTTAAAATTGAAATTTAAGGCAAAACATTTGTGCATACAGTATCTCACAAAAGTGAGTACACCCCTCACCTTTTTGTAAATTTTATTTAATCTTTATCATGTGACAACACTGAAGAAATGACACTTTGCTACAATGTAAAGTAGTGAGTGTACAGCTTGTATAACAGTGGAAATTTGCTGTCCCCTCAAAATAACTCAACACACAGCCATTAATGTCTAAACTGCTGGCAACAAAAGTGAGTACACCCTTAAGTGCATATGTTCAAATTGGGCCCAAAGTGTCAATACTTTGTGTGGCCACCATTATTTTCCAGCGCTGCCTTAACCCTCTTGGGCATGGAGTTCACCAGAGCTTCACAGGTTGCCACTGGAGTCCTCTTCCACTCCTCCATGATGACATCACTGAGCTGGTGGATGTTAGAGACCTTGCGCTCCCCCCACCTTCTGTTTGAGGATGCCCCACAGATGCTCAATAGGGTTTAGGTCCGGAGACATGTTTGGCCAGTCCATCACCTTTACCCTCAGCTTCTTTAGCAAGGCAGTGGTCGTCTTGGAGGTGTGTTTGGGGTCCTTATGTTGGAATACTGCCCTGCGGCCCAGTCACTGAAGGGAGGGGATCATGCACTGCTTCATACATGTTGGCATTCATGGTTCCCTCAATGAACTGTAGCTCCCCAGTGCCGGCAGCACTCATGCTGCCCCAGACCATGACACTGCCACTACCATGCTTAACTGTATGCAAGACACAATTGTCTTTGTACTCCTCACCTGGTTGCCGCCACACACACTTGACACCATCTGAACCAAATAATTTTATCTTGGTCTCATCAGACCACAGGACATGGTTCCAGTAATCCATGTCCTTAGTCTGCTTGTCTTCAGCAAACTGTTTGCGGGCTTTCTTGTACATCATCTTTAGAAGATGCTTCCTTCTGGTAGGACAGCCATGCAGACCAATTTGATGCAGTGTGCGGTGTATGGTCTTAACACTGACAGACTGACCCCTTCAACCTCTGCAGCAATGCTGGTAGAACTCATACATCTATTTCCCCAAAGACAACCTCTGGATATGACGCTGAGCATGTGCACTCAACTTCTTTGGTCGACCATGGCGAGGCCTGTTCTGAGTGGAACCTGTCCTGTTAAACCGCTGTATTGGCCACACTGCTGCAGCTCAGTCTCAGGGTCTTGGCAATCTTCTTATAGCCTAGGCCATCTTTATGTAGAGCAACAATTCTTTTTTTTAGATCCTCAAGAGAGTTCTTTGCCATAAGGTGCCATGTTGAACTTCCAGTGACCAGTATGAGAGAGTGAGAGCGATAACACCAAATTTAATACACCTGCTCCTCATTCACACCTGAGACCTTGTAACACTAAAGAGTCACATGACACCGGGCAGGGAAAATGGCTAATTGGGCCCAATTTTGACTTTTTTCACTTAGAGATGTACTCACTTTTGTTGCCAGCCGTTTAGACATTAATGGCTGTGTGTTGAGTTATTTACAAGGGGCAGCAAATTTACACTGTTATACAAGCTGTACACTCACTACTTTACATTGTAGCAGTGTCATTTCTTCAGTGTTATCACATGTAAAGATATAAAAAAATATTTACAAAAATGTGAGGGGTGTACTCACTTTTGTGAGATACTGTAGATAGAAAAAAAAAACATTCTAAAATGCTCACATTCCCTCTGTTCCCAGTTACATAAGAGCTAGAGGAAGGAGAAGCAACAGCACACTAATCTTCCCAGTGAAAGGCTGTGCAGGGAGGGTGTGTCAGGACAAGTCTGATCATTGGAAGAGAGCAGGCTGAGTTCCCGGCAGAGCTAGAGAACTGACCATGCTGTGCTCTCCTGCTTAGTGTTGTCAGTTTTTAAAAAGAAAGCAGAGGGACTGGCAGGAACACCAGGGATTTTACACAAAGGAAGCAATACAAAGAGAACAGGAGACTTTCTCATACGAGTACATGGTACAGCAGCCACATATCAGGAATTTGAAATGCTGGAGTAAAACACTTTAAAGCAGATCTTCACCCTTAATATGATTTTGCTTCCTCTTCACCTCTCAACCTCTCCACTGTGCAAATTGGGCTTTTGTTTTGTTAATGAATTCATTTTTTAATAAGTAACCTCTGGCCTAGGGGAATGACATGCACTTTGCCAGCTATGCCTCCTGGAATATGTACATCATATATACCAGGTGGCATGATGCTTTAATGCGAAAGGAGGAGTGGGCGGGCCTAGTGGCACGTTATATATTAGGAGAGTGACCAGGTGAACCCGGAAGAGCTGGCAGCTTCTCAATGACGTTGTGCAAGATGATGGCAGTGCGGTACCAAGTAGGAGGCTGAAGAAAAGCAGATTGTGATGGTATTCGGACACCCTGACTGGGTATCTCCGCCAAGAACCTGCTTCTTAAGCTCTGGAACACGGGATCTGTGAATCTGGCTATAATTACCCCAAGAACTCGACAGTACATGTTTTGGAGTCAACCAGAATCAAACTGTTTATTGAAACACAAAGCACAAAGAGATATACACTCTGGGACAACCCCTCCCCCTTAGAGCCAATCCACACACACATAAACATCCCATAATAAGCTTACCCAAGGCAGACATGAACAATAGAACAATGGAATGCAGGTATTTAACAATAACAAACCCCACCCCACTAGCAAGGCTCTATGAAACACTTCTGCAATATCCTAGCAATCTGCAATATAGCTTTATATATTTCCTGAGGGATATTGTCCAGAAATATTATTGTCCCAAGTGAAAGAGCCCCTCACTCTTTCAACACAAACCACACATATAGAACCCAGGATAACCGGGGTAACACGAAAGGCTGAGTCCAGTGTGGTTGTACAGCAAGTCTGATTAGTGCAGACCCAACTGGGGTTCTTGGTCACCTTGTGCCCCTAATAGACATAGGGTGACTTACACATAAGAGGGGCCGGGGAAGCTGGACAAGGAGTCTCCTGACCTCACTAAAGCAATCTGGGTTCCACAAGCCCCCCAACCAAAGTGACTCACGTCACACAGATCACAGCAGGAAAACGCTGGATCAGCTGGGCGGGTTAATATCCTAACTGTGCTGGCAAATGGGGGTTTAAAAAAACAATAAGTGGGGGGTGAAGATCCGCTTTAAAGTCATTATATGCGAGGTTACAAATTAAAATGGCAGTTCTTAGGTAAATGCCTGGATAAAGTCAGCTAGACCTTGGAAACAGGGATGCTGTCTGTGCACTTGTGTGCTGCTATGTAGCCTTTTCTATGCGAGGTGCAAAGGAGAGAAAAGAAGGAAGGCTCTAAATCCTAAACCATGGTGGTAATGGTTCACATTTATTAGGTTTTCCACCATATGTAAAAATCACCAGAATGCCAGCCACTCTGTTTAGATACTCTATATTACCAAAAGTATTGGGACGCCTGCCTTTACACACACATGAACTTTAATGGCATCCCAGTCTTAGTCCGTAGGGTTCAATATTGAGTTGGCCCACCCTTTGCAGCTATAACAGCTTCAACTCTTCTGGGAAGGCTGTCCACAAGGTTTAGGAGTGTGTCTATGGGAATGTTTGACCATTCTTCCACAAGTGCATTTTTTGAGGTCAGACACGGATATTGGACAAGAAGGCCTGGCTCACAATCTCCCCTCCGATTCATCCCAAAGGTGTTCTGTCGGGATGAGGTCAGGACTCTGTGCAGGCCAGTCAAGTCCCTCCACCCCAAACTCCCTCATCCATGTATTTATGGACCTTGCTTTGGGTCTTAGTAATAGCTACTAGTAAGTACTGCAAGGGTTCTTATCTGATACCAGGTCTAACTTTAAATTTATGCTTAACAGCATAGCGACCGCCCCACGTACATCTCCTGTGTCAGGATGGCTGCTGTGCGCTGGATCCTGTATCTGGTATGTGATCAGCACTTCAGGGTAAGGTGCATCCCAGGTGTGCTGTGATTGGTTACAGCACCAGTGGATCAGCAGTTCCCGGGCAATAATTGATCGCAGGGACCCACTGATTAGCTCCATCATTCACGGAAGGGAGCTCTGTGTTTTTAACAACACAAAACTCTGTACACTGAAAAAACAAAGCAGGGAAAAACACAGCAAGACCGCTTAGTAAAAGCAGCAAATATTACACACAGTTAGACACACTGTAATGTAAACCCCTTGATCACCCCTAGATGTTAACTCCTTCCCGGCCAGTGTATAGTATTAGCACTAATCACTGTATTAGTGTCACTGGTGATGTCAGTGTCAGTTAGCATAGCCCCCAGCCAGCGTCAGTTAGTGGTTGATCACCGCCATTAGTAGTATAAAAAAAAAAAATAGATAAAAAGTTCCAGTATATATTCCATAGTTTGTAGACGCTACAACTTTAACACAAACCAAGCAATATACACTTACTGGGATTTTTTTTTTTTTACTAAAGACATGTAGTAGAATACATTTTGACCCAAATTCATGAAGAAATTTGATTTTTTAAATTTTTTATTGGCCCTTTCTCGCAACATACAGGACTTAAATGATAACTGCACCTTTTGAAGCATTTTACACATTACAATAATAAAATAACCCGCGCCTGGTTGATAGCTAAAATACAGTAAGCAGCTGCTGTTCACCCAATGGGGGGGGGGGGGGGAGGGTGATAGAAAAAAAAAAACAAATTAATAAAACAGCGCTTGCTAAATAAAATATATAAGAATTTTTAGGTTTTTTTTTGTTATTTTACACGTTACAGCTTGTATTCAGGGTGTAACATGCTCCAGAACCAGTTCCCTCACCCTTTGTTCCCCCCTTCCCTTTGACTATGGGTGGGGGTTCCTCTGCCCTGCACCGGCTGCCACATTTGAAGACAGTGTTGCTGCTCCAACCTCACAGCTGTTTCATTCATTCACAGGAATCGGTGAATGACAAAACTACAAGTCCCTTCTGTCACTGCGGCAGATAAATTGTAGTTCTCAATTGACTGCGAGGGTGCTGATGAGCGTCCTCCTAGGTCTACTGACATGTTCTCCAGCTTTATAACCCACTGATCATGGGTGCAATGCTCTGCAGGCTCGTGTGCAAGAAATAATAAATGTACCCAGATAGAGGGTCAGGGGTCTTGCAGCCTCATAGGACAGTCAGAGGAGAATGAAAACTCCTCCTGAAAGCTTTAACCAGGCACTGACAGAAGTCACAAGACTGTTATATACTGCTGATGAGAAAAAGTATTTTTTTTTCTCAAATAAAATTTTATTGAACGAACAATTGAAAAAAATGTGCCTGCAGTACAGTCTCCAGCTCAGTCAAAATACAATAAAAGCATAAAAGTATAACATCCATAGAAACATAATAAATCATAACCATTAACAGATACACGACTTGCATTAATATGCCCATAACGCCACACCCCATTACCCAAGGGTAACCTCTAAAACCAATTCGTAATTATCCTCTACCAATGACCAGCCGGTCCATTGTCAAGTCCACTGGTGCTAGACCAGGTGTTGCCAACCAAGGTGCTCATTGTTTATTGAATTTATCATAGCAGCCTCTGTGCTGAAAAATATATTTTTCTAATCCCGCATTAGAACTAACCATTCCTGAGAAAAAGTATTTAACAGTTTATATTTACTAAAATAATTGCATTTCCATGTTCTGTGTAGTGTGTGAGACCAGGTATAATGAATGCAGAGTCCGGGGTTTAGTAACACTTTAAAGGATCTGCTACTGATGGGTTGGTGCCAGATACCACCGCATACCTTTTAGTGGCGTCCATGCTTTGATGGGTCAGGGCCGTTTTGGCGGAAAAAGGGGACCTTCTCAATATTAATAAAAGGAAATGACCAGCGCTATGGACTAAAGTGCATATGAGGGGGGGAGGAGGAAGGTATTGTGAATAGAAGGTGTAAGCTGCCACCAATCAACCCTTGGGTACAAGGGTAAAAGTGCAATAAAAGAATGTGATAATTGGTATCGGCACTACCTTATAGTGTGAAGTAAAACCACACAAATATCAGAGTGTCACCAATGTATAGTGAATGAACTCCTAGATGAAATAAATATTACATAACCAATGTGTTTAATGAAATACAAAATAAAAACAACCAATACGGTGATAGGTGTGCAAAATAACCATATACAATAATAGTGAACATAAAAGAAAAAAAGGAAGAAAAGAGAAGGGGAGTAAACCCACTAACCACAAGTGTGTTTATCAGGTATAGAATTTCCTGATATATGTGCCCCACATGTGATATAAAAAATGATAAATAAATATAAATACTTGCTGCTGAGTGAAATTATACTTGTCCACTAGGTGGCGTTTCCATTAAGAGCTCATGCAGCAGTATATGATAAAAAAAGGTAATGGGTGCTGCTAAAAAGATACGTAGAAAAAGCCACTAGGTGGCGTTTTGCAATACAACCTGTGCAGCAATATGGATGGGGGTCTCTTCTCCGTGACGAAGGAGCAGCTCCGAGCCGGCACTTGTGCCCTAAATGCTCACAACGAGAGAAGGCCCCATAATGAGTAGTAAATCCATACAATATGTAAAGAAAGCGCAGTACACTCACTGGTAGGCCCGCGACGATCGGGACCAGAATGCAGTCGGCGCGCGCCGGGATGCCCCCGCGCTCCACGGCCGACAACCGGAAGCGACGTAGCACGCAGCAAGACTCCGCCCCACGCGCTTCGTCAGAGGGACGTCAACTGGAGCGGCAGCGGCAGCTCCAGTTGACGTCCCTCTGACGAAGCGCGTGGGGCGGGGTCATGCTGCGTGCTACGTCGCTTCCGGTTGTCGGCCGTGGAGCGCGGGGGCATCCCGGCGCGCGCCGACTGCATTCTGGTCCCGATCGTCGCGGGCCTACCAGTGAGTGTACTGCGCTTTCTTTACATATTGTATGGATTTACTACTCATTATGGGGCCTTCTCTCGTTGTGAGCATTTAGGGCACAAGTGCCGGCTCGGAGCTGCTCCTTCGTCACGGAGAAGAGACCCCCATCCATATTGCTGCACAGGTTGTATTGCAAAACGCCACCTAGTGGCTTTTTCTACGTATCTTTTTAGCAGCACTCATTCACCTTTTTTTATCATATACTGCTGCATGAGCTCTTAATGGAAACGCCACCTAGTGGACAAGTATAATTTCACTCAGCAGCAAGTATTTATATTTATTTATCATTTTTTATATCACATGTGGGGCACATATATCAGGAAATTCTATACCTGATAAACACACTTGTGGTTAGTGGGTTTACTCCCCTTCTCTTTTCTTCCTTTTTTTCTTTTATGTTCACTATTATTGTATATGGTTATTTTGCACACCTATCACCGTATTGGTTGTTTTTATTTTGTATTTCATTAAACACATTGGTTATGTAATATTTATTTCATCTAGGAGTTCATTCACTATACATTGGTGACACTCTGATATTTGTGTGGTTTTACTTCTCAATATTAGGTGGGTGAACCTAAAGTGATGGCTAATGGGAGTACATTTCCCAATTCAATTATAAAAGACTCTTTGATGGGGGAAGTTTAATAATTTGCAAAATAGATGATATAATGGTTCAGTAAATGTAAGTGGCTTAAGTTAAGCTTGTAGCAGGAGGTCCAAATTCAGGCTTTATGAACCCTTGGATCACAGACATTGTTACAATCCCTGTGACACCATAGAACAGCCTTTGTCAACCTTTTCGACTCAAAGAAATCCTTGAAGTAACCTTCCGGTCTCAGGAAACCCCTTCTAAAAATGAATATATCTACAACTCATGATACATTAGTGTGATGGTCAGTGGGAAGAATGCTTCTCACACTTGTGATCATTGGGAAGAATTACCCTCTTATAGATAACTAAAAACATCAATGGTGTCATATAGCGCATACTCAGACTGGTCTGAGGTGGTAAGCGGGGTCCCCCAAGGCTCAGTCCTGGGACCAACCTTGTTCAATTTATTCATAAACAGCATTGAGGACGGGATCAGTAGTTCTATATCAGTTTTTGCAGATGACACAAAATTGGGCAGGGCAATAACTGCACAGCATGAAGCAGATATCCTACAGAATGACCTGGACAAAATAACAGAGTGGGCAACGACATGGCAAATGAGGTTTAATGTGGAGAAGTTTAAGGTTTTGCACTTGGGGACTAAAAACATAAAAACACAATACACATTAGGGGGGGAACCTTTGGGGGAATCAAAAATGGAGAAAGATCTGGGAGTCCTGGTAGAGGATAGACTAAGCAATAGCATGCAATGTCAAGTGGCAGCTGCCAAAGCCGGCAGAATATTAGCATGCATAAAGAAAGGGATGTATTCCAGAGATAAAACTATAATCCTTCCACTTTATAAAACTCTGGTCCGACCACATCTGGAGTATTCTGTCCAGTTCTGGTCGCCAGTCCTCAGAAGGGATGTGTTGAAGCTGGAGAAAATCCAGAGAAGAGCAACTAAACTAATTAGGGGATTGGAGGACCTTAATTATGAAGAGCGTCTGCAATCGCTTGATTTATTCTCCCTGGAGAAGAGACGCCTGAGAGGGGACATGATAGCAATTTATAAATATCTCAATGGTGATCTCAGCATAGAAAAAAAGCTATTCAGTCGGAAGGATTGCATGAGGACTAGAGGACATACAAAGCGATTAGAGGAGAAGCGTTTTAACCTCAGGCAACGTGGGGGGTTCTTTACTGTTAGGGCTACAAGATTGTGGAATTCTCTACCACAAGAGGTGGTTTCTGCGGGAAGTATAGTGGCTTTCAAAAGACTCTTAGACTTACATCTCAAAGATCAGAGCATTCAGGGGTATGCAAGATGATTACAGCCACACACACCTACACAGGTTGAACTAGATGGACTATTGTCTTTATTCAACCTCACCTACTATGTAACTATGTGTCAGTGGGAACTCTAAGTGGCAGACGTTGCTCAATGCTCATGGAACCCCTAGGAACCTCTGGAGGATCCCTAGGGTTACATGGAACCATGGTTGAAAAATCCTGCCATAGAGAACCAAAACCTTTGGCACTCAAGATGTCACAAGTTCCCAATGGTATGGCTAGCCTAGCACTGTCTGGCAAGTTTACTTCTCAATGGCTTGTTCTCTGGCACGTCAGAACAGTCCGCATTAAAATGACTATGTTGGCAATTAAAAAAAACTGGAGCAAACAGAATCTGGTTACGGTTCACAGCCGCTCCAATAAGCTTCTAGCTTCAGCTTGTTCAGTTAAGCTTTGAAAATAAAAATTATAAGCTGACTGGTTGCCGTGCCGCTTCCAGTCTTAATAAATTCCTTTCAATGGTGTTCTCTCATTGTTGGAAACCTAACCTGAATCAGCACTATCTGACAGTAAGATGTACAAGGTTGTACAAAGCACATGAAAAGATGACATGGTGATTTAAAGCTCGATTAAGCATAACAAGTTCCATCTGGCAAAAAAAAAAAAAAATATTGTAAGAAGTAACATAAGAAAAATGAAGTTAAAAGTCAACTTCTCGAAACTTTGTATTAAACAGCCCTCAACACGCAATGAGAGACAGAGGGGTGGTCTCTCCTTAATTATAATTTAATAAGGATGTCGAAGAGATTAAGATACCGGGCTGACGTGAAGCTGACAATAACTATACCTTGGGCAATTTGACTCTTCTGTAAAGAATTGGGACTTGAGCATTACGTGACTGCAATCAAGGTGACATCGAGAGGAGACCTCAAGGGATGCATGTCAAGGTATAACCAACAACAGCTCAACTGTAGCCATTAACCCATTTCCTAGGAAGCCTAGCATTCATCCAGCCCACCTTATAAAACTAACACAATGAAGGGGATTCATTTTATGACAGATCACCTCTTTACAGTCACCTCCAGCAGACCACAGGTTAAAGATGATGGCATCAGGGGAGTAATATTGGGAATTAAGCACAGCATTATCAGCCCAGTTGCTGCGGTTTTACAGCATACAAGGTCAACACTCCGACCCAAATCAAGTCAGAAACATCTCAGAGAGTTGACGTAGTTCCTAATGTCTCCCACATGTTGCTGTATTAACTGTCTCACAGGGTGATTTACCCTTATGGATGCCAGATGTTACGTCAGGGACGCTGCTTTCCATTGTGGGGGATTAATAATACCAGAAACAACTCTGTTAGTGTGCACTTCAGACTTTCATAGAGTCTGTCATCTGGAAATAGGCTGTTATAGATATACAGAGTGTACGATATGGGATTACCTGCATAGATAATGTAAGCAGAATATTAACAATGTAGTGTGGTGCTGGTGTACAGCAGATTGGCACCATATTGTTTGTAAACGGATCACCTGTTGGCTTTTAAAGGCTATGACAAAAACCTTCTTTAAAATCAGAAATGTTTCAGCTAACCATTAGTGAAATACGAGGGCTGTACAGAAAGTAATGCAAAAGTGAGGATAACTTTTTTGTTACTTGTATAGGTAATTTCATATTTTGGTAGGGTAGTTGTTTTGCTATAGTAGGGTTTCTCAATCAGGGTTCCCGTGAAATCCTAGTGTTCCTCCAGAGGTAGTTAGGGGCTTTCTGAGCTGTAGCTGATTGACCCCCCATCTTATGGTGCCTCCATGGTTCCAGGTCCAACGCCACATGGCAGAACCAGTGGAATGATACCAATGAACATTTAGCTGTCTGTAGCATTCTGACCACAACAAACAAAACGGCCCATGGCCCCACCTATAACTGACCTTCATAGAAAGGAGCACATTCTGACCACCACTGTAAGGATTTAATTCTTTCTGCTGACCACTAATGTAAGGGGCATTCTTCCCACTGATTAATCATTTTTGCAGGGGTTCCCCTCAACCTGAAAATTATTTTAAGGGTTCCTCTAGAGTAAAAAAGGTTAGGAAAGTGGGCTCTAAGGGAATTTATCCTCTTCAAATTTCACATGAAGGTATAGTTACTTTCCCTCTATAGTAACTCCTCTTCTTTCTTTTTCATTGCAGGTAAATAATGGATTTCAAGCAGAGGCAACATGCAGTCATTGAGTTCTTGACAAACGAGGGGTGCAGGCTGTCCATCATCCACGGAAGGCTGCAGAATGTTTACGGGGATGACATCATTGACAAGAGCAATGTGCACAGATGAATTAAGACGTTTAAAGAAGGGGAAACTGGCATTGAAGACAAACCAGGCAGTGGGAGACCATCAATGTCGAGCAGCCTGCACCCCTTAATCAAGAACTCAATGACGGCATGTTGCTTTTGCTTGGAATCCATTATTTACCTGCAATGAAAAATAAGAGTTAATATACAAGAATTACTACTGTAAGTTAATAAAGTTATGTCCACTTTTGCAACTCATTTGTACAGCCCTCTAATTTAAAAGCCAACTTTACTTTTTAGACAAATGAGATATTGCAAGGCATAACAGCCATATGCTTGTATGGGCACTTGTAATTTTTAGCAAGCCCGTGGAAGTGTCCTCATTTTACCATCATGTGAAAATGCCTTGTCCGTGTAAATGTTGTAAAGTCTAATGCAGACATCAGGAAAGTGAATTTTGGCTTCAGGTGGTACTTTGTGGCTCAGGATGCACAAAATGAGTAGGTGCCAGTGTTGGGCAGTAGTAGAAAGAACTTATTATTATTCATTATGGAAATGTAATTTTGAATTAAAAGAAGAATTCCAATCTCAGATTGAAAGCATCAATGTGGATCCAAACTTTAGGTTCAGCTTGAACATGACCTAAGTGGTTCCGAATTGTTCTCAATTTGAATTCCCAAAGGGTTTAGATGCCTTTCTGAACGTTCCACCCCCTTGACACTGTCTATGTATACTATATGGGACTCATAGTACAAAAAATATAACTGGGCTTATAAGTCGCCACTGATGCCTTTGTTAGGTCACTCATTATTCCTATCAGGCAAATTGGACTCTCAATTCTGGAGCTTGTTACCTCACTCACCCACTCTTTCCTTATTTGTATTAACAGAGGCATGGACTCGAGAGAGAGAGAGATATAATTTTGCCCCTGTACAAATCATTAGTAAGACCTCATCTGGAATATGCAGTTCAGTTTTGGGCACCAGTTCTTAAAAAGGATATCGGGTACTGGAGAAAGTGCAGAGAAGGGCAACCAAACTAATAGGAGGCATGGAGGAGCTCAGCTATGAGGAAAGATTAGAGGAACTGAATTTATTCTCTCTTTAGAAGAGGAGATACGATCAACATGTATAAATACATAAGGGGACAATATAGTGAACTTGGTGTTGAGTTGTTCACTTTAAGGTCAACACAGAGGACAAGGGGGCACTCTTTACGTCTAGAGGAAAACCGGTTTTGTCTCCAAATACAGAAAGGCTTCTTCACCGTAAGAGCTGTGAAAATGTGGAATAGGCACCCTAAAGAGGTGGTTCTGGCTAGTTCACCAGATTGCTTTAAAAAAGGCCTGGATTCTTTCCTGGGTGTACATAATATAAATAGGTACTAATATTTATAGATAAAGTTGATCCAGGGAATATCGGATTGCCTCTCGGGGGATCAGGAAGGAATTTGTTTCCCCTGCTGTAGCAAATTGGATCATGCTTTGCTGGGGTTTTTTCGCCTTCCTCTGGATCAACTGCGGGTATAGGATTGTGTATATGGGATTGCATGGTTGGGTTTTCATTAATGTTTTTTTTTTTTTTTTTTTATTGGTTGAGCCAGATGCAACTATGCTCCAACACGTCACCTCCACAGAAGAGGTTCTGCCTCTAAAATTAATTCGCAAAGATGCAATACTTTTGTTCATGGATCATTGGAGACATACTAAACTGACTCAATTTATTATGTCTCTTCCCAAACCCTTACGCACCTTGGCGGACTTGACTCCAGTGGAAAGCATATTGGCGAGCACACATCCCATATGGAGATCAATCTCCCTTTTCTACAGTGCACTAATCTCTATGGAATCTGAGTCCTGTCCCTATTTTTTTGCCAAAAGGGGAAACGACCTACAAAATCCTTTATCTGATGCTCAACGCTCCACTATTCTCCAACTAGCACACACATCTTTGATTTCTTCGAGAATTGTGGAGATCAACTACAAGATGTTATCCAGATGGCATTATACATCTGCACGATTACACAGAACTTTCCCTGAAATTTCGGAGCTTTGTTGGAGAGGCTGTAGAAAAATTGCTACGCATGCACATATATGGTGGTCATGCCCTGTACTATGCCCTTTAGGGTCTTTAATTTTACATTGGATTGAAGTTATACAAGGCTAACCCATTCCTAATGATCCATGGGTTGTGTTGTTCCATTGCACAGGAGAACCAGTAGGCTGATATGGGTGCTCTATCACACCCTGCCTTTCAAATGCTGCTAAATCTCTTATTCCTAATTGCTGCAAACAATCTGCTATCTCCACAATACAGCAGCGGCTAAAAGTAGTTGATCACATACAGTGCCTTGCAAAAGTATTCGGCCCCCTTGAACTTTGCGACCTTTTTCCACATTTCAGGCTTCAAAGATATAAAACTGTAACTTTTTGTGAAGAATCAACAACAAGTGGGACACAATCATGAAGTGGAATGAAATTTATTGGATATTTCAAACTTTGTTAACAAATAAAAAAATGAAAATTTGGGCGTGCAAAATTATTCAGCCCCTTTACTTTCAGTGCAGCAAACTCTCTCCAGAAGTTCAGTGAGGATCTCTGAATGATCCAATGTTAACCTAAATGACTAATGATGATAAATAGAATCCACCTGTGTGTAATTAAGTCTCCGTATAAATGCACCTGCACTGTGATAGTCTCAGAGGTCCGTTTAAAGCACAGAGAGCATCAGGAAGAACAAGGAACACACCAGGCAGGTCCGAGATACTGTTGTTGAGAATTTTAAAGCTGGATTTGGATACAAAAAGATTTCCAAAGCTTTAAACCTACCAAGGAGCACTGTGCAAGCGATAATATTGAAACGGAAGGAGTATCAGACCACTGCAAATCTACGAAGACCTGGCCGTCCCTCTAAACTTTCAGCTCATACAAAGAGAAGACTGATCAGAGATGCAGCCAAGAGGCCCATGATCACTCTGGATAAACTGCAGAGATCTACAGTTGAGGTGGGAGACTCTGTCCATAGGACAACAATCAGTCATATACTGCACAAATCTGGCCTTTATGGAAGAGTGGCAATAGGAAAGCCATTTCTTAAAGATATCCATAAAAAGTGTTGTGTAAAGTTTGCCACAAGCCACCTGGGAGACACCAAACATGTGGAAGAAGGTGCTCTGGTCAGATGAAACCAAAATCGAACTTTTTGGCAACAATGCAAAACGTTATGTTTGGCGTAAAAGCAACACAGCTCATCACCCTGAACACACCATCCCCACTGTCAAACATGGTGGTGGCAGCATCATGGTTTGGGCCTGCTTTTCTTCAGCAGGGACAGGGAAGATGGTTACAATTGATAGGAAGATGGATGGAACCAAATACAGGACCATTCTGGAAGAAAACCTGATGGAGTCTGCAAAATACCTGAGACTGGGACGGAGATTTGTCTTCCAACAAGACAATGATCCAAAACATAAAGCAAAATCTACAATGGAATGGTTCACAAATAAACATATCCAGGTGTTAGAATTGCCAAGTCAAAGTCTAGACCTGAATCCAATCGAGAATCCGTGGAAAGAACTGAAAACTGCTGTTCACAAACGCTCTCCATCCAACCTCACTGAGCTCGAGCTGTTTTGCAAGGAGGAATGGGCAAAAATTTCAGTCTCTCGATGTGCAAAACTGATAGAGACATACCCCAAGCGACTTACAGCTGTAATCGCAGCAAAAGGTGGCGCTACAAAGTATTAACTTAAGGGGGCTGAATAATTTTGCACGCCCAATTTTTCAGTTTTTTTATTTGTTAAAAAATTTTGAAATATCCAATAAATTTCGTTCCACTTCATGATTGTGTCCCACTTGTTGTTGATTCTTCACAAAAAATTACAGTTTTATATCTTTATGTTTAAAGCCTGAAATGTGGCAAAAGGTCGCAAAGTTCAAGGGGGCCGAAAACTTTCCCAAGGCACTGTATATCCCATGGAAGATCTCACTTTTGAACTTCGAGATTTATTGCCCGCGGCGCATAAGATATGGGCCCGCTGGTTATCCTTTACTTACTCCACTGACTATACAGATATTATGTCTAAACCTGGTTAATCTATTACAATAAAACTTTGGATTGAGAATAACTTGGTTTAAGAGCATTTTGCAAGACAAGCAAAATTTTTAAATAAATTTTGACTTGATAAACAAACGATGTCTTGATATACAGGTAGCATCATGTCACATCTAAGTATAAAAGAGAAGAGAGGCGCCTCTAAGTGTAGCAATATGGTTACATTTACTGAAGGTTCAACATTTAGCAACTCACATGGCTGATGATTAAAACAGAACCATTTAAGTATGCAGGGATCCGTGGTAAAGATGTCTACATAGATTATCCTCGGCACCACCATCCCTTCCATGCTGCGCTGAACGAGCGCTTCAAGCCTCAATTTCAGATCGCTTTACTGCAGGGTAGTTTTCTGGGTTATAATTGCAGACTGATGGCAGTGAGAGCTGGCGGTGAGGAGGACGGTCTATGTGGACACCTTTACCCTGGATGCTTGCATACTTAGATGTGCCTCTTTTAATCATCAACCATGTGAATTGCTAAATGTTGAACCTTCATTAAATGTAACCATATTGCTACACTTAGCCTCTCTTCTCTTTTATACTCTGTAGTTCCTGTTGGATTTTGCTTCTAATCCCCTTGTGGAGGCGCCATTTGTGGATGGACATTTTATGGTTACACAACCTATCACATTGCTATAATCTTTTTATTTGGACTATAAACTGAAGGACTTATCAATAAATGGTTGTGGAACAGATTATCTGAGTTTTAATTATTTATTACTGGGAAATTCGCTTTGATATAAGAGTGCTTTGGATTACAAGCATGTCTCCGGAACGAATTATGCTTGCAAAGTTTTACTATATACAGTGGGTACGGAAAGTATTCAGACCCCCTTAAATTTTTCACTCTTTGTTATATTGCAGCCATTTGCTAAAATCATTTAAGTTCATTCTTCTTCCTCATGAATGTACACATAGCACCCCATACTGACAGAAAAACACAGAATTGTTGACATTGTTGCAGATTTATTAAAAAAGAAAAACTGAAATATCACATGGTCCTAAGTATTCAGACCCTTTGCTGTGACACTCATATATTTAACTCAGGTGCTTTCCATTTCTTCTGATCATCCTTGAGATGGTTCTACACCTTCATTTGAGTCCAGCTGTGTTTGATTATACTGATTGGACTTGATTAGGAAAGCCACACACCTGTCTATATAAGACCTTCCAGATCACAATGCATGTCAGAGCAAATGAGAATCATGAGGTCAAAGGAACTGCCTGAAGAGCTCAGAGACAGAATTGTGGCAAGGCACAGATCTGGCCAAGGTTACAAAAAGATTTCTGCTGCACTTAAGGTTCCTAAGAGCACAGAGGCCTCCATAATCCTCAAATGGAAGATGTTTGGGACGACCAGAACCCTTCCTAGAGCTGGCCGTCCGGCCAAACTGAGCTATCGGGGGAGAAGAGCCTTGGTGAGAGAGGTAAAGAAGAACCCAAAGATCACTGTGGCTGAGCTCCAGAGATGCAGTCAGGAGATGGGAGAAAGTTGTAGAAAGTCAACCATCACTGCAGCCCTCCACCAGTCGGGGCTTTATGGCAGAGTGGCCCGACGGAAGCCTCTCCTCAGTGTAAGACACATGAAAGCCCGCATGGAGTTTGCTAAAAAAACACCTGAAGGACTCCAAGATGGTGAGAAATAAGATTCTCTGGTCTGATGAGACCAAAATAGAACTTTTTGGCCTTAATTCTAAGCGGTATGTGTGGAGAAAACCAGGCACTGCTCATCACCTGTCCAATACAGTCCCAACAGTGAAGCATGGTGGTGGCAGCATCATGCTGTGGGGGTGTTTTTCAGCTGCAGGGACAGGACGACTGGTTGCAATCGAGGGAAAGATGAATGCGGCCAAGTACAGGGATATCCTGGACAAAAACCTTCTCCAGAGTGCTCTGGACCTTAGACTGGGCCGAAGGTTTACCTTCCAACAAGACAATGACCCTAAGCACACAGCTAAAATAACGAAGGAGTGGCTTCACAACAACTCCGTGACTGTTCTTGAATGGCCAGCCAGAGCCCTGACTTAAACCCAATTGAGCATCTCTGGAGAGACCTAAAAATGGCTGTCCACCAACGTTTACCATCCAACCTGACAGAACTGGAGAGGATCTGCAAGGAGGAATGGCAGAGGATCCCCAAATCCAGGTGTGAAAGACTTGTTGCATCTTTCCCAAAAAGACTCCTGGCTGTATTAGATCAAAAGGGGGCTTCTACTAAATACTGAGCAAAGGGTCTGAATACTTAGGACCATGTGATATTTCAGTTTTTCTTTTTTAATAAATCTGCAACAATGTCAACAATTCTGTGTTTTTCTGTCAGTATGGGGTGCTATGTGTACATTCATGAGGAAGAAGAATGAACTTAAATGATTTTAGCAAATGGCTGCAATATAACAAAGAGTGAAAAATTTAAGGGGGTCTGAATACTTTCCGTACCCACTGTATTTCAGTGTATACCAGAAACCCTCTCCAATGTCAATCCACTGGGCAGGACTTCTCCCACTCTACCCCCTCCTTTTTTCCTCACCTTCTTTCTACTTCTCCCCTCTGTTTCCACTTATATAAGCGGGCTCTTTTGTTTGTTATTGTGTATAAGTCTATGATTATAGACTGGTTTGGTTACTCCTCAAATATATGGTTTCTGACAATACGATATAGTTGATGCACATTGGATGTATGCATCTCACACTGTATTCTACTCTGGTATTTTATGTTATTAAGTTATGTACTTTTTACCAAACTCTTTCAATCACAAATGAAAAAAAAAAAAAAAAAGAATCCCAGGTATGGATATTTTATACAAAGTTACATTGGTCATCACTGTATAGACACTGCTTCCCCAGTGACCTCACTAGCTTCCTGGGTCCTATGTCAAGCAGCTGCCTTGATGCTTTCTAAAAACAGTAGATCGTTCTTTCATTTGTAAATCAATTTGCATTTTCTCAATGAAGGAAAAATGTTCTTGGATTGGACGAGGTGGCAAGGCAGGGCAGTGATGCCATGCTCTATACCATGGGTTTCCAACCTTTTGGCTTCTCTGGGCCACATTGAGTGTAGAGACATTTTCTCGGGCCGCATATAAAATATATACTATAGTTAAGGTATACAAGTAATGAAACGTTGCCGCGCCCTTCCTGCACTGCTGCGCCCCCCCCCAGCACTAAC
The DNA here is from genome assembly GCF_965119305.1 of Pelophylax lessonae. Taxonomy (NCBI): domain Eukaryota; kingdom Metazoa; phylum Chordata; class Amphibia; order Anura; family Ranidae; genus Pelophylax; species Pelophylax lessonae. The sequence continues at coordinate 27,426,021 of NC_138771.1, read as the reverse complement.
TTAACACAACTAGTGGATGATCCCCTCCGAGGCTGCCTCTGCCTACAGTTAGTTGGAAGCCGCTGTGGCCGTGCCCCGACTCGACTTCCTTCCTCCCCAGCAAAACAATAAATAGTCAGGGGGCAGTGGGCCGCATTGCCTGCGGTTCCGGGCCGCAGGTTGGACATGCCTGCTCTATAGCTTATCCAATCAAAGAATGCTTTTTATTCATAGTGAAAATCCAAAGCATTCTCTAAATGACGCCTGTGCTCAGCACAGCCACCCAGCAGGGGAACTGTAAGTTAGTGGAGATTACTGGATCGGTAATCTACTACATAGATTTCCAGCTGAACCAATGCAACTAAAAAATTATCCATACCTGGAATTCTTCCATAATACAGCGTTTATAGAGAAGTGTCATCTTACCAAACTCTTTTCTAGGGATGGATAAATAAGAACAGAGCATTAGAACCTGGAGGGCTGGGGTGTGGAAAATCACTTAGGAGTAGCATGGTTGTAGAACCGTTTTTTACTTGCAGGGATGGATAAACAGTAAAATACTACAATATATAACTTTTCCTTAAAAAAAAAAAAAAAAAAAACACTGTTTAAAGCTCCCGTTCCTTTCTATGAATGTAAACAAAAGCCTAGGCATTAGGTCCTGTGGTCTCTGCTAAAAGGGAGATTCTGAGTTTTTCCAAAATAATAACAGAAAATGGAGGTTGTGGTGTTATAGGAGGGATCGCATGGCTGAAATGTAACATATACACATGTACACTTAACAAGGAGTGTAAAGTGTACAAAGTATAGCCTTCCTCTCATAGCCATCTCTCTAGTAATGTGCACCCCTCATGGCAGCCTCTCTGCTAAGGTGCACCTCTCATGGCAGCCTCACTAAGGTGCACCTCTCATGGGAGCCTCGCTGCTAAGGTGCACCTCTCATGGGAGCCTCGCTGCTAAAGGGGGAACCTCTAATGGCAGCCTCGCTGCTAAGGTGCACCTCTCATGGGAGCCTCGCTGCTAAGGTGCACCTCTCACGGCAGCCTCTCTAAGGTGCACCTCTCATGGGAGCCTCGCTGCTAAAGGGGGAACCTCTAATGGCAGCCTCGCTGCTAAGGTGCACCTCTCATGGGAGCCTCGCTGCTAAGGTGCACCTCTCACGGCAGCCTCACTAAGGTGCACCTCTCATGGGAGCCTCGCTGCTAAGGTGCACCTCTCATGGCAGCCTCAGTGCTAAGGTACAGCTCTCATGGCAGCATTTCTGCTAAGATGCAACTTTCATGGCAGCATCTCTGATAAGGTGCACATCTCATAGGAGCATTTGTGCTAAGGTGCAGCTCTCATGGCAGCATCTCTGCTAAGGTGCAGATGTCATGGTAGTATCTCTGCTAAGATGCAGCTCCCATGGCAATCTCTCTGCTAAGACACAGTTCTCATGGCAGAATTCCTGCTAAGGCGCAGCTCTCATGGCAATCTCTGTGCTAATTTGCAGTTCTCATGGCAGCATCTCTGCTAAGGTACAGCTCTCATGCTAGTCTCTCTGATAAGGTGCAGCTCTCATGCTAGATTGTCTGCTAAGGTGCAGCTCTCATGGCAGTCACACTGCTAAGGTGTTGCTCTCATGCTAGTCTCTCTGCTAAGGTGCAGCTCTAATGCTAGTCTCTCTGCTAAGGTGCAGCTCTAATGCTAGTCTCTCTGCTAAGGTGCAGCTCTCATGCCAGTCTCTCTGCTAAGTTGCAGCACTCATGCTAGTCTCTCTGCTAAGGTGCAGCTCTCATGGCAGTCACACAGCTAAGGTGCAGATGCAGCTTTCATGCTAGTCCATCTGCTAAGGTGCAGCTCTCATGCTAGTCTCTCTGCTAAGGTGCAGCTCTCATGCTAGTCTCTCTGCTAAGGTGCAGCTCTCATGCTAGTCTCTCTGCTAAGGTGCAGCTCTCATGCTAGTCTCTCTGCTAAGGTGCAGCTCTCATGGCAGTCACACTGCTAAGGTGCAACTCTCATGCTAGTCTCTCTGCTAAGGTGCAGCTTTCATGCTAGTCTCTCTGCTAAGGTGCAGCTCTCATGGCAGTCACACTGCTAAGGTGCAACTCTCATGCTAGTCCATCTGCTAAGGTGCAGCTCTCATGGCAGTAGTCTTCTTGTAAGCAGCTCTCAAGGCAGTCTTCCTGGTGGCATCCAACTCCAATGGCAGTTAAGTCAGTAAACAGCTAAACTACAACTCCAGACAGATAAAGCAAGCACATCAATTTACAATGAAGGATAAAGGAAATTCAAATTTTAGGGAAAATGATCAGTATGTAAAGTCGCATCTTCGAAAATAGATGCACAGGGGGGGAAAAATATTTTCAAAATGAAAAAAAAAAAGGCTTCTTTTGTGTATTTCTTTTTAGAAGCTTGCTGAGGCAAATACTCTAATGATCGATTTCAAAAGTGTCATAGGTTAGATATTAGTTATTCTAATTTCTGAAATTAGGAGGTAAATTTAAGATGAAGACCTGCATCAAGATTTGACATACATCGTATTAAGGGAACCGTATTAGGACTTCTGTTAAGAAGGGATGATTTTGAAGGATAATCTGATTTGCTGCTCAGCCAATTACAGCAGAAATCAATTTGGTATTGCAATCAAATAAACACTCTACTTGTGACCCTATATGCTTCCCACCATTCTTCAAGCATTTTACATTTGATCAGAATGTTCCGTATTTAAAGGATTAGTATAGGCATAGCTCGTTTGGCTGTACATCTTCTATGGATCACAGGAGTGCAATTCGTTTTGCACTCCTGTAACCCGTTTTTAAAAGAGAGCAGGCCGAAATCTGCTCTTTGCCGACGTCACAGAAGCCGGTCCAGCGGTCCAGACATGCGTCATCACGACAATGGAAGTCGGGGTCCGCCAGGTGGACCGACACTCGAACTGCTGCAAGTCTGAGACGGCCACTCCCCGCCCCTCCACAGATCAGTGCTCCAGTGGGCGCGGCAGAGCAGAGGGCAGTGACCGATAGTCAGCAGCTCTCTGCTCAGGGAGCTGTCAGAACCGAGCGATCGGCGGGGTTCCATCCCTCGCTTCTCAGTGTAAAGCCCCGTACACACGCACCGATTGTCGGCCGAATGATCGGCCGTCTTTTGTCCAGTGTTGTTGTGTTGGTTGAAATGTGCTCTAGACTGCACACAAATTTTTTCGGCCAACAACAACCAACTTCAGAAGTGATTTCATGTGATGGTTTACTTTCCGTGTGTTTTTTCTTCTCTGAGCATGCCCAGTCTTGCTCATCTGATTTTTGTCTGCCGAAATCTGTACTGACTGACGAACAATCGGCCGTTCTGTTGACGGCCAACAAAAATTTTATAGCATGCACACCAGATTTTGTTCGGCCGAAAAGTAGCAGTCGGTTGTCGGAATCATCATACTAACAAGCCGACAATCGGCCGATCGAACGCTGGCCGAAAAATTACGGCCAACAATCGGGCCTTTAGAGGTGCCGGGAGACCGATGCTGCATCCACCTAGATAAGTTTGTATCTTATGGAGCATGTACACTGATCAGCCATAACATGATGACCACCCACTTAATATTGCATAGGTCCCCCTTTTGCCGCCAAAACAGCCCTGACCCATTGAGACATGAACTTCACTAGACCTCTGAAGGTCCTCTGATGGTACGCTGTGGTATCCGACTCCAAGCCCTTAGTAGCTGATCCTTTAAGTTCTGTACGTTGTGAGGTGGGGCCTCCATGGATTGGACTTGTTTTCCCAGTGCATTCCACAGATGCCTAATTGGATTGAGATCTGGAGAATTTGGAGGCCAAGTCAACAGTTGGATATCATTGATGCGTTCCCCAAACCATTCTTCAGATCAGATCAATTTTTTCCATTGCTCTGTGGTCCAATTCTGATGCTCATCTGCCTATTGTAGGTGCCTTTGGCTGTGGACACGGGACAGCATGGGCACCCTGACTGGTCTGCAGTTACACAGCCCCATACACCACAAACTGCGATGCTCTGTGTTGTCTGACACCTATTGGAACCAGCATTAACTTTTTCATCAGTCTTAGCTCCAGTAGCTCTTCTATTGGATTTGTCTACACGGGTCAGCCTTCGCTCCCCATGTGCATCAATAAACCTTGTCCACCTATGACCCCGTCTCTGTTTTGCCAGTTTTCCTTCCTTGGACCACTTTTGGTAGGGCCTAACTACTACAGTACAGGAATGCTTGCATGCAGAGCTTATGTTCTATAAAAATGAGATTTAAGGGAGCATTACAATCTAGTGAATTCTGTAATATCAAAATGTCACTAGGTCTGGATTAAAGCCCAGTGAGTGTTAGCGGTCACTCAATTTAGCAAGACGGCATTGGGACTTTGGTATTAAAAACTGCACAGTAAAGTTGGCTTGTACAGTATAATATAGGATTGCTTGGAGGATGCTGTACAAGGTAACAGGCACTTCAATTAACCACTTAAATCAGTTTTACTGCTGCAGGTCGGCTCTGTCCTGCGAAATGACGTAACTGTACGTCACTTTGCGGGATCACTAGCGCATGCACCTATTTGCCACAGGGGAAGCCAATCAGTGGGTCTGGCAGCTGCGGTTGCCGCCAGGCACCTGCGATCACTTCTCGTGGAGACAGAACGCGCCGGCTGGATAGCTGCGGGAGGGGGGGCATCCCCTCCCGCTCGCTGGGGTAACGACCCAGCGGCTCCCGAGCCGCATCGGTCATTACCACCGGAAAACAGACTGCGGGCTCTAAAAAACAGTACCAGAGTAATGCCTCTAGCTAGAGGCATCACCACGGTACAACCACTTAAAGTCAGCCGACTTAGGTCTATGTGGCTGGTCGTTAAGTGGTTAAAAGCGCCTGGGTTGCTTTTGCAGTGTGTTTTGGATCATTGTCCACCTGTACTGTGAAGCGTTGTCCAACCATATTTGCTGCATTTGGCTGAATCTGGGCTGACAGTATATTTCTAAACACTGCAGAATTTATCCGGCTGCTTCTGTCACATCATCAATAAACACCAATGACCCAGTGCCACTGGAAGCCATGCATGCCCATACCATCACATTGCCTCCACCATGTTTTACAGATGATGGTGTGTGCTTTGGATCAAGAGCTGTTCCAAGCCTTCTCCACACTTTTTAGTTTCTCATCATTCTGGTACAGATTGATCTTTGTTTCATCCGTCCAAACAATGCTTTTCTTGAACTGGTCTGTGTTTTTTTTTTTTTTTTTAGATGTTTTTTGGCAAAGTCTAATCTGGCTTTTCAATTCTTCGACTTATGAATGGTTTGCACCTTGTGGTGAACCCTCTGTATTTGCTCTCATGAAGTCTTCTCTTGATTGTAGACGTTGACAATGATACACCTACCTCCCGGAGAGTGTTCTTCACTTGTCTGGATGTTGGGAATGGGGTTTTTCTTTACCAACAAGGGGATCCTGTAATCATCCACCACTGTTGTCTGTCGGTCTGCTGTCTGTCTCCCCAGCGCATTCTTCTTTCTTCAGAATGTACCAAACTTGATTTGGCCACTCCTAAGTTTGCTGCTATCTCTCTGATAGATTTGTTTCATTTTTGAAGCCTTACAATGGCCTGTTTTACTTGTTTGGACAGCTCCTTTGAACGCATGATGCAGTTTCACAGCAATAGATACCAAATGCAAATACCATACTTAGAATCAACTCCAAACCTTTTACCTGCTTAATTAAGAAAAAAAGTAAGCAGTAGCCCACACCTGGCCATGAAACCGCTACTGATTCAATTATCCAATTACTTTTGGTGCTTTAACCACTTGCCGACCAGTCACTGGGACTGTACTGCGGCAAAGTGGTTCAATTCAGTCCAGCGACTTAGACCTACGTCGCTGGACTCCTCCCCCTGTAGGCGGCGCTTGCGCGATGCCGGAGGCGCACTCCCGCTGTTTTCAGTCACAGCGGGAGTTGGGCCAGGGGAGGAGTGGCGGCGATCGCCACTGCTCTTCCCCGACCGTCGGGGAATCTAGTTTGGAGATCTGTGTAAACAGAGCGGGCGGATCTCCTAAGTGACAAACAGTGACAGATTGCATGGTTCAGCATAGCTGAACATGCGCTCTGTCCCTGTGTCACTCAGTCACCTCCCCCCACACACGTTAGTAAGCACCAGGCATACATTAACCCCTCCCTCTCCAATAAAATTAACCCCTTCCCTGCCAGTGTCATTTTTACAGTAACAGTGCATATTTATAGCACTGATTACTGTAGTAATGTCACTGGTACCCCCAAAAGTGTCAAAAATGTCAGTCAAGGGTCCGATCTGTCCGCCGCAATGTCGCAGTCCCGCAAAAAAAAAAAAAAAAAAATCGCAGATCGCCGCCATTACTCGTTAAAAAAAAAAACACCAAAAATGACAGAAATCTTTCCCTTAGTTAGTAAACGCAATAACTTTTGCGCAAACCAATCAAAATACACTTATTGTGATTTTTTTTTACCATACATAGGTAGCAGAAAACAAATTGGCCAAAAATGTAAAAAAATTTGGATTTTTACATTTTTTTGGGGGAAATTTCATATAAAAAATGTTAAAAATATTGTTTGTGGTATTTGTGGTGCCTCAAGTCAAGGTGGGATTTTAAGGGCAGGAGTAAAGGGGATATCGAAGGTAATATAGTAGGTAAAAATTTATTTACAAAGTATGAATATAAATACAAACATTCATGGTGAAAATGGGTAAAGGCCCATTGTGCCAGTGAGAGAAGAAAAGTTTAGATGTGATAACAAGTGACAAAAATGTGACTTGAGTTGATTTTGGTGATCCTGCTCTGCTGATTCTCATGTCAAGAGACCGGAATAGACGCAGAGGAGGTAACCAATCGGTTAATCCGACATGTTTCGGCCAACTATGGCCTTTATCAAGGATCTGTCACCGATTCTAAAATAATCAAAGAGATATATGGTATCAAGTAATGGCAATTTGAAGAGAACCATAATTGTAAGGCAAAAGCGCACAATATATGAGTACATACATTTTAGATATATGTCCACTTCCTAAAGTTGAGCCTTCCCAGAGTTCCTCCAGGAGCTACAGGAACAGTATGCTGTGAGGGTGAAATAAGTGGTTGACTGAGTATACAAACAAAGGGAGCCAAAGATTGACTAGTGAATAAAGTAATAGTAATTACTTGCTGGGCAGAAGATTCTAGTCCAGGGATCCAAATAGGATTGAATATATATCAAAAAGCTTCCACAAGATTGCTTCTGAAATCTAGGTAAAATATAGTAAGGTTGCCAAGAGTAGGTAATTTTATTAAGGTATGTGTGCATTTAACATGAAAGTAATTTGGACTACTTTCCAGAAAAGTTTCCAGAGTGGTCCTTTGAAACTTGGTAGGAGAGATCTATGAAGGCTCTCCTCCAAGTAAAACTTACGTTTAGATGTGGAAATTAGCAGGGTCACAGCATGAGGGCTCCGGGTCCGCCTTCTCCCTCGGTCAGAGAGAGACTGGCAGGCTCAGAGTGTTCCCCGGCCTATAAAGGCAGTCGCGCATGCGCAGTGAGCGCTGCGTGATGCTGTCTGGTATTGTCCGTGCACGGCGTGGAGGGCGCTTGCGTGCAGCAAGAGCGCATCCCCAGAGACCGTGCGGACGTGCCAGTGAAGGCCGCCGACACAGTGCGAGAAGCCGGATCATCCCCGAGGGGATGACATGGAGGTACGAGACCGACCATACGGGTTCAAGTGCCCCGATCCATAAGGATTCGGGGCTACCTGTGCCGGGAGTTCATGGAGTCTCGGGTGGAGGCTTGAGAAGTGGATATAATAATGAAAATAAAATATAGTAACAAGGAAATAATAAATATACAATAATGAATGAATTAGCAGCATAGAATTTGCAGAGGAATTTTCTGTGGGAGAAGGAGGAAGGGGGGGCAAGGGGGGGGTTTTAAGGTGGAAAAGAAACAGTCGGGCTCCAGGGATTGATCACATAGGAGGCAGTTGGAAGATCAGTAAAAAGAGGTCCATATCCTAGGAATAAATCATAGTCAATTCAGATTGGATTTACAATCTGATATGTAATAATCAAAGTCAAAGGTGGACAAAAAATGATAATAAAAATAAAATTAAATTAAATATAATAAAAAAAAAAAAATATATATGATTATTTTAAATATAATTATAAAAGGAGTCTTTAGTCCGTTTTCCCGGAGGAAAAGCCTGGAAGGAATGGGCGGAAGCTTTGTGCTTCGTTTAGTCCAGGTGGTATGGTAGCTTTGAGTCTAGTGATCCAGCGCATTTCCAACTGTAAGAGGGTCTTGTTCCAGTCACCGCCACGAAGGGGCACATGGATTCTATCCAAGGCCATAAAGTTTATTTTAGGCATTTTGTAGTTGTGATGGTACGCTCTATGTCTACCCAAAGGGACATAGTAGTTGCCAACATGCATGGCTTGCAGATGCTGGTTTACACGTTTCCCGAATTCTTGTCGGGTCTTCCCAATATAGAAAGACCCACATTCACATGTCATCATATAAATCACGCCCTTGGTTTTGCAATTGCAAAAATGTTTGGATTGGAAGGGTTCCCCATTAGGTAAGATAGTATTGATCGTTTGACGGATCACATAACATTGGGCACAGTTCCCACAAGGGAAAGTCCCTTTGGTTCTGCAGGGATCTTTCTTGGATCCTTCTTTAAATTCACTAGATACTAATTTTTGTTGTAGGGAGCCAGCCTTCCTAAAAGTAATGGGTGGTTTTTGAGGTAAAAGTTTCGATGTGCTGGGCTCTTCCAAGAGGATTGACCAATTTTTTGTAAGGATGTTCCTGATTTGTTGATGTTCGTTTGTGAATCTGGTGATGATTCGGGTGTCTGGTTCCGTTCTGGTTGTTTCTTTGTTTTTAAAGAGAAGTGTTTCTCTGTCCATCTGGTTGGCGCGATTGAAGGCCTTACGCAGTGAGGTTTTGGTGTAGCCTCTTTGTGATAGTCTGGTAGTTAAACTGTTGGCCTCAAGTTGGAATTTAGCAGGATCTGTACAATTTCTTTTTAACCTTAAATATTGGCTGTACGGTATGGAATTAATGAGCGGTTGGGGGTGGAAGCTGGAAGCATGGAGAATAGAATTGCCGGCCGTGTCCTTTCTGTATAGTGTGGTAGCGATTTTTCCGCTGGAGTCTTTGTAGATGAGAGTATCAAGAAAGGATACTTGTTGTTTATTGTAGATCATAGTGAAGAACATGTTGTATTTGTTTTGGTTCATCTTGGTTAGTAATTCTGTAATCATGGTCTCAGGGCCATTCCACACGATAAGTATATCGTCAATATACCTTTGCCAAATGAGTATTTTATCGGCGTAGATTGTGTTCTCTTCATCAGAGAGGAATTCCTGCTCCCAAGCGCCCAGATAGATGTTAGCATACGATGGGGCACAGCTTGTCCCCATCGCAACCCCACAAGTTTGAAGGTAGTAGTTACCCCCAAATGTAAAGACATTGTGATTAAGTATAAATTGGAGCATTTCAGTAATGAAGTTGTTAAATTTAAGATCATGTTCATTTTGGTGTCGTAATATCCTCTGTACGGTCTCTACTCCTTTCTTGTGGGGGATATTATTATACAAGGATTCCACGTCAATGGTGACTAGATAGGCTTCTTGTGGTATACTGATGTCGTTAAGTATCCTGAGGAGGTGGAGAGTGTCTTGGGTGTAAGAAGATAATTCTTTTACATGAGGACGTAGATATCTATCTATCACTTTACTCATAGATTCAGAAATGCAGCCGTTACCCGAGATGATTGGTCGCCCAGGTGGGTCATCCATATTTTTATGTAGTTTGGGTAATGCATACATTGTAGGTATTCTTGGATGTGGTGTCCTGATATATTCCCATAAGGTCTGGGATATGATGCCTACTCTAAAAGCATTATCTACTTTCGAGTAGAATAGTTGGTCGTAGGTTTGAGTCATTATAGGTAGGATCTTTTTGTAACATTGTTGGTTAGATAGTATATTGAGGCACATGTTTTTATATTTTTCCTTACTCATGATTACTACATTCCCTCCCTTGTCGGAGGGTTTAATGATGATGTCATCGTTGTCCCTGAGTTCCTTGAGGGCTCGACTTTGTTTCTTAGTTAGGTTTGATGAATGTCTTGTTTCTTTAATTGATTCGATATCTTTGGTGGTTTGACGCACGAACAGTGCGATGGCAGGGTTAAGATTTAGGGATGGAAATTTGTTGGATCTTTTTTTGAAGGTTGGTTGATCAGGGGGTATTTCTTGATCATCACCATCAGGTTCTTTGCCAGATTCTATTGGGTCGTCCCAATCTTCTAGATCGCTTTCTTGGAGTAGTAGGTTTAGATCGCGAATGGCTCTGAATTCGGCTGCCGTTAGTGTGGGTGTTGCTTGAGTTGCTTGAGGTTGTTTTTGATAGAAGGTTTTAAGCAGAAGATTTCTAGCAAAAAGGTTAATGTCCTTGATGGTTTCAAACCTATCAATGCTGGTATTGGGACAGAAAGAGAGTCCCAGGGATAGGACTTCCTTTTGGTCGTCGGTAAGTGTGTGTGATGATAAATTTATCACCGTTTTTCTTCCTCCGGTTTCTTCTCCGGTGGGTTCTGTTTTTTTGGAGGTTTGGTATTTGTTTTCCCTAAAAAAACCCCCGGTTGTTTGGGGTCGATATGTGATCTTGTAAACATCTGATGTGGTCTAAGGGGCACACTTGATTCCCCTGATTGTGTATCTTGGGTATGAGATATCTGGTTTGTATCTTGGGATTGTGTTCCTTGGGTGTTCCCCTCATTTGTTATAGGTTGAGGGACCTGTTGTTTTGAGGCATCTCTTCTTCTACTCTTATGCTGTTCCGTGCCTGAGGTATGTGAGGAGGAGTCTGAGGAATAGTGGGGTTGTCCTGTTCTGTCATTGGGTCTTCCATATTGATTTCGGCGATTCGGGCGTTGGTTGGACCATTTATAGGCCCTGCCTTGTGCAAAGGCGTTTTTATCACGCCAATATTTTCTTTCTTTTTTCCTGAGAATATCTTTGCCATATTCCTCCAAATGGGATTTGAGTTTGTTCTCTTGCTCACTATACAATTGTGCTTTTTTTAGGGGGGCCAATTGTTCATAGGTTTTTTTGACGTCTAAATCGAGAGTTTTGATTTGTCTCAGATATTCCTCTTGCAAAAGAATCATAAGATTCCGTGAACATTCATTTAATTGATCTTCCCATTCTTTTTTGAGTTGTGCTGTTATGTTTTCCATAGTGGGAAAGATTTGAATTCTTAATCCCACGGGATTGATTTTCTCACTGATGTATCGTTCAAAAGTCTTAATATGCCAGTGTAGTGCTGACTTCCTCTCCAGGTGTTTTTGGAGTGTTCTGAATAGTGCCAAGATGTCGGAATCCGTTTGTTCCTTCACTTTAAAACTCGTCTGGATGCCTGACATAAGAGTCTCCCACTCGTCGCCAACCAGGTCTCCCACATTCTTTTCCTCTGTGTTTGTCATCCTTTCCACTGATGCGGGAAAAAGGATAAGGGGGACAGGAAAAAAGGAAAGCTTATCTTGAACTGTGGTAATCCCACAGTGAAAGCTGAATTTTCCTGGAATAATATAGGTCTGGTGCTTGCTGCTAAGCTACCAGTGATATATGAATTGTGTAAAGTTTGTAGTATTTCCAGAGATCCGAGAGGACTTGGATGTATTATCCATCCGGGGTGTAAGTTAGAGAATAGGGTTTTGGATCTACTGGAGGTTCAATAGTTGTGTCTGCCACCATCCCAAAAAAAATGTTTGTGGTATTTGTGGTGCCTCAAGTCAAGGTGGGATTTTAAGGGCAGGAGTAAAGGGGATATCGAAGGTAATATAGTAGGTAAAAATTTATTTACAAAGTATGAATATAAATACAAACATTCATGGTGAAAATGGGTAAAGGCCCATTGTGCCAGTGAGAGAAGAAAAGTTTAGATGTGATAACAAGTGACAAAAATGTGACTTGAGTTGATTTTGGTGATCCTGCTCTGCTGATTCTCATGTCAAGAGACCGGAATAGACGCAGAGGAGGTAACCAATCGGTTAATCCGACATGTTTCGGCCAACTATGGCCTTTATCAAGGATCTGTCACCGATTCTAAAATAATCAAAGAGATATATGGTATCAAGTAATGGCAATTTGAAGAGAACCATAATTGTAAGGCAAAAGCGCACAATATATGAGTACATACATTTTAGATATATGTCCACTTCCTAAAGTTGAGCCTTCCCAGAGTTCCTCCAGGAGCTACAGGAACAGTATGCTGTGAGGGTGAAATAAGTGGTTGACTGAGTATACAAACAAAGGGAGCCAAAGATTGACTAGTGAATAAAGTAATAGTAATTACTTGCTGGGCAGAAGATTCTAGTCCAGGGATCCAAATAGGATTGAATATATATCAAAAAGCTTCCACAAGATTGCTTCTGAAATCTAGGTAAAATATAGTAAGGTTGCCAAGAGTAGGTAATTTTATTAAGGTATGTGTGCATTTAACATGAAAGTAATTTGGACTACTTTCCAGAAAAGTTTCCAGAGTGGTCCTTTGAAACTTGGTAGGAGAGATCTATGAAGGCTCTCCTCCAAGTAAAACTTACGTTTAGATGTGGAAATTAGCAGGGTCACAGCATGAGGGCTCCGGGTCCCCCTTCCTCCTTCTCCCACAGAAAATTCCTCTGCAAATTCTATGCTGCTAATTCATTCATTATTGTATATTTATTATTTCCTTGTTACTATATTTTATTTTCATTATTATATCCACTTCTCAAGCCTCCACCCGAGACTCCATGAACTCCCGGCACAGGTAGCCCCGAATCCTTATGGATCGGGGCACTTGAACCCGTATGGTCGGTCTCGTACCTCCATGTCATCCCCTCGGGGATGATCCGGCTTCTCGCACTGTGTCGGCGGCCTTCACTGGCACGTCCGCACGGTCTCTGGGGATGCGCTCTTGCTGCACGCAAGCGCCCTCCACGCCGTGCACGGACAATACCAGACAGCATCACGCAGCGCTCACTGCGCATGCGCGACTGCCTTTATAGGCCGGGGAACACTCTGAGCCTGCCAGTCTCTCTCTGACCGAGGGAGAAGGCGGACCCGGAGCCCTCATGCTGTGACCCTGCTAATTTCCACATCTAAACGTAAGTTTTACTTGGAGGAGAGCCTTCATAGATCTCTCCTACCAAGTTTCAAAGGACCACTCTGGAAACTTTTCTGGAAAGTAGTCCAAATTACTTTCATGTTAAATGCACACATACCTTAATAAAATTACCTACTCTTGGCAACCTTACTATATTTTACCTAGATTTCAGAAGCAATCTTGTGGAAGCTTTTTGATATATATTCAATCCTATTTGGATCCCTGGACTAGAATCTTCTGCCCAGCAAGTAATTACTATTACTTTATTCACTAGTCAATCTTTGGCTCCCTTTGTTTGTATACTCAGTCAACCACTTATTTCACCCTCACAGCATACTGTTCCTGTAGCTCCTGGAGGAACTCTGGGAAGGCTCAACTTTAGGAAGTGGACATATATCTAAAATGTATGTACTCATATATTGTGCGCTTTTGCCTTACAATTATGGTTCTCTTCAAATTGCCATTACTTGATACCATATATCTCTTTGATTATTTTAGAATCGGTGACAGATCCTTGATAAAGGCCATAGTTGGCCGAAACATGTCGGATTAACCGATTGGTTACCTCCTCTGCGTCTATTCCGGTCTCTTGACATGAGAATCAGCAGAGCAGGATCACCAAAATCAACTCAAGTCACATTTTTGTCACTTGTTATCACATCTAAACTTTTCTTCTCTCACTGGCACAATGGGCCTTTACCCATTTTCACCATGAATGTTTGTATTTATATTCATACTTTGTAAATAAATTTTTACCTACTATATTACCTTCGATATCCCCTTTACTCCTGCCCTTAAAATCCCACCTTGACTTGAGGCACCACAAATACCACAAACATTTTTTTTGGGATGGTGGCAGACACAACTATTGAACCTCCAGTAGATCCAAAACCCTATTCTCTAAGTTAAAAATATTGTTATTTTTTCAAAATAAACGCTCTTTTTTTGTTTATAGCGCAAAAAGTAAAAATCGCACAGGTGACCAAAAGAAAGCTCTGTTTGTGGGGAAAAAAGGACGTAAATTTTGTTTGGGTACAGGGTCGCATGACCGCGCAATTGTCAGTTAAATTCGCACAGCGCCGAATCACAAAAAGTGGCCTGGACGTAAGACAGCAAAATCCTCCGGTGGTAAAGTGGTTAAAAAAGGGGGATGGCTATTCCTAAACCTTTCCTCCGATTTGGATGTACAAACCCTCAAATCAAACCTGAAAGAGTATACTTTCAGCCCATATCCATTATAGAACTATAGCTTGGATATATTTTGGTAAATACCTGAAAAAAAAAAAACTAAAATTGTGCCCGTGTCCAACTATATATAGACCTCTGTATATCCAAGAACAGTGCTTTTAAGTCTGTCCAAAATCAGATTTTTTTTAGGTCAGGGTCTCCAAACTGTGGCCTGCTCCAAGATTTTTTCTGGCCTGCAGCTGATGTACAATCTCTGCTATTAGGGGGACATTGCTGGGGATTCTGATGCTAGATGGGAGTCTGATGTTGACTCTGATGTAGGTTCTGAGGCATGATGGGTTCCCTGATAAAAGGAGGGACTCCTATGTAAGGAGGGACTCCGATGTGGACCCAAGTGTAAGGGAGGACTTTAAAGGGGGCCTAAGTGTAATGTAAAAGCTATCCTAGTGGCTAATAAGCTGCTGGATTGCTTTAACAGATGTCCCTCCCTCCCACCAGCACCCCACCAGGCTCTCCCGTGCAATTGGAGAGCCCTGGATCCGATCCAGCGGTGCCACCGGGTTATCATAGAGCTCGCTGCGAACCAGACAGTCCGCAGCCATCTCTATGGTCCTGGGGGGCCAGAAGAGAAGAAGTGACTTCACTTCCAATTCTGGAAGATGGAAATGCAACTATTTTTTGTTCTGGAGAGCATTACATCAAGGGTTTTTTTGTGCTTAAATTCTTAATATTAAATTTAGAAAAGACATAACAAAAATACAGAGCAATCAAAAACACAGGTAGAATTCCTTTTTTTTTTTATCTCATTCTTTCTAGGGTTGAGGAGAGACCTGGGGTCTTATAGAAAAAACGTATACATGTTTTGTGGTAGGAATAAAAGTGATTAAAAATAAAGGGATGGTGTTAAAATAAAAAAATAATAATTTCAAAGTGCTTAAGCCCAGAAGTGAACGCATACGTAGGTTGCACACACATATGTAAATGGTGTTTTCAATGCAAAACACACACACACATATACTGTACATATATGTATGTATATATATAGCTTGGAGGTTCTGAGTAATTTTCTAGCAAAATAAAAAATGCTGATTTTTACATGTAGAAGAGAAATGTCAGAATTGGCCTCAGCTGGAAGTAGTTCATCACCTTAACCAATTTTAATGCATGCTCTCTCTGCTTTAACATAGTTTAACCAGACTTGCACCACATGATCATATTATAGCCTAGAGAAACTGGGCTTCTTAAGCACAGTAACACTGGAATGGCACTTTCTGATATTATTTAGAATTCTGGGACTGGAGCTCAGCAACAAGGTAGATAATCTCAGCATGGAGAGTTGAATCCTCTTACAAACTGTGACAACACTAGTAGAGAGAATTTTCCCTGTTCCATCTCCAAACTCTAAACATGCTGATTGCTTTATTGAGTACTCTAAGCGATGTTCTGGTATAAACATCCCCAGCTGTTATATAAAACTATTTCCATCTCTTTGTTTGATTAACGCGGCTCTGTGTAAGGCTCTGTTCTGAAATACTCTCATAACAAAGCCTTATGTCTTTCTGGGATAGAGCTGGAATACTGTACCTGTTGGCATCCTATAACTCTGTCCTGGCACCTTCTTTGCTGCTTGGAACAGAGCTAGTAAACTGGGTACTTGCACATGATAGCCCAGGGGTCTTCAAACGTTCTAAGCAAAGGGCCAGTGTACTGTCCTTCAGGCTTTAGAGGGGCCGGACTGTGGCCAGTGGGATTAGACAATTCCCCAACATTAGTGCTCAATCATTGGTTTTAATAGGAGAAATAGTGCCACATTGCTGGTATCAATGGAAGAAAAGTACCCCGTTGATGGTGTCAGTACGGGGAATGGTGCCCCATCAATAGCGTCAATTGGTGGAATAGTGCCCCAAGGGCCAGTTTTGAGACAAGTGTGCTAGCGCATTAGGGGTCAACATAAGACAACAAGATTAGGTTCAGACCTCTGAGCAGAGGACAGACCAATGGCCAACATCAATCTTGTGTCTGCCAGCATCGTATAGCTCTGTGATGGCTCCTCCTCTTCAACTTGGAATAGAGCTGGTATACTGGGCACTTGCATATGATTGCTCAGTACAGGTCAATTTAGGACCATGAGATAAGAATCAGACCTCTGAGCAGAGGACAGACCAATTGCTTAAACTAATCTAGTCCTTCTCTGCAGGTTATGGCTCTGTGATGACACCCTCTCTTCTGCTTGGAACAGAGCTAGTATACTGGGCACTTGCAAATGATAACCCATTAGAAGTCCACTTAAGACAATATTAGGTTCAGACCTCTGAGCAGAAAGCAGACCAATTGCCAACACCCATCTTGTCTCTACCAGCATTTTATGGATCTATGCTGGCATATTCTGTTCTGCTTGGAATAGAGCTGGTATACTGGGTACTTGCATATGATATGCAATTATCCCATTAGAGGTCAATATAAAACTATGAGATTAAGTTCTGACCTCTTGGCAAAGGACAGATCAATTGCCAACACACGTCTTGTCCCTGCCAGCATCTTATAGCGCTGTGGTTGTGTTGCTATGACCATTTTAGTGATTTTGTATACCATAACTATATAAAATAACACATTTTAGTTACAATGTATTGTTTTCAGAATCTAGGCTTTCCCTATTAGTATGCTAATGAACTTGTTAGACTGGCTCATGAAGCGATGTAGGCAGGATGTAGGGGGAGGGAAAAGAACTGGAAACAGAGAGAGGAGGCGGCAGTTTTTCAGGACTCCAAGAAGCAGAGATCCTGGATCCTGGGAGAAGACCCCATCCCCAGGAAGTTAAGTAATTGTTTACTGTATACCTAGTGCATACATTTTCAAAGCCTATTTGCTAGGGAGGATAGATAGCTTGTGCATGTGTATATTGTATGCATATTTTGTGATACTCTGTATGTCGTGCATGGTTTTCTAAAATTGTTATGTAGTTTGTAGATACAGCATTTGCTTATTAGAGCACATTAATATACTACAGAGGTTTAATCGTTTCCTTGCTTTTACCGCAAATACCTTAAATGATGCAAAGAAAATAGGGATTACACTTTTTCTTCTTAAATAAATTCTTTATTTACCTTCTCTTCTGCTTGGAATAAAACTAGTATAGTGGGCACTTGCATATAATAACCCAATAGAGGTCAACATAGGACAATGAGATTAGGTTCCGACCTCTTGCCTATTACCAACATCCATCTTGTACCTACCAGCATTTTATGGCTCTATGTTGGCATCTTCTCTTTTGCTTGGAATAGAGCTGGTATACTGGGCACTTGCATATGATATCCTATTAGAGGTCAACATAAAACTACGACATTAGGTTCTGACCTCTGGGCAAAGGACAGACCAATTGCCAACACACGTCTTGCTCTGCCAGCATCTTATGGCACTGTGGTTGTGTTGCTATGACTATTTTAGTGATTTTCTGAACCATAACTATATGAAATAACACATTTTAGTAACAATGTATTGTTTTCAGAAGCTAGGCTTCCCCTATGCATATGCTAATGAACCCGTTAGACTGGCTCATGAAGCTCACGACAGGAAGTGATGTAGACAAGAAGTAGGGGGAGGGGAAAGAACTGGAAACACAGACAGAGGCGGCAGCAGTTTTGCAGAATTCCAAGAAGCAGAGATCCTGGATCCTGGGAGAAGACCCCCATCACCAGGAATTAAATAACTGTTTAGTGTATACCTAGTGCATACATTGTCCATGCTCATTTGCTAGGGAGAATGGATAGCTTGTGTATGTATATATTGTATGCATATTTTGTAATACTCTGTATGTTATGCATTGCTTCCTAAAATTGTAAGTAGTTTGTAAGTACAGCCTTTGCTTATTCCAGCACAATAATACACTACAGAGGTTTTGTTGTTTCCTTGCTTTTACCGCAAAGAACCTTAAAAGATGCAAAGCAAAATAGTAATAACACATTCTCTACTCTATTTTTTTAATTCTTTATTTACCTTCTCTTCTGCTTGGAATACAGCTAGTATAGTGGGCACTTGCATATGATAACCCAATAGAGGTCAACATAGGACAATGAGATGAAGTTCCGACCTCTTGCCTATTGCCAACACCGATCTTGTCCCTGCCAGCATCTTATGGCTCTGTGCTGGCACTTTCTCTTCTGCTTGGGCTGAGCTGGTCTAGTACAAATTACTTGAACTATTTAAAGAACCTGAAAATAACTTCAAGAAACTGACAGCGGTCAGAAGTGTTTAGAGTGCCATGTGACTGTGTGGTAATAAGTATATGCTTGTGTAATCCCGGTAAAAGAGATCTGTCATTATACATTTTAGCATGTTATAGTTACAAAAGGATATAACATTAAATTTGCTTTCATTTTAAAACACCCTGTAATTTATTGCTGAACATAGCTTTAAGGAAGGAGGACTGTTTACATTATGCAGCTGCAAGCAGCGAAGCCATTTTCTATATTCAGAAATTTTCTCAGACAGATGTAGCTTTAAAGTCTTTACACACGTGAAATATAGCAGTACACATACAGATCAAATCTTTTTAACCACTTGCCGACCGTATCACTTACATATACGCCGGTAAGGCGGCTCTGCTGTGCTAGATCACGTACTAGGTACGTGATCTGGCACTTGCTGGTAGGAAGAACCTGGCTTTACTGTGATTTTACACAGCAGATACCAATCAGTGGGTGCCGGCCAATTGATGACTGTTGGCATCCGCCGATCGTCGGGAAGACACACAGGACAGAGCTCTGCCTATGTAAACAAGGCAGAGCCCAGTCCTGTCAGTGGGATGCAATGGATTTTCTTTCCCTGCAAAGTAAGGAATAAATTCCATCAATTCCCTTAGTAAAAGCAGCGCACACAGTACACAAACACTGGTTAGGCACACGTTTAACCCTTTGATAGCCCTAGATGTTTAAACCCTTCCCAGCCAGTGTTATTAGTACAGTGATAGTGCATATGTTAAGCAATGGTCACTGTATTAGTGTCACTGGTTCTTAAAAGTGTCAATTAGTGTCTGAGTGTCTCAGTCCTGCTATAAGTCGTTGATCGCCACCATTAGTAGTAAAAAATAAATAAAAATTCCAGTATACAGTGCCTTGCGAAAGTATTCGGCCCCCTTGAATTTTTTGACCTTTTGCCACATTTCAGGCTTCAAACATAAAGATATAAAACTGTAATTTTTTGTGAAGAATCAACAAGGAGGAGGAATGGGCAAAAATTTCAGTCTCTCGATGTGCAAAACTGATAGAGACATACCCCAAGCGACTTACAGCTGTAATCGCAGCAAAAGGTGGCGCTACAAAGTATTAACTTAAGGGGGCTGAATAATTTTGCCCAGTTTTTTTATTTGTTAAAGTTTGAAATATCCAATAAATTTCGTTCCACTTTATGATTGTGTCCCACTTGTTGTTGATTCTTCACAAAAAATTACAGTTTTATATCTTTATGTTTGAAGCCTGAAATGTGGCAAAAGGTCGAAAAGTTCAGGGGGCCGAATACTTTCGCAAGGCACTGTATATACCAGAATTTGTAGATGCTATAAGTTTTGCGCAACACAATCAATATAGGCTTAATGAGAATTTTTTTTGCCAAAAATATGTAGCAGAACACATATTGGCTTAAATTGATGAAGAAATTAGATTTTTAAAAATGTTTTATTAGATCTGTTTTATAGCATAATGTAAAAAAAATACATATAGTATGTATATATATATATATATATATTTTTTTTTTTTTTTTTTAATTGGTTGGCCTTTTTTTGTTTATATCACAAATAATTAAAAGCGCAGAGGTGATCAAATACAACCAAAAGAAAGCTCTATTTGTGGGGAAAAAAAAGACATGAACTTTATTTGGGTACAGTGCCATTGTCCGTTAAAGTAAAGCAGTACCGTAAGATTGGACTGATCATGGAGGGGGGTAAATCTTCTGGAATTCCAGTGGTTAAACATAATTCCTAAGTACGTGTATTATTAAAGGGGTTTAACTTTAAACCCGCTCCTTCAAAGTTTCAGCTATTCATCTCAGAGGGTATATCTAGGTTTCTTCTGAAATGGCCAACTCGATGCTCATAAATACACCCCTGAGAGTGTAGAAGTTGACAGCTGAGTATACTTTAATTATTCATCACGCTCTTCTAAAAATGCTAACCTGATAAAACAATGTTTTCTATTAACTGCTTTACCATAAAGATATTTCCCCTTACTGCTTACTGTCACGTAGTAGAGAGATGGATTGCTATGTATTGCTTTGGAACTCTGAGGCTCACTTTCTTATTTACCTCCTTCAAGCCACCTCCACCATGGGCCTTTAAGTGAGATTTAACACAATGAGGTGGAAAAGCTTAGCGATCACATGACCGTTGTGACTGGCTCTCACAGCGGTCACCTGATTGGGAGTCCATTCTGCTTGATCCCGATCAGAAGTCGTGAGCCAGAGCGGTCAGAGACATGCACACAGCATGCAAGGAGCACTCTCAGTTTACAACCTCAGACCGCAGTGGACGCATATGTGCAGCGGATGGTCCTTAAAGCCCATGTATCCTACTGCTGCGTATATGCTTTATGTGGTTGGGAAGACAAACAAAAAAAAAAAAAAATGGGATTTTTGACCTACCATAAAATCCATTTCTCCGATGTTCATTGACGGACACAGCTCCTGATCTTCTTAACCATTGGGTTAAGAGCTGGAGAGCAAAGCCACCAGATCAGAGATCCTTTTGTTTTTCGGCTGGATTTGATTGTCCAGAGACTTTGGACACTAGTCCCATTTTGCCAAGATCTCCCTTTGCAGGGACCTCGTATGGAACTGTGCAAACGGGGTAGAAACCATTAGGTCCAGTATCCTCAAGCAAGTCCAGAGGGAGGACCACCTGCAAGAGATGAATCGCAGCATGCAACTTCTGGAATTTGTCCAAAGGAAGGAACACTCTGGCTAGAGCCGAATCCAGAGGCAGACCCAGATAGTCCAGTTTTGTGGAAGGAACCAGAGCAGACTTCTGATAATTCAGAAGCCAGCCGAACTCCCTCAGAGTTCATATAGTGATGTCCATGTTGTCAATCAGAGCAGTATGAGACTCTGC
The DNA here is from genome assembly GCF_965119305.1 of Pelophylax lessonae. Lineage (NCBI taxonomy): Eukaryota > Metazoa > Chordata > Amphibia > Anura > Ranidae > Pelophylax > Pelophylax lessonae. The sequence continues at coordinate 27,404,620 of NC_138771.1, read as the reverse complement.
TCGCAAGAGAAGGTCGTCCAGGAAGCCCAACAATGCGATCCCTCGCTGACGTAACAACGCCATCACTGGAGCCAACACCTTTGTGAAGATCCGAGGAGCAGAGGCAAGACCAATGGGGAAATGCCACAAACTGATAATGCTCCTCTCCCACTGCAGGGTGGAGGAAGCGTTGGTGACAGACACATATTCGAATGTGTAAGTAAGCATCCTAGATGTTGATAGAGGCAAGGAAATCCCCCTGATGCAAGGATGCCACCACCGTGTGAATAGATTCCATTCTGAACTTCTGTACCAGCACAAAGCAGCTCAGGGCCTTGAAATCCAGAATTGGACGCACCTTTCCGGAGGGTAAGAACGAAACTCAATCTTATAGCTGGAGCGCATCACTTTGTGGATCCAATTGTCTTGCACCAAGGAGGTCAAAGGGTCTGAAAACCAGCAAAGACATCCCCCTACCCCAGGCACGGGGGAGGGCGCACCTTCATGCATAAGGAGCTTTGTCTGTAGGTCTGGAGAAACCTGCTTTGGACTTGCCAGACCAAGATCGCTTGGATCCTCCCGAAGAGGCCTTGAAATGGCTTTGAACCCTTGTCAGCCAATTCTGAGGGACGAAAAAACTTCCTGTGAGCCGAGGACGGCCATGTCTGAGACGAGGTTCCTTACCCTTACTAGCCTGCGGAAGAAAGGTGCTCTTCCACCCCTGTGAGATTCTTAATGATGTCATCCAGGGTAGCTCCAAACAGGCGATCTCCTTGAAACGGATCATCAGTCAAGGCTTTTATAAAGGTCAGGTCAGACCAACAATTGAGCCACAAAACATGCCTAAGGACTACTGCCGAGACAGTCTAAAAAGCAGGGGAGTCGCATCCAAAGAGGCATCACAGATAAACCTCAGCCCCTGGACCAACTGGTCTGCCAGCTCCGCAAAGGCAGGGGGGAGCTGCTCACCCTCCAGGTCACGTAGTAAAAGCTTAGCCCACTCGGTCAGAGTTTGTGACACCAGGGCAATGGTAAAGACCAGTCTGAGTGCAGAGCCAGCCACAGTGAACATACTACGGGCCACAGCCTCCGACTTTCTGTCAGCAGGATCCTTTAAAGCCAGCGATTCTTCTACCGGAATCATGGTTGCCTTATTCAACCTGGAAACTGAGGGATCCACTGCCGATGGAACAGTCCACTTCTTAAGGAGGGACTCTTCAAAACAGTATCTCACTGCGAATCGCTTAGGGACCACAAAGGGATGTTTTGGTCGTTTCCACTCTTTTGCGACAAAGCTGTCAAAATAGGAAGGAAACGGAAACACCTTTGCCGCTCTGGACAGCTTGTGAGTGCCAAAAGGAACCGGTGCCTCCACCGCAGCTTCAGCTGCGTCGTCTATTTTTAGAGTCTAACGCACAGACAGAATCATTGCATCCACCAGCGCCTTTTCGTTCGCAGGCTACAGGAGTGAAGGAATCATCCTCACTATCTGAGAACTTAGGGCGTGAGGCCGCAGACCCCTCAGGGCAGGCCCCGTTTGAGGCAGCCAGATCAGATTCAGAATTTGAGGAGACAGATAAAGCAGGGGAAGGAAGAGGGCACTTTTTACTACCCCGCCGCCCAAAAGCCAACTCCACCACCAGGGACACAAAGGACTCCAGGACCGCCGTTAGTGCATCAATAGATTGTTGGGACCTGGAGGGCCCCACAGGCTCTGAGAGGGGGTCAGGTGGGAAAATGTGCTCCAATAACTCCTTGAGGAATAAGGGTAAGCCACAAAAGTGCAAAAAGACACTGCCAAGGGACACACTCCCACCATGCTGGTAGCACCAACCGGTCGCCAGCCACAGAGCACCCCCCTGATCCTGCAGCAGAGAGAGGGAGAGGACCCCACCAGACTCACCACCCCACGAGGCAGTCACCGGCAGTACAGGATTAAAGCACTCCACGTGCAGAGTCCAGGAAGGAGAGAGGCCCAGGAGTCAGCACCAGGGAATAAGGAGGGGCTACCACAGTAAAATGGCCACCCAGAAGGCTCCACAATAATTGTTGCCATTGATTTCAATGCCGGACTAATGCAAAATGGCCACCGCGGCTACACATACATGGCCGCCAGCCTATACAGAAAATAGGCTACAAAACAATGGCGGCCCTGCGAGGCATCCTTGGGCCCAGGCAAGACACAGAGAAAGAAGGGGGGGCTTTGGCAGGAGCCCCCCACCAGGTACAGCCCTCCACACAGCCAATCGCCTAATCACTGGCGGCAAACCCCTCCCCCCCCGGCCCCATCGCCAGTACAGCAACCTGCCCTAGCCCCAGGAGGTAGCAAGACCATCATATGACCCCCGTATAGATGGGGATGAAGAGAGGAGGGGATAGATGACCCACAGGATGATGAGACTCAAGAGGGGGGCCCCAACGGGAAGGAGGGGAACCCGGGGGTCCGACTGTCCCAGGGAGGGGCCGCGTCCACCCCAAAACCCTCCAGGGGGGAGAGGGGTGATAACTACTCACCATACCAGGAACCAGGCGGGGACCACTCCAGACAGAACCTGCTCGCCATCTAAATAGGGGGCTCGTTTTATATGAAGGGAAAGGGAGAGCCAATTAGGTAGAGCAAAAAACTTCTAGTACCAACATCCCAAAATTATAAGTGGAAAAAGAAAAGCAGAGGACTGATTAATGGGAGAGCTGTCAACCAGGAGGAACGCTGCAATGCAGGCCGAGACCCAGTCATATGCGACCTCATGAGGCGTTTAACTCGCAGGCCAGCCCCTGTCCGGTGAAGCTATGTCGTGGCCGACCTAGCGTGGAGCTGAGGTCTGTGCGCGCTCGCTGGCCAGACTGGGGTGACCACTGGACCTAGATTATCCAGCCTGTCGCCCAGTCCGGCAGTTGCATGTAGATCTCGCAGGAAAACACCAGGAGAAAAAAATCTAAAAAGAAAAAAATACCAGAACCAGAGATCCCAGCAAGGAACTAGGTCCTTACTCCTGACTAGGCAGAAAAAAAATACCAATATGGGAATGTTTGACCATTCTTCCACAAAAATCAAGGTCCCTAAAGATATAGATGAGAGAGTTTGGGGTGGAGGAACTTGACTGGCCTGCAGAGACCTGACCTCAACCCAACAGAACACCTTTGGGATGAATTAGAGGGTAGACTGCGTACCAGGCCTTCTCGTCCAACATTAGTGTCTGACCTCACAAATGTGCTTCTGGAAGAATGGTCAACCATTCCTATAGACACACTCCTAAACCTTGTGCACAGCCTTCCAAGCAGAGTTGAAGCTGGTATAACTGCAAAGGGTGGGCCATCTCAATATTGAACCCTACGGACTAAAACTGGGACGCCATTAAAGTTCATGTGGGTGTAAAGGCAGACGTCCCAATACTTTTGGTAATAAAAAAAACAGGTTATACATTGGAGTCATAGCAATTTGCAGTGGTTTTCTTTGCCTGCCACTGCAGACTGCAATGCAGGAAGAGGACTAACAGGACTGGTATTTAGAAATTTGAACGTTTGCAAAAGACTATTGAGGTACTGCACCTGGCATTTCCCATGGACGCATAGATCTGCCTCATAGGGACCGCATGGGGTTCCATCCAAGACTCTGTCCGCCACCAGTATTGGAGTATCACGGCCTACAGGAGTGCAGTATAACTCACATGGCTTATCTAGGAAATAAAGAAAGCAAAAGTTGGCAAAGTATTTTCCTCTGAGACACCCAAATTCAATTTATTTTAGTATGGAAAGACCAGTAAACTAAGGCTAGGTTCACACATGCCCGCTGCGAATTTCCAAAGCAGCTGTTCAGCTGTGAAAATTTTACCTTAGCTAGTTAAGGAGGGGGCTGGGAAGCTGGCCATCGCATCTTTAACAATGGATGACTCATCAGCTGTCAGAGAGGTTCCCCGCTGACATCTGAATGTAAAAAAACCCATTGCCGGCAATAAAAAATTGTGAAAAAGCAGGGTGGGGTCTGGTAGGGATTTTAAGGGGAACCCCACGCCAAAATTAAAACAAAGCAACCACAAAAAAAAAAATAAAGATGTGCCCCCCCCCACCCCAAAATCTATACCAGTCTCTTAGGTCTCGTATGGATTTAGAGGGGAACCCCGACGCCAAAATGTAAAAAAAATAAATAAAAAAAAAATAAAAAAAAAAATTGGTGTAGGGTCCCTCCCAAAATCCAAACTAGACCCTTATCAGAGCATACAGCCTGGTCAGGAAGGGGGAGGAATGAGCAGGTGCTTTCAGGTCGGCAGTGGCAGCGGGCGTTGTGACTGATGATGGATCTATGCCAGGGGACAATGTTTTTGTTTTTTTAATAAAGGAATTGTCAAACATTTTTGGTAAACGAGTAGGGGTACGAGTGAGTACCCCTACTCATTTACATGGGGGGGCAGGATCTGGGGCTCCCTTGTTAAATGGGACTTCTAGATTCTGATAGCCCCCCTGCCTGCAGACCCCCACAACCATTGGCCAGGGTTGTAGGGAAGAGGCTCTTTTCCCCATCATCATGTGGACAAGGTGCTTTGGGGTGGGGGGCGCAGAGCCACCCCCTTCTCCAAAGCACTCCCCCCATGTTGAGGGCATGTGGCCTGGTATTGTTCAGGAGAGGGGTGGGGCGTGCTAACTCGCCCCTTCTTTTCTGGCCTGCCCAGGCTGCATTGCATGCTCGGATTGGGGTTCGGTATAGATTTTGGGGGGGGGGGGCTCCACACCATTTTTTTTTTTTTTTAATTTTAGCGTGGGGGTTCCCTCTTAACATTCACACCAGACTCGAGAGGGGTCTCCAAACTTTCTAAACAAAGGGACAGTTTACAATCCATTCGACTTTATAGAGGCCGGACTGTGACGATCGAGGACAGAAAACATTCTGGCATCAGTGGGAGTAAACTATGTCCCACCTTTGGTATTGTGAAGGAAATTTGTACATCCTATATATTATTGTATTATATTTTGTATGTATTGCACACCGAACTCACTGTGCACATGGCACTAATAATGTTTTCATTACATGTTTGTATTTCTTTCGAGTCCTGATTAGAATTAGCCTTCCTATGTTACGCCCCTTGTTACCATAAAAGTACAATTGTAATATTAATGTGATACCTAGGTAATCATGTGTATAAAGGCCTTCAATTCCGTCAAGTAAAACAGAACAGTAATTTGGGGAAAGATTCGGAGTGTATCTTTTTGTGTCTGTTCCCTACTGCAGTAGCTATTAATTTGGAACCACTAAACAATATGAGGATAGGAGTTGCCTATTTATAAAATGTCCAGAACAGAATTAGAGGAGAAATATTGCCCCAGAACTGGTGTCATTGGGAAGAACTGTGTTCCATCATTGGTGTCAGTGAAAGGAATAGTGCATTATTGTTGGTGTTAGTAGAAGGAATTGTGCAGTATTGTTGGTGTCAGCAAAAGGAATGATGCAGTATTGTTGGTGTCATTGGGGAACTTGTGCCTTATTATTGACATCAGTGAGAGTAATAGTACCCCATCATTACTGTCAGTGGAAGCAATAGTGTGCCATCATAGGTGTCACTGGGAGAAACGGTGACCCATCACTGGTGTCACTGGGAGGAATTGTGACCCGTTGTTGATGAAAGTGGGAGGAACAGTGCCCTATTGCTGGCGTCAGTGGCAGGAATTTGCCGCTATTGTTGGATCAGTGGATGAAATAGGTGCCCCAAGGGGTTGATAAAGACAAGCAATGGGCCACATCTGGCCCACAGGCTGCAGTTTGGAGACCATTGCTTTAATGCTTGGGTGTCCAACCTTTTGGCTTCTCTGGGCCCCATTGAGTGTAGAGAAATTTTCTTGGGCCACATATAAAATATATACTATAGTTAAGGTATATAAGTAATAAAATGCCGCGGCACCCTTCCCGCGCTGCCGCGCCCCCCGCACTAATTTAACACAACTAGAGGATGATCAAATGAAATGAAATCAGTATACAGGGGATTACGTCTTCTGAGAGATAATAAAGGAACACTCTAACCACCATGACCACTTCAGTGTTTGGAGGGGTCATGGTGGTAGGAGTCAGAAACACTGCACATGCTTGACCCCCCCCCCCTCCCCTCCGAGGCAGCCTCTGCCTACCGTTAGTTGTAAGTTGCTGTGGCCGTGCCCCCGACCCGACTTCCCTCCTCCCCAGCGAAAAAAAAATTGTTAGTGGGCCGCATTGCCTTTAGTTCCGGGCCGCAGGTTGGACATGCCTGCTTTAATGCAACTACATATAATTCCATTATAGATTACCCCCCCCCTTGCATCCATTGTTTTGTGAATCTGTTCCACAAAAACAATGTTTGAAAAAAGTCAGTCACTATATAACTACTGGATTTCCCATTCATGTAAAAGTGAAGAATCAGTGTAGTATGGATTACACGTACCATCAATAATTATGGCGGTAAGGAGACTTTTCTTCTTGTTGCTGTTGCGATCATGGGATTGACACTGATGGTCCCTGAAGCTGGTGCCTCCTTTAGGACATGGCAAATTCTCACACACCATGTGTTCTACACTTGCTCCTTTGCAGCTACGACCTCCAGGTCCCGGACTGTCAGAAAGGAAATATAGAGTCAAAACTTGGTGGGCCATAAATTAACCAGGATGTACCCTGCTGTCCTGAGGATCTACAGCGGATGTCCTGAAGGCTATGTACCTGCTTCTACAAGACAGCAGAATGTAAAACGATTTCCAAACCATTGATTCATATTCCTTGGAAAGCTTTCAGCGTGGAGGTTAATAAATCTGATTCGGAATTAGGCCATGAGCTAATGCTGTCTATCCACACAACAGTGTAACATTTCCTTTCCTCCTACTGCTAATACAACCGGCTCATTACAGTGATTTATGGGATGCATTTACAAACTTCACTGGAACTCTAGACAACAACTGGAGAGAAAATTCTAAAATAACGGTAAACTGAGCCAGAATGTCAATGAAAAGTCCTAACTCAAACAAGGCTAGCACAAAGCTATCATTAGAAGAACATTAAAAGAGAAATGCCGCTTGTTTTTTTAAGGTATTTTCTAGCTGAGCAAAGCAAATTGTTTTAAAAAAGCACATATGTCTGCCTGCCAATTCAAATAGCATTTGTGAAGAGAGGACATGCCTTCATTCCCCATGGGGGCCAGAGTTTACACTTGCGTTGCAGACCATTACAACCGTATGCCCTACTCACATATCAGATATAGCATGATGTCAGAGATTTAGTGCCAAACACTTATGATCTCTACAGGATCGCTTAGTGAAGTCATAAAATGTAAGCACAGATTAACCCTCAGCTAAGCATGCCAACCAAAGGAATTATCTCTCACCAAGAATGATGAATGGTCTCATTGCTGCCCTTTCCTCATACTTTTCATGACTGCATGCACAGACCTTCTATGACTTGAGCAACCTATGTGTATACAATAAATTAATATCCGCGTTGTGATGTATAATTTAGTGAAAATCGAAAAAAATGAAAAAAAAATTTTTTTTTTTTTAATATAAATCCTGAAGCTGCTGCTCACTAGGTAAACTACCAGAAAATTGTTAAAAGATATAAATAGACAGCGCTAACAGGTAAAAAAAAAAAAAATATATATATATATATATATATATATATATATATATATATATATATATATATGCTATAAAATTAATAATTATACTGCAGCAAAAATGCATTCATAATCGATGGATATAAATGAATAAAGTGCAATAATGTGCAATAAATAAGTGTCCATAATGTAACCATATAAAGTGCAAGTGAATTGATTAAGTGCAGTCCAAAAGATGGTTTCTTCCAACGAAACTAAAGTGCCAAAAGGTGCTCAAATCCTTTTATTGATGATACCTTTGTGAGTATTATTTTTTACCTTAGATCTTAATAAACCCTACCGGCTTCACTATGTATGGCTTCTTCCTTTTCTTTTAAAACCCATATTGGAGAGAGAGAGAGGAGATGATCAATTAAGGAGCCATTCTAAGCCGTGCATGTTATCCATCCATCCGTTCAAGGGATATCTTATATGCCTGGGTAGCTGCATTTATCCTGCAATCCGAACAAGGAACACTATATATGCTCGAGGCTCATTTATATTCTCAATCTGGTGAGTGCATCCCCATTGGGGGTCCCCCTTCTTTTCTTGAAGAGCACCTGGGCACTTTAAAGGATTTGAGCACCTTTTTGGCACTTTAGTTTCGTTGGAAGAAACCATCTTTTGGACTGGACTTAATCAATTCACTTTCACTTTATATGGTTATATTATGGACACTTATTTATTGCACATTATTGCACTTTATTAATTTATATCCATCGATTATGAATGCATTTTTGCTGCAGTATAATTATTAATTTTATAGCACATATATATATATATATTTTTTTTTACCTGTTAGCGCTGTCTATTTATATCTTTGAGCAACCTATGAGTGCTGGAAAACCTTGAATAACTCATAGATCTTCAGTTATATTATATTCATGCCCTTAAAAGATATACAAGGGAGGTAACAAAAGTAATGCAAAAGTGGGCATAACTTTTCTTTATTAACTTTCGTAGGTCATTCAGATTTCAAATGTTGGTAGAGTAACTCCTCTTCTATAACAAGGGTCCCCAAACTGTGGGCGAGGGGCTAGATGAAGTCCTTTGCTTGCTTTTATCCGGCTGGCCCTTGGGGCACTACTAGTCCGGCTGATACCAAGAAAGGGCACAATTCCTCCCAATAACTCCAACAATGGGACTCCTTTCCTCCCAACGCCACCAACCATGGGGCACCTTTCATCCTAATGACACCAACCATGGTGCATAATTCGTCTCACTGACACCAAACATGGGGCATCGGATGCAGTCTGGCCCCCCTAAAGTCTGAAGGACAGTAAACTGGCTCTGTTTAGAAACCATGGGGCCCCTTTCCTCCCAATTACACCAACCATGGGGAACCTTTCCTTCCAGTTATACCAAAAATGGGGCATTTTCCTCCCAATGACACTAACCATGGGGTACCTTTCCTCCCCATGACATCAACCATGGTGCATAATTCCTCTCACTGACACCAAACATGGGGCATCGGATGCAGTCTGGCCCCCCTAAAGTCTGAAGGACAGTAAACTGGCTCTGTTTATAAACCATGGGGCCCCTTTCCTCCAGATTACACCAACCATGGGGAACCTTTCCTTCCAGTTATACCAACAATGGGGCACCTTTCCTCCCAATGACACTAACCATGGGGTACCTTTCCTCCCAATGAAACCAACCATGGGACACCTTTCCTCCCCATGACACCAACCATGGTGCATAATTCCTCTCACTGGCACCAAACATGGGGCATCGGCTGCAGTCTGGCCCCCCTAAAGTCTGAAGGACAGTAAACTGGCTCTGTTTAGAAACCATGGGGCCCCTTTCCTCCCAATTACACCAACCATGGGAAACCCTTACTTCCAGTTATACCAACAATGGGGCACCTTTCCTCCCAATTACACCAACCATGCAGAACCTTTCCTTCCAGTTACACCAACAATGGGGCACCTTTCCTCTCAATGACACTAACCATGGGGTACCTTTCCTCCCAATGAAAACAACCACGGGACACCTTTCCTCCCCATGTGACCAACCATGGTGCATAATTCCTCTCACTGACACCAAACATGGGGCATCGGATGCAGTCTGGCCCCCTAAAGTCTGAAGGACAGTAAGCTGGCTCTTTGTTTAAAAAGTTTGGAGACCCCTGCTCTATAATAACTCCTCTTCTTCACTTCATTGCCGGTAAATAATGGAATCCAAGCAGAAGCAACGTGCCATCATTGAGTTCTTAATGAAGGAAGGGTGTAGGCTGTCCGACATCCACAGAAGGCTACAGAATGTTTACAGAGATGACACCATTGACAAGGGTCACCAATGACAAGACATTGCTCTTGTCAATAGTGTCACTTCTCTAAATATTCCATAGACTTCTGTGAATGTCAGACAGCCTGCACCCCTCCTTCATCAAGATCTTAATGATGGCACATTGCTTCTGTTTAGAATCCATTATATACCTGCAATGAAAAAGAAGAAGAGTTACTATAGAGGAAGAGTTACTATAGAAGAAGAGTTACTATAGAGGAAGAGTTACAATAGAGGAAGAGTTACTATAGAAGAAGAGTTACTATAGAGGAAGAGTTACTATAGAGGAAGAGTTACTATAGAGGAAGAGTTACTATAGAGGAAGAGTTACTATAGAGGAAGAGTTACTATAGAGGAAGAGTTACTATAGAGGAAGAGTTACTCTACCAACATTTGAAACTTGAAAACAACTAAGTTATTAAAACAAGTTATGCCCACGTTTGCATTATTTTTGATACAGCCCTCGTACTATTCTAGATGAGATATTCTTTTTATTTGAATATATTTTCCCAAACCACAATAAGATATGGTGATTAATATACACAAAGAGCATTGGGGAGAATGTTGGAAACCACAAAACCGCAATGCCTTGCCAACACTGCTTGTCAACCTTCATGACCCTTTGTACTGTTGTGTGCGGTTACCAAGTAATCTGCACTGCAAAGCAATATAGAAAAAGAATAACAGGATCTCATGCCCCTTCTACATGTCCAGGACTAACTCCTACATTGCACTACGGGCAGCTGGTTCATCTCATACGACTTCACTCAATCTGCCCTGAAGCCATCTTTTCTGTGCTGAGTCTGCCGAATGCCACCAACAAGTTCTCTTGCTCAGGAAAAGCAGCCATGCTACAAAAACCATGATGTCACATTTAACCTAATAAAGGACAGCTCTTTTACTAAACCGGTTTATGGTTGTGTAATGAAAAATCAGGCATAGATAAGTAACCTATTTTCAGAAATTCTGGATACACTGTTCATTTTACAATGTAGTTCAGTGCCTAGTGGTGATATAATGTGGAAAATTACGCAAACAACTATCAAGGTGCCAAAAGACCAAAGGTCTCAAAACCCCAACTGAACAAGAGAGATCACAGCACTAGAAATTATTTAACTATTTATGAAAAAAAAAATGTAATTGTTAATATTTTACAATATTCAAATACCGTACTTATGGGTGCACAGGCATAAAACACACACCCTAATTTTAGGAGGGAAATTTCAGGGAAAAAAACCTTAAATTTTAAATAAAGAACTTTGAAGCAAAATAAGGGTCAGTGCCCATCAAGGCAGCCTCACCAGTGCCCATCAAGGCAGCCTCACCAGTGCCCATTAACGCAGCCTCACCAGTGCCCATCAATGCAGCCTCATCAGTGCCCATCAATGCAGAGATGCTGGATTACAGAGCAGGGATCTCCTGTTTACTTGGCGGCCACTGTAATACATAGTCATGCCTCCTATGATAGACAGAACACTGGTCCAATGTCAGGACGTGTGACATCTATCATAGAAGCTGGGACTTCATATTAGAGAGGGAGTAAACAGGAGATCCCTGCTGTGTGATCCGGCGGCGATCACACCCCCCCCCCCCCTTTTCCCCTCTGAGAAAGCCCAGGTAAAATACCGGTGTAGAACACGCACACATGATTTGCCCTCTATTTGTGCGTGTTATATGCCAATATGGTAATTATTTCCTGAAGAATCTACAACAAAACTAGCCCATATTTTAGCAAGTATTACTAATAAATAAAAATGTCAGTATAACTAGAAAAATTAGGGGCTCATGCACAAGAGGGTCATACTGCATACAGAGCCTTTGTAAAAACGTTCCCAGCACCCTCCCGCGCTACATACAGTCATCCATAGATATCAATTAGAAGATGGGGCTGAATGCAGTTACTGTATACTCGAAGGATTGCATAGACTACCCACACAGATGTATGCTCTAAATGCAGATGGTCTGCGTCATCAATTGTTGAGTTTTATGGCTATCTCTAATGCCTGATGGATACCCTCCAACGAGATCCCTTCGATGATGTCTAAGCTCTTTGCAGACCATGACTTTTTGCCTGTGGCCATCAAGTAATAGAACTCTTCTCAGTGAGGGCTGGAGGTGAAGATTTAAAGTGTTTGTTACCCCCCCCCCCCAAAAAAAAAAATGGATCCTGTTCCCTTAAAGCAGTGACGGGGAACCTTGGCACCCCAGGTGATTTGGAACTACATTTCCCATGATGCCCAACTACACTGCAGAGTGCATGAGCATCATGGGAAATGAAGTTCTAAAACATCTGGGGTGCCAAGGTTCCCAATCACTGCCTTAAAGCATGCATACCAGCACGGTGCTTGCGCTGTATAATTTGGCCCCCTGTATAATCTAAAAAACCTGATTGATCCTGCTTGCCTATGCCCTCCCTCCTGTAAACTGACCATGTTAATCAAGGCTGCTGAGCCCTGACACCGTGGTCAGTTTACGTGCCTCCGTCATCCGCAGCCCTGTTCTGTCCTCTCCCCCCTCCCCTCCCTGCCTGTCAACTCCATCCACTACCCAGCCTTCCCCTCCTGCTGCCATTATAATGCAATAACCTTGATACAATCCGCTCTGCTAAATTAAATAATGCCCCCAGTGCTCTTTTTTTTTTTAAATGCCACTGTGTATCTCATTTCAGAGCACTGATAGGCGCTCACATGACCGGCCGCCTCTCTCCTCCTCTCCTGGCTGATGTCAGTGGGGGTTTCTCAGGCCTGCCCACTTTGCTGTCAGATCGAGAGAGGAAAGAGGTGGTCAGTCATGTGAGCACCAATCGGCGCTTGGAAATTAGGTACACAGCGGCATATTTTTTTAGAAACATGCACTGGGGGCATTTTTTAGTATAGCAGAGGGGATTGTAGCAAGGTTATTGAGTGGCTTAATAACCACTTTAAAAATGTTATAAATTTTATAAATTCTGGTTTATGATCAGGATTTTATGTCGTTTTTATAGTATGTTGGCAATATGTTAATTATTATTTGGGGTGGTGTATTATTTGCATTTGGTAGTTGGATTTTTCGTAATATATCTGTGTTATTTATTCTATGTTGTATTTGAATTCCATGGATGGTTTTATTTGCAGTGTAGTTTTAATTTGTTTTTATTCGGTGCTAATCGGCTGTTATTGGTAATTTTGTTGTGTCTTTGCATCTTATTAACCACTTAAGCCCCGGGAGATTTTACCCCCTTCCTGACCAGGCCCTATTTTGCGATTCGGCACTGCGTGACTTTAACGGACAATTGCGCGGTCGTGCGACGCTGTACCTAAATGAATTTGACGTCCTTTTTTTCCCACAAACAGAGCTTTCTTTTGGTGGTATTTGATCACCTGTGCAATTTTTTGATCATGCGCTATAAACAAAAAAAGAGTGACAATTTTGCAAAAATAACAATATTTTTCACATTTTTTTATATGAAATTCCCCCCAAAAAAATGTAAAAATCAAAAATTTTTAACATTTTTGATCAATTTGTTTTCTGCTACATATGATTGGTAAAAATCACAATAAGCGTATTTTGATTGGTTTGCGCAAAAGTTATTGCGTCTACTAACTAAGGGAAAGATTTTTTAATTTTTTTTTTAACGAGTAATGGCGGCGATCTGCGATTTTTTTGCGGGACTGCGACATTGCGGCGGACAGATCGGACCCTTGACTGACATTTTTTACACTTTTGGGGGGACCAGTGACATTACTACAGTAATCAGTACTATACATATGCACTGTTACTGTAAAAATTACACTGGCAGGGAAGGGGTTAACTGTTGGAGAAGGAGGGGTTAAGTGTCTCCCTAGGGGCGTGTTTCTAACTGTGCAGGGATGTGGCTTTACATGTAAAAGCAGAGATCTAAGGTCCTACATAGCAGGACCGTATGATCTGTGTTGTTACACAGGGAAGAATGACAGGCGGCTTTGTTTACATTAGCCGCCTGCCTTTCTCCCTTCACAGCGGATGATCGTGAGTGACCGGCGGACATCGGGTCCACCGGTCACTCGCGCGGAGGTGTCCGTGCGGGGGCGGGAGCGCGCCTCAGGCGGCGCGCGCTCGCCCCCTATTGGCTCACAGACTAGTGACGTACCGGTAGGTCACTTTGCCTGGCCGGGGCTGACCGCCGCAGTATATGTACTTGCGGCAGTCGGCAAGCGGTTAAATTTATTGTTGTGATTGTGTATGGTCTTCGGGAAATTGTTGTGACACAAACACACTTAACAATTTCCCTTTGGGATTAATAAAGTATTCTATATGAGGCAACTGAGTAATGCTGATTCACACCATAAAAGATGTATTTCTTGCATTTTCCTGAATTGCGTGTTTTCAGCAGCCTCTTCAATTCAATGGGCTGTCCAAGTGCTGGAGTGTACAAAAGTACTGTACCCATTATTTTTAAAACCACCACTATTTTGCTGGATGAAAACACGCCTGGGTTACCTAGATGCATGGGGTACAAAGGGGAAGAGAACTCACTGCTCCAGGTGATTCCAGAAGCCTGATGACACACCGGTGCACACCTTGGCTTGCCTCCGTGGATAGAAGAAATGGCTGCACTCCAAGTGTGATCAAAATTCAGGTTTATTGGCTGAACATCCCAATGTGACAAATGTGGCAAAGGTAGACACGTTTCACACACTAGTATGTATGCTTAATCATTAGTAATGATGGCGGCGATCTGCGATTTTTAGCGGGACTGCGACATTGCAGCGGACAGATCGAACCCCTAACTGACATTTTTTAAACTTTTGGGGGGACCAGTGACATTACTACAGTAATCAGTGCTAAAAATATGCAGTTACTGAACTAATGACATTGGCAGGGAAGTGGTTAACATTGTGGGTGATCAAGGAGTTAAATGTGAGCCTAGGGGAGTGATTCTAACTCTGGGGGGGGGGTGGCTTCTGAAATGATCATAGAGACATGTGTTCCTATATAAAAGGATCATAGGAGCGCTGTGATCATTCCAGATAGAAGAACGGTCAGATGTGTTTACAACAACCGCGGGGAGCGATCGCGGGTGTCAGGCGGCAATCAGAGCCACCAGCCCCGTGCATCGGCTTCCAGGCTGCAGAGTGGGGACGGGAGTGCGCCGCTGGTGGCACGAGCTCGCCCCCTAGCTCCCTGCTCGCGACCGACGTAGACCTACGTAGATTTGCGCAGCAGAGCCACATTGCCGCAGTAAAAGAGGGCAGCCGGTCGGAAACCGATTAACCATAGCGCGGATCTCCTATACAGCGTGTCCTACATTTGTTTGTAGTGTTGGAATATTGGTGAGTAGAGCTGCACGATTCTGGATAAAATGGGAATCACAATTTTTTTTTGCTTAGAATAAAGATCACGATTCTATCACATTTCTTGGCGTAACATCTTTCACATTATACAAAAAAAATTGGACAAACTTTACGGTTTAGCTTTTTTTTTTTTTTTTTTTTTATTCATTAAAGTGTATTTTTGCTCAAAAATTGCGTTTTAACCACTTGCTGACTGCCGCCCGACTATATACGGCGGCAGTCAGCCCCTCCCAGGCAAAGTGACGTACCAGTACGTCACTAGCCTGGGAGCGAATAGGGGGCGAGCGCGCGCCGCTGGAGGCGCGCTCCCGCCCCCACTCGTACCCGAAGAAGCCAGCGCATGTGACCGGTGGACCCGATGTCCGCCGGTCACTCGCGATCGTCGGGTAGAGAGGGAGAAAGGCAGGCCACTCGTACCCGAAGAAGCCAGCGCGTGTGACCGGTGGACCCGATGTCCGTCGGTCACTCGAGATCGTCGGGTAGAGAGGGAGAAAGGCAGGCGGCTAATGTAAACAAAGCCGCCTGTCATTCTCCCCTGTGTAAAAGCACAGATCACTCAGTCCTGCTATGTAGGACCGTTACACACACAGCAACATCCAATGACAGTTAGAAACACCCCCATAGGGACACACTTAGCCCCTCCCTCTCCAATAAAGTTAACCCCTTCCCTCCCAGTGTCATTTTTACAGTAACAGTGCATATGTATAGCACTGATTACTGTAGTAATGTCACTGGTACCCCCAAAAGTGTCAAAAATGTCAGTCAAGGGTTCGATCTGTCCACCGCAATGTCGCAGTCCCGCAAAAAAAAAAAATCGCAAATCGCCATTACTCGTTAAAAAAAAAAGACAAAAATCTTTCCCTTAGTTAGTAAACGCAATAACTTTTGCGCAAACCAATCAAAATACGCTTATTGTGATTTTTTTTTTTACCAAACATAGGTAGCAGAAAACAAATTTGGCCAAAAATTTAAAAAAATTTTGATTTTTACATTTTTTTGGGGGGGAATTTCATATAAAAAAATGTGAAAAATATTGTTATTTTTGCAAAATTGTCGCTCTTTTTTTGATTATAGTGCATGATCAAAAAATCGCACAGGTGATCAAATACCACCAAAAGAAAGCTCTGTTTGTGGGGAAAAAAAGGACGTCAAATTCATTTGGATACAGCGTCACACGACCGCGCAATTGTCCATTAAAGTCACCCAGTGCCGAATCGCAAAATAGGCCCTGGTCAGGAAGGGGGTAAAATCTTCCGGGGCTTAAGTGGTTAAGGAGGGATGGGCTCTCTCCAAGCTCACCCGCCTATCTATTATTACGCATGTGCTTCTACTATAGAGGTTCTCAAAAATGTATAGAGTTCGGAGTGCAGATAATATTGGGGTGCCATGAAGTGGTTCTGCAGCTTACGCATGTATTTGCAAACAAACGTGTGCAAAACTAAACCCCTGTTTTTAATGCATATTGTTAGGAAAATTCGGTTGGTTGCAGGTTGGTCGGTAAGTAGAGTTGGGAATTTTCTTTGGTTTTTTGTTTGACATACATCGCCCTTCCATGTACTCCTTGCTGCAAAGGCCAGTTATAGGTGGGGGCAGTGGCCATTTGTTTCTACCATAAATTCTTAACACAGCCTCATCCCTAATTATAAGAGGGTGTGCACACTATGTACTCACATTTTAGATTTTTGTTTTTCCCTACTATACTATTTCAAATTTTTTTTATTGAACTGCACAGATTATAGGTCACATTAACCACTTAGGGACCGCCCTACGTACATATGCTGCGGCAGGCAGCCCTTAAGTGCAAAATCACGAACCTGTACAGGATTTTTTTTTATTATTTGGGTCTGGGGTGTGCGCACGCATGACCCGCTCTGACCAGACACAGCGGGAGCCAATCAGCGGGTCCGGCGGATCTGATGTCTGCCGGCACCATACGATCATTCCCGAGGCTTACAGAACTGTGATCTTCCTATGTAAACAAGGCAGATCGACGTTCTGTCAGAGGGGAAGATGGAGATCTTGTGTTTCTGCTAAGCAGGATCACGGATCTCTGTCTTCATCCAGTCAGACCACCCCCACACAGTTAGAAAACACTCCTTAGGAACACATTTAACCGCCCCTGATGTTAACCCCTTCCCTGCCAGTGTTATTAGTACAGTGACAGTACATATTTTTAGCACTGGTCATTGTACTGGTGTCACTGGTCCCCAAAAAGTGTCACTTAGGTGTTGATTTACTAAAAACTGGAGAGTGCAAAATCTGGTACAGCTGAGCATGGTAGCCAATCAGCTTCTAACTTCAGCTTGTTCAGTTAAAGCGGAATTCCGGCCTCGGGGGGTCAAATTTAGATAAAAATACCCCCACGACAGTCAGAGCTAGTATATTCCACAATGGATAGCCTCTGAACTGTCCCGGGTCACACTTACCTTTTAGAAGAAATACTTACCTTGAAAATTTCTTCTCAGGTGTGGGCAGCTGAGCGCCGGTTCACATTGCAGCGACGCTACTTCACACCGCGACCTCCGAGGTCGCGGTGTGAGCAGCGCGCCGCGACCTCGGAGCGGCCGCCACGGACTTCATAACATTGAAGTCTATGGCGGTCGCCTCCGGGTCGCCCCAAAGAAGCTCCGGACCCTTTTTCTAGGTCGGAGCGACTTGTGTCGCTCCTATTAGAACGGGTCCGCAGCTTCCCTATGGGAGGCGACCTGCGGCGATCTGTGAGGTGACCAGGTCGCCTCACAGGTCGCCCTAGTGTGAACCGGCACTTAAGCCAGCGCATCCTCTTCTGCGGCCTCTTCGTTGACATTGGAGTCCCAGAATGCCCTGCACCGGCCCTGCTCGTCAATTCCGATGCATGCACGGCATCCCTGCACAGCTTCTGGGCATGTCCGGAACTCGCCTTTAAGCTTTGACCATAAAACCTGGGAGCTGATTGGCTTCTATGCAGAGCTGCACCAGATTTTGCACTCTCCAGTTGTAGTAAATCAAACCCTTTGTGTCACATTTGTCCGCCACAATGTCGCAGTGCCACTAAAAATCACTGATCGCCACGATTACCAGTAAAAATAATAAAAAGTCCACAAATCTATCCAACAGTTTGTAGACGGCGACGCTATAACTTTTTCGCAAACCAATCAATATATGCTTATTGGGATTTTTTTTTATTTTTTTTTATGTGTTTTATAGCACAAAAACTAAAAAAAAAAACTACAGAGGTGATCAAATACAACACAAAAAATATCTAATTTTAGGAAAAAGGAACATACATTTTATTTGGGTGCAACATCGCACAACCGTGCAATTGTCAGTTAATCAGTTTTGGACCAGAAGGATTTTCCCCCTTAATGACCAGGCCATTTTTTGTGACTCGGCACTGCGGTACTTTAACAGACAATTGTACAGTCATGCGACACTATACCAAAATGTCCTTTTTTTCCCCACAAATAGAGCTTTCATTTGGTGGTATTTGATTACCTCTGCGATTTTTATTTTTTGCGCTATAAATAAAAAAAAAAACGAAAATTCTAAAAAGACAAAAAAAAACAATATTTTTCACTTTCTGCTATATAATAATTTCAAAATCAAAATGTTTTCATCCTATTAGGCCAATTTTTATTCTGCTACATATTTTTTGTAAAAATAAAAAAAATCACAATATGGGCATTTTGATTGGTTTGCGTAAAGGTTATCGCGTCTACAAACTACGGGAAAGATTTGTCATTTTTATTTATGCATTTATTTTTTACTAGTAATGGCGGTAATCTGCAATTTTTAGCGGGACTGCAACATTGCAGCGGACAGGTCAGACACCTAACTGACATTTTTGACACTTTTGGGGGGACCAGTGACATTACTACAGTAATCAGTGCTAAAAATATGCACTATTACTATAATAATGACACTGGCAGGCAAGGGGTTAACTACAGCCACGGACAATCCAAGGGTTAAATGTGTCCCTAGGGGGTGCTTTCTAAGTGGGGGAGGGGTTGGCTTTCTGCATGAACACAGAGACCTGTGTTCCCAAATAAGAGAAACACAGGATCCCTGTGTTCATTACTGACAGAACAGCGGTCTGCCGTGATCAAAGGGTTAAGTGTGAAGCTAGGGGAGTGTTTTCTAATTGTATGGGGGAGGGCTTGTGAAATGACCATAGAGACCTGTGTTCCTATATAGGAGGATCACAGGCGTTCTGTGATCATTTCAGAGAGAAGAACAGTCAGCTGTGTTTACAACAGCCGACTGGTGTTCTCTCTCAGCGGGGAGCGATTGCGGATGCCCGGTGGCAATGGCAGCCGCCGGTCTCGTGGATCAGCATCCCTGCTGCTTAGTGGGGGCGGGAGCATGCCGCCGGCGGGGCGCGCTCGTCCCCCAGCACCTTGCGCACGACCAAATTAGTGCTACATCGTTTCAGGCAGCCGAGCCGGCCTGCCTCAGTAAATCTGCGGGGGGGGGGGGGGGGTGGTTTGGGGGGGCGGTAGGCAAGTGGTTAAAGCAACGCAGTGCCGTATTGCAAAAAAATGTCCTGGTCAGGAAGGGGGGTAAATCTTTCAGCGTTGAAGTGGTTTAAAGCTTTCACACATACAGGCTTGCACACAAATGAAACTAACTAGTAGGGTCTAGCTAACGGATAAAACGTGGCGCGGGGCCTTTTTACAGCCGGAAAACGGCAAAGTCCTGCTCCATGCCAAGATGTCTCTATGGTCACCTTGGCGTGTCGACTTCTACCGCCGGTCACCCTGACATGGAAGCCGACTTCTACCCCGCCGGTAACCCAGACATGGAATCCGACTTCTACCCCGCTGGTCACCCTGACAGGGAAGCCGTCTTCTACCCCGCTGGTCACCCTGACATGGAAGCCGACTTCTACCCCGCTGGTCACCCTGACATGGAAGCCGACTTCTACCCCGCTGGTCACCCTGACATGGAAGCCGACTTCTACCCCGCTGGTCACCCTGACATGGAAGCCGACTTCTACCCCACCGGTCACCCTGGCATGGAAGTCGACCTCTCCCCCCTGACGCACAAGAGTCCCCCATCCAGCAGGGCGAGCGGCTCCAGGCTCTTCCCCCGCCGGTCACCCTGACATGGGTGGCTCTAGGAATGGAGGCTTTATTCCTGCCAAAAATTCTACAAAGCCTCTGGACTCCGGGACCCAGAGATGTAACAAAAAGAAGACCTCAGGTGACATTAGTGTTAACCCATGAGAAAGAAAACGAAGATCCTCTGTTCACCTATCAACACATACAGTAGGAATTTCCATTTGAAATCGCTACATAATAAAACACAGAGGGACCTTCCAGCAAAAACTCTAAAGCTGGACATGACCCTGTGAAGCTTGGCTTGTGGAGTCGCACTGTTGAAGCTACATGTGATTTGTGTTAAAGGCTTTGCTCAACTGCAAGATATAGTCTCAGAGTACTTGGACAGGCCACATGCATCCGCCCATTTTCCTGTTTTCGGCTTGGCTCAGACAAGTGTAAAGACGACACTGCCAGCAGAAAACGTATTTTCCCCAAACTGAAAGTGCAAACATCGCTTTCCCCTCTGATAGTAAGACAGCTGTTCACTGTGTAGAAGTATTCTTAAGCCCCTCGTTCACATTGGAGCAATTTTTCATGTGATTTGACACGTTGCAGCCTATTGCCGACAATAGCCCCGCTCCAATCGGTGAGACGCCAACTTTGCGGCGGTGCACCAATTTGCAAAAGTAGTTCCTGCACTACTTTTGCCAATTTCGGGCGCGACTTTAATATACAGTGGGTACGGAAAGTATTCAGACCCCCTTAAATTTTTCACTCTTTGTTATATTGCAGCCATTTGCTAAAATAATTTAGGTTCATTCTTCTTCCTCATGAATGTACACATAGCACACCATACTGACAGAAAAACACAGAATTGTTGACATTGTTGCAGATTTATTAAAAAAGAAAAACTGAAATATCACATGGTCCTAAGTATTCAGACCCTTTGCTGTGGCACTCATATATTTAACTCAGGTGCTTTCCATTTCTTCTGATCATCCTTGAGATGGTTCTACACCTTCATTTGAGTCCAGCTGTGTTTGATTATACTGATTGGACTTGATTAGGAAAGCCACACACCTGTCTATATAAGACCTTCCAGATCACAATGCATGTCAGAGCAAATGAGAATCATGAGGTCAAAGGAACTGCCTGAAGAGCTCAGAGACAGAATTGTGACAAAGCACAGATCTGGCCAAGGTTACAAAAAGATTTCTGCTGCACTTAAGGTTCCAAAGAGCACAGTGGCCTCCATAATCCTCAAATGGAAGACGTTTGGGACGACCAGAACCCTTCCTAGAGCTGGCCGTCCAGCCAAACTGAGCTATCGGGGGAGAAGAGCCTTGGTGAGAGAGGTAAAGAAGAACCCAAAGATCACTGTGGCTGAGCTCCAGAGATGCAGTCAGGAGATGGGATAAAGTTGTAGAAAGTCAACCATCACTGCAGCCCTCCATCAGTCGGGGCTTTATGGCAGAGTGGCCCGATGGAAGCCTCTCCTCAGTGTAAGACACATGAAAGCCCGCATGGAGTTTGCTAAAAAAAACACCTGAAGGACTCCAAGATGGTGAGAAATAAGATTCTCTGGTCTGATGAGACCAAAATAGAACTTTTTGGCCTTAATTCTAAGCGGTATGTGTGGAGAAAACCAGGCACTGCTCATCACCTGTCCAATACAGTCCCAACAGTGAAGCATGGTGGTGGCAGCATCATGCTGTGGGGGGTGTTTTTCAGCTGCAGGGACAGGACGACTGGTTGCAATCGAGGGAAAGATGAATGTGGCCAAGTACAGGGATATCCTGGACAAAAACCTTCTCCAGAGTGCTCTGGACCTCAGACTGGGCCGAAGGTTTACCTTCCAACAAGACAATGACCCTAAGCACACAGCTAAAATAACGAAGGAGTGGCTTCACAACAACTCCGTGACTGTTATTGAATGGCCCAGCCAGAGCCCTGACTTAAACCCAATTGAGCATCTCTGGAGAGACCTAAAAATGGCTGTCCACCAACGTTTACCATCCAACCTGACAGAACTGGAGAGGATCTGCAAGGAGGAATGGCAGAGGATCCCCAAATCCAGGTGTGAAAGACTTGTTGCATCTTTCCCAAAAAGACTCCTGGCTGTATTAGATCAAAAGGGGGCTTCTACTAAATACTGAGCAAAGGGTCTGAATACTTAGGACCATGTGATATTTCAGTTTTTCTTTTTTAATAAATCTGCAACAATGTCAACAGTTCTGTGTTTTTCTGTCAGTATGGGGTGCTATGTGTACATTCATGAGGAAGAAGAATGAACTTAAATGATTTTAGCAAATGGCTGCAATATAACAAAGAGTGAAAAATTTAAGGGGGTCGGAATACTTTCCGTACCCACTGTACATCTGTGCAGCACCTAAAATCGCGCTGACCGCATACTTTGAAATTGTGCTACTTCAAACGAAGTCCTTCTAGTTCAACCTATGATGTGTGTGTGTGTTTGCTGTTAACCATACATTGTATACCCCTGTATGTTTTGGTCTTTAAGGTGCCCATCTAATAGTTTTTTGAAACTATCAATGCTCCCTGCTGATACGACTGCTTGTGGAAGAGAATTCCACATCCTTACTACTCTGACAGTCGTAATTTAAGATTAAACCATTTTTCCCCTAGTTTTAGTGAGTGGCCACGTGTCTTATTGTATTCCCGTTTACTGAAAAGTTTGTTCCTTATGCTAGGGTCATCACCAGTACAGTATTTGTACATTGATATCATATCCCCCCTCAATCGTCTCTTCTCCAGAGAGAATAAGTTCAGTGCTTGTATTCTTTCCTCATAGCTGATATCCTCCATTCCCCTAATTATTTTTGTTGCCCTTCTCTGGACTCTCTCCAGTTCCAGCACATCCTTCCTGAGGACCGATGCCCAGAACTGGACGGAATACTCCAGATGTGGCCGGACCAGAGTCTTGTAGAGTGGGAGAATAATCTCTTTATTTCTGGAGTGAATCCTCTTTTTTATATACATGCCAGTATTTTGTTGGCTTTGCTTGCAGCGGCTTGGCATTGCATGCCACTGCCAAGCCTGTTGTCCACTAGGACCCCCAGGTCCTTTTCCATCTTCGATACACCCAGAGGTTCCCCCCCTAGTGAGTAGCTTGCTTTCGTGTTTCTGATGCCCAAGTGCATTACCTTACATTTTTCAACATTAAACCTCATCTGCCAGGTAGTTGCCCACCCCATTATTTTGTTCAGGTCCGCTTGTAAGGTATCCACATCCTGCATAGAAAATATTGGCATACTTAGTTTAGTATCATCCGCAAACACCGAGATTGTGCTAGATATCCCCTCCTCTAGATCATTTATGAATAAATTAAACAGGACTGATCCCAGGACAGAACCTTGGGGGACCCCACTTTCCACACCCACCCAATCCAAGTACTCCCCATTAATCATCACCCTCTGGACTCTCCCCTGGAGCAAGTTCTCTATCCAGGTACTCACCTTATGGTCCATACCTACGTACCTTAGCTTGTACAGTAAGCGTTTGTGGGGGAACGGTGTCAAACGCCTTTGCTGAGTCCAGGTACACCACATCCACAGGCCTTCCTTTATCTAGGTGGCAGCTCACTTCATCATAGAAGGTTAATAGATTGGTCTAGCAAGAACGATTTTTCATAAATCCATGCTGATTACAACTAACACCGTTTTTATTACTAAAGTCTTTTATATAGTCCCTTAACATCCCCTCCAAAATCTTGCAGACTATTGAGGTTAGGCTGACCGGCCTATAGTTTCCCGGGATATATCTTGCCCCTGTTTTAAATATTGGTACCACGTTGGCTTTTTTCCAATCAGCTAGCACCATACCCATCTGTAGACTATCCTTAAAGATCAAGAATAATGGTCTGGCTATCACCTGGCTGAGCTCTTTAAGAACCCTCGGGTGTAAAAAGTATTTGATCCCCTGCTGATTTTGTACGGTTGCCCAAAAATGATCAATCTAAATTTTAATGGTCGGTTTATTTTAACAGTGAGAGACAGAATAACAAAAATATCCAGAAAAACGCATTTCAAAAAAGTTATACATTGATTTGCATTTTAATAAGTGAAATAAGTATTTGACCCCTTCACAAAACATGACTCAGTACTTGGAGGCAAAACTCTTGTTGGCAATCACAGAGGTCAGACGTTTTTTGCAATTGGCCATCAGGTTTGTACACATCTGTATCAGTTGTGGATTTTTTACAAATGTTCCCAATACATGTGTAATAATAATAATCTCTCACCCACAGGTGGTTCTAAAATGGCTGCCGCATATTTAATGAACCATGTGGTTGTAGGGGGGAGGTGCAGCCATGTGTGGATGACCTCACTCAAAATGACCTGTGAGTGGACAAGAGGTATGACCACATCCTGTGGGCGGTCTCTTGTGCACAGTACCAATAAAAAGGGTTAATTTGCATGAGAAAACGCTTCTTCTACCTCACCCTTTGGCCCTTTCACATCCATTATGATGTAGCCTTGCTTGTTTGTTCGTTTGGAAGGTTGGCTGTTTGGAAACATGCGGCCAAGACCCCCTTTTTGTTGCAGAGATCTATTGGAAACTGTTACAACTACCAAAGCTAAGTATTTCAATTCTTGGGACAAGGGTTGTATGTTTAAAGTGTATTTGTTCATGGTAACTTTTATGTGTAAGGAAGCTTTATGTATTAGGATGTCCAGTAATGGTAACTTTTAAGATGTTTAAGGAAGCTTTGTGTTTATGATGTCCAGTAAAGTTTTGTTTTATGCTTTTCTATCAAAACTGCTCTTGGTGCCTGCTTTCATTTTAAATATTCACGAGATATGTCAGTGGCTGTCCAGTATACCTGAATTATAAATTTTGTTGTTATCCACCATTTTGATACAACATCTCAGGAGGGATTTTGTCCCACTGGTCTGTAGATCCTTTCCAAGTCATTAAGGTTTCGAGGCTGACGTTTAGTAACTCGAACCTTCAGCTCCCTCCACATATTTTCTATGGGATTAAGGTCTGGAGACTGGCTAGGCCACTCCAGGACCATAATGTGCTTCTTCTTTAGCCACTCCTTTGCTGCCTTGACTGTGTGTTTTGGGTCATTGCCATGCTGGAATACCCATCCGTGACCCATTTTCAACGCCCTGGCTGAGCGAAGGAGGTTCTCACCCAAGATTTGATGGTACATGGTGGCCCCATCCTTCGTCGATAAAGTGGTCCTGTCCCCATAGCAGAAAAACACCCCCAAAGCATAATGTTTCCACCTCCATGTTTGACGGTGGAGATGGTGTTTTTGGGGTCATAGGCAGCATTCCTCCTCCTCCAAACACAGCGAGTTCAGTTGATGTCAAAGAGCTAATTATTGGTCTCATCTGACCACAACACTTTCACCCAGTTCTTCTCTGAATCATTCAGTTGTTCAGTAGCAGACTTCAGACAGGCCTGTACATGTGCTTTCTTTAGCAGGGGGACCTTGCGGGCGCTGCAGGATTTCAGTCCTTCACGGTGTAGTGTTATACCAGTTGTTTTCTTGGTGATTATGATCCCTACTGCCTTGAGATTATTGACAAGATTCTCCAGTGTAGTTCTGGGCTGATTCCTCACCAATCTCATAATTAGTGAAACTCCACGAGGTGAGATCTTGCATGGAGCCCCAGACTGAGGGAGTTTGACTGATTTTTTTGTGTTTCTTCCATTTGCGAATAATCGCACCAACTGTTGTCACCCTCCCACCAAGCTGCTTGGAGATGGTCTTGTAGCACATTCCATCCTTGTGTAGGTCTACATCTTGCCTCTGACAGCTCTTTGGTCCTGGCCATGGTGAAGAGATTGGAATCTTGATTGATTGCTTCTGTGGACAGGTGTCTTTTATACAGGTAACAAGCTGAGATTAGGAGCACTCCCTTTAAGAGAGTGCTCCTAATCTCAGCTTGTTACCTGTATAGAAGACACTTGGGAACATTTTTCTGGATTGTTTTGTTATTATTCTGTCTCTCACTGTTAAAATAAACCTACCATTAAAATTATAGACTGATCAGTTCTTTGTCAGTGGGCAAACTTACAAAATCAGCAGGGGACCAAATATTTTTTCCCCCGCACTGTAGATGTGCCTTCATCACATATCCTATGGACTGCCCCATTGAAACCTGGTGTACCCTTTGGATGCTCCTGGGTCTTTTCAGCCACATCTCTGGGATACACGGTTGTCTGACACCCCAAAAACCCCCTTTTTTTCTTTTAGATGCTGGGTTTACTCCCTGAGTTGACTTCTAAGTATTACGGCTTTTTTGCCACTCAAAATCTTTTTTCTCTTCTCTCTCTTTGAAGGGAACCATTTACCATAATTTCTGTATATGGGATTTTCTTACACTTATTTACATTCATAGATACCTTCTTGCATCAAACTACTGATGAAGTGGACAGGGATCCACGAAACACAGGATGCCATGATATGTCCTTTATAATCTGTCAATCATGTATTTTTCATGTATATACCATCATGTATCAGAACTAATATGAATTTATTTTATTATACAATATATGAATATCTTATATGTCAGCTCTTTTTTTATCTTATATATGTCCATATAATTTTGGAAATTGTTATCATGTACTGTTATGATTATGGAATGTTCAACTACCCCCTAGGGAGCTACTGAGATTGGATTGCCCTGGGTTACCCGTAGCAACAGTTTGTAAAAACTTGTCAATTTAACACTTGGCTCAGACAATGAACACTCCAGGGGATTTGCTTTTTTTGTGTTTTATTTTAGAACTTGGATGGGAGAAGGGATGAGTGGGATACTCCAACTTGAACTATGCACAATTCCGGAGGACAACTGACTGCAGAATGCGGCAAGGCCGCTGCTTCACCTTGCCACTGAAGTGAAGATAATGAATATGGACTCTCACTGTGATTACTCTTCAGGGTCTAACTTGGCACCCCCTTTCTCACTGACTGTGTGTGCTGACCTTCTGTCCACTGACACCCTCCTGGAGTGGTTCCCGTCCTGGGCAGACCCCTGGCACTCACGGACACTGTTTTTCCTCAGGTCGCTCTGCCACTTGCTCCACTGTCAGCATCCACAGGACCTCTTGGCTCAGCACCACACTTCTGGTCCACTAGGCTGACCGCCTGTGACCACCTTCTTCAGCAACAGGGGGAGAGACAGCTGTCACCCTCCTCCTGGGACCTGGCTTCCTGCCCAAAGACTCCCTGTCGCATGTGCCCGTGGCTTTTATAATGTATCCCAGGAAGCACCACTGTTGTGCCAACCCACTGGGATAGTCATAAAAGCCTGTGTGTCACTGGCTGGGTTTCCTCCACTGTCCAACCGGCTCCCCTATTGGATACAGTGGGGACATTCCCTCAGACCAGACAAATCACACATGGACACATGCAACAGGCAAAACTAACAATCAGGCTCCCCTGATAAGCAGGCAGAGCAAACTTTACTTTACCTAGCACCCACCTAGGAGGGTGCTACATATACTGTATATTATTACTTTTTTAGTGACCTTCCTCACTTAAAGTTCCATGACCACTGCATTTATGCCTGGTTTCACACTATTGTGAACACAGACATGGCATGTGATTTTCCCACCAGATTTTGTATAGCTGAGTTCGCATTGTATTTGCATGAAAATGCTGCAGGAACCTTTTTATTTCGGCACTGGAATCGAGTTCCAATTCACAGTTCGCACTGTGACCAGAGATTGGGGGGGGGGGGGGGGGAGTTTTATGAACTTCTTTGTATTGACACCCTCAGCAGTTTTCAGAGGGCAGTGTGAACTGCCTGCGAGGGAGATGTGCTGCAGAAACCCGCATTAGAATCACGCTGGTTCCCACATCATAAACCCAGGCTGTAGTGAATTGCAAAAAAAGCTGCAAGTGGGTTTTGTGTCTACCGTGTTGCCAGCCTATTAAAAAAAACAAAAAAAAAAATGGCTTCCCTAACGCAACACACAAACCCAAAACATAACACCCATGTGCTAATGCAACACACCAGAAGGGGGCCTCAGCGCTCTTGTGTAAGTGTAAACAAAGCCACATGCTTGTTTATATAGAAGCACTGTCAGCAGAATTGGTTTTGTAAATACAATGTAACAATATTATTGCTACAATTCTTTTTTAATTAGTTAGGCCCCTTTCACACGCGCTTTCTGATCCGGTCCGCCTGTCAGATTTTTCAGTTGGACCAGATGGGATGCTCCATGTACCTCTATGGAGCGGCGGATCTCAGTGGTGACATGTCCGCTGACACCCGCTGCTTTTCGATCCGATCCTGTCCATGAAATAAAGATGGATGGAATCCCTATTTTTCCATCTGTCTGGAGGATCGGATGAAAATGGACAGGCGGTTTGTTTTCATCCGATCTCCCATAGAGGAGAGCGGGGATCTGACAGCTCTGTCTCTGCAAAGTAAGTGGAGACGGACCGGTCATCCACCTGCTCAGCGGGGATTGGCGGTTCGATCCCTGCTGAGCAAAATGGAGTCCGCCGGGTAGAAAGCCTGTGTCTAAGGACTCAAAGGCACATGTCAAAGGGCCCTTTCACGGAGACAATCCGATCCATCTGTCAGTTTTTAAGGCCTGATCAGAAGCTCCATGCATTCCTATAGACTGGCTGGTGTAAATGGGCTTGTGTCCACCTATGAGTCTGATCAGGCCCACTAAACATCAGGCAGATTGGAGGCAGCCAAGTGTAAACCGATATAGTCCATTTACTCCTGCCCCCCCCCCCCTCCATAGAGCAGAGTGGAGTCTGTGTCCGCTCTGCATAAACTGAGCAGACACAGACCTGTCTTCCGTCCACTCTGCTCCATTCACCAGAGGATCAGTGGACAGACCCCGTTGATTGGAACAGAAGGCATTCGTGTGAAAGGGTCTAAAGGTGTTATCCTGAATCTGGACTCAATTTACAAAGCTTTAACACATGGATAGGGAACTTTATTTTAGCCAGGTAACTGTAAATTTCATATCTCCTTGACTTACAGTGTCACTAAACCCACATCATACAAAAGCTATTAAATGCTGTATTACATGCTGTTCATACTCACTATGAGATTTGTTTTCCGTATTCTGCAAAAAACCTGTTTGATCTTGCCGCTCTCTATATCTCCCCCTGCTGTCCCTAATTTAGCTAGGGGTTTTACAGGGCAGTGTTGACCGCTCCCCGTACATGCTCAGCTCTCAATGAGTTTCTATGTTGAGAATATCCTCCTGATCACATCTGAGCAGCCCATGTGACTATAGAGTCACACATGTGGGCGTATACATAGTGATAAATGACAGCCCACTCCCTCCCTCCCTCCTTCAAACCCACTAACCATTTAAAGAACATGGGAGGGGGATATTACATGTAGATTGATGGAGGCTTTACCTCCCTCCTATTCTAAGACACAGGCTGGAGTGGCGTGACACAGCCTGTGATTGGCAGAAATCCACCCTTACCATGTTATTGCCAAAAACTAAGATTTGATATCAAATATATATTTGTATGACAATTTAAAACAGTTTATTGATATTTATTTTTACTCTATATTCCAAAGCCTGTTTTTTTTTTTTTTTAACATGTGACCAGCAGCAGAGGACTAGAAGCTCCTCCTGCTTATGTTTCCCTGCAGACAGGGTGGGAGAGAGCTGGGTCATGTGACAGCTGTATATCAATTAGAAAAAAAAGATGATGATTTTTTTTTTCTTTATTAACCACTTTCAGACCGGAGGATTTTCTCCCTTAACCACTTAAGCCCCGGAAGATTTTACCCCCTTCCTGACCAGGGGGTATTTTGCGATTCGGCACTGCCTGACTTTAACGGACAATTGCGCGGTCGTGCGACGCTGTACCTAAACAAATTTGGCGTCCTTTTTTTCCCCACAAACAGAGTTTTCTTTTGGTGGTATTTGATCACCTGTGCGATTTTTTGATCACACGCTATAAACAAAAAAAAGAGCGTAAATTTTGCAAAAATAGCAATATTTTTCAAATTTTTTTATATGAAATTCCCCCCCAAAAAAAATTTAAAAATCAAAATTTTTTAACATTTTCGGCCAATTTGTTTTATGCTACCTATGTTTGGTAAAAAAAAAAATCGCAAAAAGCGTATTTTGATTGGTTTGCGCAAAAGTTATCGCGTTTACTAACAAAGGGAAAGATTTTTGTCATTTTTGTTGTTTTTTTTTTAATGCGTAATGGCGGCGATCTGCGATTTTTTTTTGCGGTACTGCGACATTGGGGCGGACAGATCGGACCCTTGACTGACATTTGTGACACTTTTGGGGGTCCCAGTGACATTTCTACAGTAATCAGTGCTATACATATGCACTGTTACTGTAAAAATACACTGGTAGTGAAGGGGTTAACTTTATTTGGGAGGGAGGGGCTGTGTGTGTCCCTAGGGGCGTGCTTTCTACTGTGATTGGCTGTGGCTTCAGCTGTAAGGACACTGATCAACGGATCTACATACTAGATCCGTGTGATCAGTGTCCTTACAGCGAGGAGAATGACAGGTGGCTTGTTTACACAAGCTGCCTGACATTCTCCCTCTCCCCCGCCGATTGCCGAGTGACCGGCGGACATCGGGTCCGCTGGTCACACGCGCGGGGGGGGTCCGTGACCACGCGGGAGCGGGAGCGCGCCTCCGGCGGCGCGTGCTCGCTCCCTAGACCCTCACAGGCAAGCGACGTAGACCTACGTTAGTTTGCCTGTGAGGGGCTGACCGCCGACGTAGATAGTCGTGCGGCGGTCAGCAAGTGGTTAATAACCAGGCCCTATTTTGCGATTCGGCACTGCGTTACTTTAACGGATAATTGCGCGGTCGTGCGACCCTGTACCTAAATAAAATTGATCTCCTTTCTTTCACACAAACAGAGCTTTCTTTTGGTGGCATTTGATCACCTGTGCGATTTTTTTTTTTTGCGCTAATAGGTCTCTTGCACACAATACTCCTGTTTGAGCATCTACTTTTTCCAGACCTCTTTTTTTTTTGTATGTATTTGCGAGTATTTGCGTGCATTGAGGCTTAAATTACTGACCAAAAATGCAGATTTTTCTATTTTGTTCTTACTGAAGAATGCACAGCGCTTGTTTACGCGCCTGTGTGCATAGGCACATTACAATTAATGGGCTGTATTTTAGCTCAAAAGCTGTACTGAGCATTTTCAAGCCGCGAGATGCTCAAACAGGAGTATCATGTGCAAGAGGCCTTAACAAAAAAAAAAAAGCGACAATTTTGCAAAAAAAAAAAAAACAACAATATTTTTCACATTCTGCTATACAGGCATACCCCGCTTTAAGTACACTCACTTTAAGTACACTCGCGAGTAAGGACACAGCTTGTTCAGCTTGGCATGACACTACTCCCGGTTTTTAACATTGGTGTCTATAGGAAATCTTTTGTCAGCTTGACATGGCACTGCTCCCAAACCATAAGTGACAGGGATACCAAACGTAGGGAGCACCGAGAGGGGACCCAGGACTGCAACATATCCTGTTTGTGGCTGGCCAGCTTGCCTAGGTAATCTACCATGTCATAGTCCTGGATCCCCTTAACATGCTTCCCAAGCTTGGTGTCCTTGTCACATGGTTTGGGAGCAATGCCATGTCAAGCTGACCAAGATTTCCTATGGAGCTAGTGTATTTACATGCATTGAGAAATGAAAAAAGGTATTGCTTCACTTTAAGTACATTTTCGTTTTACATACATGCTCTGGTCCCATTGTGTACTTAAAAGTGGGGTATGCCTGTATAACATTCCATGAAAAAATAATTAAAAATCTAAATTTTTTTAACATTTTAGGCCAATTTATTTTCTGCTAAATATTTTTGGTAAAAAAAAAAAAAAAAATCGCAATAAGCGTATTTTGACTGGTTTGCGCAAAAGTTATCACGTCTACAAACTACGGGAAAGATTTATGTCATTTTTATTGTTGTTTTTACTAGTAATGGCGGCGATCTGCGATTTTTTGCGGGACGTAACATTGCGGCGGACAGATCGGACCCCTAACTGACATTTTTTGACACTTCGGGGGGACCAGTGACATTACTACAGTAATCAGTGCTAAAAATATGCACTGTTACTGTAATAATGACACTGGCAGGGAAGGGGTTAACACTGTTGGTGATCAAGGGGTTAAATGTGAGCCTAGGGGAGTGATTCTAACTGTGGGGGGGGTTGGGCTTGTGAGATCATCACAGAGACATGCGATCCTATATAGCAGGATCACATAGCCTCTGTGATCATCCGAGGGAGAAGGACGGATGGCTGTGTTTACATCAGCCGTCCGTCCTTCTCCGTCAGCGGGGAGAGATCGCCAGTGTCAGGCGGCAATTGGAGCTGTCTGACACTTGCACTGGCCTCCCAGCTGACGATCGGGGGGGGGGGGGGGGGGAGTGCGAATGAGGAGACCGCAGAGTCACCATCTGGAGGGACGGGAGGAGCGAGTAGCTCCTGTTGGAATGCTGTAAAGCGATTGTCTTAAAGGAAAAGTGTGAGTGCAATTCCAATGTACTGTGTTGTTGTCCTTTATTAAAGCGTTATTGCCCGAGGTTGCGTGCGCTTTTCTTTACAGATTTGAACTGGATAGAACTGAAAATTGGTCCATGCTATTTTGCCTTCCTCTGGATCAACTGGGTACAGGATTGTGTATTAGGAGGTTTTTTTATTTTATTTCTTTTGTTTTATGTGTGTATTGGTTGAACTGCATGGACTTGTGTCTTTTTTTTAATATGAGTAAGGGCTCTTTCACACGGAGCGGACCGCATTGCGATCCGCTCCGGCACTTTTTTTTTTTTCACGGAGCGGATGACACTTGTCTCATCCGCTCCGTATGTCCGCATATCATCCCATCCGTTTGCGGATGATATACAGACATAATGTATATCTATGGGATTGCGGATGTCAGCGGATGACACCGCTGACATCCGATTTTCCTTCCTTTCCGTTTTTTGAATGGAGGAAAAATAGGGTTCTGTTCCGTTCCAAAAAACGGAACAGAACTGAAAGGACGCAAATCGGATGTCAGAGGATGGTATTCCGCTGACATCCGCAATGCCATAGAATTACATTATGTCCGTAAATCATCCGCAAAAAAATAGGATGATTTGCGGACATACGGAGCGCCCGTGTGAAAGGGCCCTATCTATGTAAACTAATAAAAAAAAAAAAAGAAGATCATCAACATGTGTTGTGTAAAGATACACTCACGGTGGGTTGTCACATTTTCTTTGCCGGAAGCGTGCTCCAGTTCCGCAGGTTCGGCTGCACATGCTCCAGGAGCTCCAGGCGCTCCAGTCTCCATCCACATGCTGAGGGATTGGGGTCTTGCTTACGCATTCTCCGGCTCGGCACCACTGCAATACAAACTCCCAGAACTTAGAATTGAAGATTTTAATCCACTGTCACAGTGTTTTGTAAGGAACAGCTAGCACAAGAAACTTTCATTTTTTATATCGAAATTTTGTACGAAAATGGTGCTTTTGCCATTTTGCCGATAAAGAAAAAAAATGCTGATAATGGCACCGAAAACGCACATGATTTTGCCATGATACTACTAAGATTTTACTGTGCTGGTGGTGTGTTTTTCTTAGGTCATGTGACTCAAAAACCGCATCAAAAACGCAACACAGGTGCGTTGTTGATGCATTCTTGCTACGTTTTCAATGCATTTCAACAGGGAGGTACGGAGGTGCAGACTACCTCCCACTGGGGGTTGGGGGTGCTGACAGCCAGGGGGAAGCTGCAACTCAGGGCATCCCAGGACGTTTGCGTCCCAGCAAGATGGTCCACTCGCGGCCTCGTCCATCTCCAAACTAGGCAGAAACAAACTGAAGGCTATAGCAGAATGTGTGGGGTTATGCCTGCAGAGACAGCCCCGTAGGCGTGGTAAAGCATTTTCCTGCCTAGTGTCCTACTCCTGTAGGGAGGCAGCATAACCCAATGTTCCATTAACCACTTTAAGACAGGAAGATTTTTCTGCTTAATCACCAGGCCCTATTTTGCGATTGGGCACTGCATGATTTTAACGGACAATTACGCTGTCGTGCGACACTATACCCAAATAAAATTGACATAATTTTTTCCCCACAAATAGAGCTTTCTTTTGGTGGTATGTGATCACCTGTGCAATTTTTATTTTTTGCGCTATAAACAAAAAAAGAGCGACAGTTTTGAAAAAAAAAAAAAAAACGATATTTTTCACATTCTGCTATATAACATTCCCAAAAAAAAAATGTTAAAATCAAAATTATTTAACATTTTAGGCCAATTTGTTTTCTGCTACATATTTTTGGTAAAAAAAAAAAAAAATCGCAATAAGCGTATTTTGATCGGTTTGCGCAAAAGTTATTGCGCTTACTAACTATGGGAAAGATTTATGTCATTTTCATTGTTTTTTTTACTAGTAATGGCGGCAATCTGAGATATTTAGCGGGACTGCGACATTGCGGAGGACAGATCAGACCTATAACTGACATTTTTGACACTTTTGGGGGGACCAGTGACATTACTACAGTAATCAGTGCTATACATATGCACGGTTACTGTAATAATGACACTGGCAGGGAAGGGGTTAACCCTGTGGGTGATCAAGGGGTTAAATGTAAGCATAGGGGAGTGATTCTAACTGTGGGGGGGTTGGGCTTGTGAGATGACCATAGAGACATATGATCCTATA
This sequence comes from Pelophylax lessonae, assembly GCF_965119305.1. NCBI lineage: Eukaryota > Metazoa > Chordata > Amphibia > Anura > Ranidae > Pelophylax > Pelophylax lessonae. The sequence goes on along the minus strand of NC_138771.1, from coordinate 27,369,757 downwards.
TACCATATTGCATGGTCTCTGTGATCATCTCAGGGAGAAGGACGGACGGCTGTGTTTACATCAGCCGTCCGTCCTTCTCTGTCAGCGGGGGGAGACTGCGAGTGGCTGGCGGCCATCGGAGCCACCTGTCACTCGCGCCAGCTTCCCCGCTGACGAGCGTGGGCGGGAGCGCGCCGCCGCCGGCGCGCGATCGCACCCTAGCTCCTCCTAGGCGAGCGACTTACATGCACGGGACTTTGCCTGGGAGAGCCAGCCTGCCGCAGTACATCAGCGGCAGCTGGACGTAAAGTGGTTAAGGATCTAGAATATCCAGTCCGAAACCCAGCCGGCTGTTGCTTGTAGTTCTCCAGGAACTCTAACTAAAAGAAATGAATCACAAAAAAAAGGTTTGCAAAAATAAACAGCTAAGACCGAAGTCCCAGCAGGGAACTAGGTCCTACTCCAAACTAGGCAGAAATAAACTGAAGGCTATAGCAGAGTGTGTGGGGTTATGCCTGCAGAGACAGCCCCATAGGCGTGGTAAAGCATTTTCCGGCCTAGTGTCCTACTCCTGTAGGGGGGCAGCATAACCCAATGGTCAAGAAGATATGGAGCTGCGTCTGTCAATGAACAATAGAGGAAAAAAAAAAAAGTAAAGCGCCCCGTCCCTCCGAGCTCGCGTGCAGAAGCAAATGCATATGCAAGTCCCACCCACAAATGTAAACGGTGTTCAAATCACACATGTGCGGTATCGCCGCGATTATTAGAGCGAGAGCAATAATTCTAGCCCTAGACCTCCTCTGTAACTCTAAACTGGTAACCTGTAGACATTTTTAAAGAGTCACCTATGGAGATTGTTTGTCGCCATTCCACGAGCGGGCGCAATTTTGAAGCCATGACATGTTGGGTATCTATTTGACTGGCATAACATGATCTTTCACAATATATAAAAAAAAAAAAAAAAGTGTGCTAACTTTACTGTTTCCTTTTTTAAAAAATCAGGGAATTTTATTTTTTCCAAAAAAAACTGCGTTTGGAAGACCGCCACAAAATACGTGACAAAAAATATTGCAACTACTGCCCTTTTATTCTCGAGTCTTTTCCCCGCTGAGGATCGGGGGCGGAAGCACGCCGCCGCCGGCGCACGCTCGCCCCCTAGCTCCTGCCAGGCAAATGACGTACCGATACGTGGTTTTGCCTGGGAGAGCCCGCTTGCCGACGTATATACACAGTAAACGGTCGGCAAGTGGTTAAAGGAAGTTGAAAAATAACAGACCTATGCTGGCCATACACTATACGAAAAATCGTTCAAATTCATTTTCGAAAAAACGAACACTCGGTCATGAGAGCAGATGAAGGTGCCATGATGTAATGACCGATAAATCGCTCAATGGAAATAAATAAATACATTTTTTGTTCCTTTTCTCACATACACCGAGTGCAAACAGTTTGGACGAGAAAAATGTTAACCTTTCAATTTATCGTTCGTTCGGCAGAATATTTCAAAACCTGTCCATTTTTGTGGCTCAAAAACTTCACAACCGATTACCGATTTGTGCCCATTACCTGGCCAAAAAACGAAAGAACTGTCCAAATGATCGAATTTTCGACTGATTTTTTGTACAGTGTATGGCCAGCATTACTGGCCGGATCACCAGGTACAAAAAGCCTAAAAAAAGAAAACGAATGCAGCCATCACGTCAAAGAATTGGTAAGCTGCTAAATATATAATAGTTGTGTTAAATACAGCTTTGACAGTTCTTCTGCTCACCTTGTCTGCTCCACATTCTGTGCCATCCAAAGGCGGATCCAATTTGGTTTTACAAGAGGCATCTCCTTCTACGAGACACCACAAGCCAGCGCACATCAAATGCTGAAAATAAAGGAGACACACACACAGTTCTCATTAATGCGGCTACATTTTGATTTTGATCCACATACAACTATATTTCCTAAAACAAATACAGCAACTACTACTATTAGGTCCCTTTCACATGGGCGGTTGTCCAGTTAGCAGGGATCGGAGCAGAACAGAAGAGATTCCACTTTTGTGACATCCCTGTCCATTCATGCTTTTTCTGCATGCAAATACTGGAGCTTTCCTATGGGTGACCGTATGTAAACAGACTTGAGATCATTTAAATAAGACCACCTCCAATCCTTCAACTGTAGGTCCAACAAACCGAAAAGGACGCAGATCTTTTCCCATTTTTTAGTGGACCTAAACAGGCTCGGAGGTAATCGGATATAAACAGACATGTTCGTTTACATCCACCTGCCCATTGATTTTTATAACGCTTTCAATCAGGTTCACCTGAAAAAATGGCATTAAAATCAAACAATTGCTACTACAACTGTTCAGAATCCCCCAGAGATCTGGCACCCGCTGTTCCCCTGACAGCGGCAGTTCAGAGCCACGGGAAGTCTTCTCCTCTGCCCTGGTCAAATGACACAGCTGAAGGGAGGGCTTCCCCTCACTCTGAACTGCCATTGCATCTCGCTTAGTGAGTGAGCTTAAAAGGGGAGGAAATCTGTACTGAGGGAGAAGGCATGTACTTAGAGGGGGAGGTCTGTACTGGGGGGGGGGGTTGTACTGCGGGGGGAGTTATGTACTGCGATGGGAGGTCTGTACTGAGCAGGGGGGGGTCTGTAGTGAGGGGGGGGAAGGACTGCACTGAGAGGGGAAGGTCTGTAATGAGGGGGGGGGGAGGTCTGTACCGAGGGGGGAAGGTCTGCACCGAGGGGGGAAGGTCTGCACCAAGGGGGGAAGGTCTGCACCAAGGGGGGAAGGTCTGCACCAAGGGGGGAAGGTCTGCACCGAGGGGGGAAGGTCTGCACCGAGGGGGGAAGGTCTGCACCGAGGGGGGGGAGGTCTGCACCGAGGGGGGGGAGGTCTGCACCGAGGGGGGGGAGGTCTGCACCGAGGGGGGGAGGTCTGTACTGAGGGGGGAAGTCTGTACTGAGGGGGGGAGGTCTGTACTGAGGGGGGGGAGGTCTGTACTGAGGGGGGAAGTCTGTACTGAGGGGGGGAGGTCTGTACTGAGGGGGGGGAGGTCTGTTCTGAGGGGGGGAGGTCTGTACTGGGGGGGAAGGTCTGTACTGAGAGGGGGAAGGTCTGTACTAAGAGGGGGAAGGTCTGTACTGAGAGGGGGAAGGTCTGTACTGAGAGGGGGAAGGTCTGTACTGAGAGGGGGAAGGTCTGTACTGAGAGGGGGAAGGTCTGTACTGAGAGGGAAGGTCTGTACTGAGGGGGGAACGTCTGTACTGAGGGGGGAACGTCTGTACTGAGGGGGGAGTGGTCTATCCTGGGGGGGGGGGGTTGAAGAGGGGTAGGGGTCTGTACGGAGTAGTCCGTGCTGGTCAGGGGATCTGTAAGAAGCAAGCCTGTAATGTGGTGTCTGATAGATATAGATATATATATATATTTTAATAATGTTAAGAATGTTTACAATTATTTTATTTTACAATTCTTTTAAATTATATATTACAATGTTTAATTATTTTTTTTCAGAATTCATTTTTTTACAGGACAGGGAAGTCTGCAGCTCTCTGGGAGGGGGGACGGCTCATTAAAAGGGGGGGGGGGCACACTGGGGTCAGAAGCAGGCAGAACAGGGGGGGGAGAAGCAATTACAGGGACGATGTCCTGTGTCTCTCTCCCTGCAGCAGCTGAAAGCTAATTGGTCCCCTGGCCGACCACACCGATTCCCAATGCTGTTGGGGCCCCCCTGTGTGCCGAGGACTGGTGGTCCCCCCCCCTATCAGCGGCCCTGAGAGCACCCAGGAGGATCCCCATGCAAACTGACAGAGAAAAATCAAACCGAGCAGATCAGAAGTGTACTCACTGTTGAAGAATTCTATTGTCTACTGATCAGCTGTTACATTCAACCAAACCTGCATTCCCTTACCTCCATATTTTTGCAGAACGTGGCATTACTGCCAAAAAGGATCTGGCATTGCTCGCTGGCACTATAATGCATCCCGGGCAGTTTGTGGGGAAGCCTGACAGCATGGTGACTGCGAGGGTCTGTCACCAGCAGACAAGAGCTCACCTTGGACCTGTGTAGAGTTCAAACAACAGCCTAAGGGCTCAGAGCAATACGACAAAGAACGGACTTTCAACGCTGAAAAATTCAGAAATGCATTCCACACATGCTAAATTCAGATATAAAAGTGCTTTAAAGCGGTATCAACCCTAAAACAAAAATATAATATATAGCAGCTTACCAATCCTTAAATGTGATGGATTTTTTAGGTCCCCCCCCCCCTTTATAATAATCTGGTGATGCGGCCAGTAACACTTCCTGTCTTGGGGTTCACCACTCTGGATGGAGGAGCAATGGAGACACCCTTGGACAGCAGCATTGTCAGTCTGGGGGGGAGGGGAGCGTTAGATGGACTAGCACAGGGCTTGACAAATTAGCTTTAAACAGGAAGAAAACCCTCACCAAAAAAATGAAAAAAAAAAAAATCCCTGTAAGACAAAGGCATAATGAGCTAGTGTGCATCGCATACTAGCTCATTACGATATACTTACCTTAGAACGAACCTTAGAACGAACGGGTCAACATGTTCGGCCGCCCTGCTTCCTGGTTCGCGTCCTCCGGCCATCTGATTGGCCGGAGGCGCAATTACATCTCTCCCACGCATGCACACAGGAGCTGCCGTTCACGGCACAGGGCTCTGAAGGAACGGCACGGCATGATGACGTCATTGGCTGCATTAAAAGTAAATATTTCCTAAATGTTGCAAGTTTAGGAGATATTTACAGTACATAGGTAAGACGTATTAAAGGCTTACCGATAGGTACAAGTTCTAAGAGAGGGTTTACAACCTCTTTAAATCGAAGAGTCAGTTAAAAATGTTAGTAGCCGTTTTTTTTGTAACTATAAAATCTTACGGATTTAAGAAGTCCCTGAAGGTGACTTACCCTTTAACCATTTCACAACTAGAGCTGTTTTTTGCACACTTTTAAAAAAATTATTTTAGGCCTGAAGATTACATAAAACCCCCAAACATTATATACACTGCTCAAAATTAAAGGAACATTTTAAAAAACACATCAGATCTTAACGGGGAAAAATATCATGCTGGATATCTATACTGGTATGGTGGTATGGACTGGGTAATGTGTAAGGATCTATACTGGTATGGACTGGGTAATGTGTAAGGATCTATACTGGTATGGACTGGGTAATGTGTAAGGATCTATACTGGTATGGACTGGGTAATGTGTTAGGATCTATACTGGTATGGACTGGGTAATGTGTTAGGATCTGTACTGGTATGGACTAGGTAATGTGCTAGGATCTATACTGGTATGGACTGGGCAATGTGTTAGGATCTATACTGGTATGGACTGGGCAATGTGTTAGGATCTATACTGGTATGGACTGGGTAATGTGTTAGGATCTATACTGGTATGGACTGGGTAATGTGCTAGGAGCTATACTGGTATGGACTGGGCAATGTGTTAGGATCTATACTGGTATGGACTGGGCAATGTGTTAGGATCTATACTGGTATGGACTGGGTAATGTGTTAGGATCTATACTGGTATGGACTGGGTAATGTGTTAGGAAGGAAAGGATGCCACATCATTTGATGGAAATGTAAATTCTCACCCTACAGAGGGCTGAATTCAAAGACACCCCGAAAATCAAAGTGAAAAAATGATGCAGCAGGGTAGTCCATTTTGCCGAAATTTCATTGCAGCAACTCAAAATGGTCCTCAGTAGGTTGTATGGCCCCCACGTGCTTTGTATGCATGCCTGACAACGTCCTCGCATGCTCCTAATGAGACGACAGATGGTGTCCCTCCCAGATCTGGACCAGGGCATCACTGAGCTCCTGAACAGACTGAGGTGCAACCTGGTGGCGTCGGATGGACAGAAACAATGTCCAAGAGGTGTTCTATTGGATTTAGGTCAGGCGAGAGTGGGGGCCATTCAATGGTATCAATTCCTTCATCCTCCAGGAACTGGCTGCATACTCTTCGCACATGAGGCCGGGTATTGTCGTCCACCAGGAGAAACCCAGGACCCACTACACCAGCGTAGGGTCTGACAATGGGTCCAAGCATTTTAGCGGGACTGTGACATTGCGGCGGACAGATCTAACATTTTTGACACTTTTGGGGGGACCAGTGACATTACTACAGTAATCAGTAATAAAAATATGCACTGTTACTGTAACAATGACACTGGCAGGGAAGGGGTTAACCTAGGGGTGATCAAAGGGTTAAGTGTGAGCCTAGGGGGTGTTTTCTAACTGTATTGGGGAGGGACTTGTGAAATGACCATAGAGACCTGTGTTCCTATATAGAAGGATCTCAGGCGCTCTGTGATCATTTCAGAGAGAACAACGGTCAGCTGCGTTTACAACAGCTGACCGGTGTTCTCTCTCAGCGGGGAGCAATCGCAGGTGCCCGGTGGCAATCACGTCCACCGGCTCCGGGAGTCAGCATCCCAGCTGGCTAGTGGGGACGCGAGCATGCCCCCTGCTGCCTAGTGGGGGCGGAAGCGCGTTTGCCCCCAGCACCGTACCCATGAATCGACGTACGCATACGTCGATTTGCGCAGCCGAGCCAGCCTGCCGCAGTATATATGCGGTGGTCGGTCGGCCGGCCGGCAAGCAGTTAAAAAAAAATGTTTTAATTACTTAACTTTTTCTTTTCTATCACATAGGGGACAAAAAGTGTGATGATTTTTTATTTTTTTTGGGTGACAGGTTTAATGGGACATCCAGGGTCTCCCCCTGTATGCCACTAAATGCAATACAATGCACATCGCACTGCATTACATTCCTTCCCAGCCTTATAGGCCAGGGAAACTGTGAACAGGGACCCGGAAATGACGCCACATGTCACTTCCGGGTTAACAACTAGAAAAGGAACGGGAAGGGGGGGGGGGGGGGAGAGGATCTTCTCCTTCCACCCCCATTTCTCTAGCCAACAGCACCCGCTAAGCCTGTCCTTGGCTCGCAGATGGGTAAGCAATGCCAGGCATACATAGCATGGTGGCATGCGACGGTTGTGCGGCATTCAGGTGGCAACCCAGGGGTTTGTCGAGCTGTAGACTAGCAGATTTAGAAGAACTTAACTAGCAAATCAAAAGGTGAAAATAAAGGGGGAAAAAAAGCTTAAAAAAGAAAAATGCAAAGTCATCTATTCTAAAGAATTGATAAGCTGCAATATAAACATTTATTGTTTCGGGGTTTATTACGGCTTTAATATTATTTGATTTAGGAAAGGTTTATTATTATTATTATTCTTGCTGCTCTGATTAGGATATAACTGGCCACTTACTTCAGGAAGTTCTCCAGCTCATCACGACTGCAGGTTGACCAGGAGAGGTCACTGGGACTGCGGCCTTTTACCCACTCTCCGGACATGATATGTGAACGGCCTGCACAGGCTGGATGGTCGTCGTCATGGCTCATTCCCATGCTGCAGGATAAAGAATATTAACACACTTGATTTTTTTGCATTGATATATACAGTAAACCGGTGTATAAAAAATAGCCAAAAAAAAAAAAAACACACCTGAACTGAAAATGGTGGCAGACAGGAAAGGAGGAGATAATTAAGTTAAAAGGGTAACTCCACTCTCATGGAAATAAAAAAATACAGCAAATAATAAAATATAGCATATACAATTGCTACACGAGCCATATCGTTATTTAAAAATAAATAAAAAATGACCTTTCCTTCCAAATTCTCACGCACATGGGCTTGCTGGCTCCACTTTCAAACGACGGAAGCATATAATCGACTAAGGAACATGCTGTTACTTGCTTAGCTGAAAAGTCTTTTCTGGTACAGACCCAAAGGATCTTGCTCCCCCCTGACCCCCATTGTTTTGAGGGTCAGGCCCAGAGGACCCATGCCAGAGAGGTCCTTTCACTCTTCCCCTCCCTTCCTCTAAACCTTTGAGCTATCAAGGGAAAACAAAATTACCTTTCCTTTAAGCTTCAATCGCTGTCATGTCTGTAAAATTCAATGCAATGTGGCAACCTGGAGGCATACTCTACACCAGTTGTCTCCAAACTTTGCTGGCTTTTATCTGGCCCTTGGAGCACTGTTTCATTCACTGAAATCAACAATGGGGTATAATTCCCCCACACTGACCCCAATTGGAGAGGTAGAATGCCTCCCAATGACACCAACAAGATGGCACAATTCCTCCCAATGACACCAACAATTGGGCTAAATATAACCAATGATGGGGAAAAATTCCTCCCAATGTCAACAACTACATGGCACAATTCCTCCCAATGACACCAAGAAGATGGCACAATTCCTCTCAATGACACCAACAATTGGGCTAAATATAACCAATGATGGGGAAAAATTCCTCCCAATGTCAACAACTACATGGCACAATTCCTCCCAATGACACCAAGGAGATGGCACAATGACACCAATGGTGGGGCACAATTCCTCCAAAGGACTTCAATGAGATGCCACAATTCCTCCCAAAGATACCAACAACTGGGTCCAGTGACACCAAAGGTGGGGCACAATTTCTCCCAATGATACCAAAAAGATGGTACAATTCCTCCCAATGAGACCAACAATGGGGCCCAATAACACCAATGATGGGGCACAATTTCTCCTACTGACACCAACAAAGGGGCACAATTCCTCTCAATCACACCAACTGTTGGCACCCAATGATACCAACGAGGGGGCATTATTTTTTCCCACTGGGGTCAGGACCTTTTCTACTCCTACTAGCCAAAGTCTGAAGGACAGTTAACTGGCCCCTTGTTTAGAAAGTTTGGAGACCCTTACTCTACACCACTGGTGTACACAATGGCCCCAAAAATGTAATTTCCTGCTTGTATGAAGAACTCTGCACTAAAACACAAGTCAGGTTTTAGGCATCCTCTGCAACAATAAATTCAATTTTTGGTGAGACACTCCCCAAGGTTTAATCACATCTAAAGGAATGCAGACCCTGCAACTTTTATAATTAGAACCCTAAAAATGCATCAGCTGATGACAACACATGGTCCAAAACCAGCTATTCCTTCAGAGCAGAAACCGGTAGAAATCGGCAACAACATTTGTTCAGATCCTTGCAATGCACATATTTGAATAGAATGAAAAAAAAAAAAACAGCAAAAAAACAAAAAAGTTTTTGATCACTTTATGTATCAGCTACAGAAGAAGCAATAAAAACCTGACAGTGTTCCTAAACCCCTGGCAAACAAAACAAAAAAAAAAAAAAAAACAGCTTTGACTGGAGTTTGGTTTTAAAAAGAGAAAAATGCATTCATTGTTATTTATTGTAAAAGAATACATAGGGGAGTATTTAATTGTATTGTAACTCTACTGATTGCCCTAACATTGTAAAGTGCTGTGCAAACTATTGGCACAATACAAATCCTGTATAATAATTATTTATAAAGCAATGATATAATGCATTCTCTGCATTAAAGTAAAACATGTCCCTGTAATTATATCACCGCCCTATACTTTCCTGAGCCTGACCTCAATCCAGCACTGTGCCTGTCTACAGCAGCTCTTTCCGCTCATAGGTGGCAAAAGGAGCCATTGGCTCTTTCCGCTGTCAATCAAATGGGGGCTGGGCCAAGCTGCACTGTCTGTGTCTATGGACACAAGCACCTCAGCTCTGGATCGAGTCCACAGATCTACCCCCATGGGAAACGGCTTCCAATGGGGGCGCAACAAGAGGAGCAGCAGAGAGTACCAGCGGAGGACCCCGGAAGAGGAGGGTCTGGGTCACCCTGTGCAAAACCATTAAACAGGGTAGGTAGGTATGACATTTTGGTTTTTTATATAAAATTGAAGCTTTACAATCACTTTAAGACATTCACCAAACATGCACTTTAACCACTTAAGCCCCGGAAGATTTTACCCCCTTCCTGACCAGGGGGTATTTTGCGATTCGGCACTGCGTGACTTTAACGGACAATTGCGCGGTCGTGCGACGCTGTACCTAAACTAATTTGGCGTCCTTTTTTTCCCACAAACAGAGCTTTCTTTTGGTGGTATTTGATCACCTGTGCGATTTTTTGATCACGCGCTATAAACAAAAAAAGAGCGTCAATTTTGCAAAAATAGCAATATTTTTCACATTTTTTTATATGAAATTTCCCCAAAAAAAAATGTAAAAATCAAAATTTTTTAACATTTTCGGCCAATTTGTTTTATGCTACCTATGTTTGGTAAAAAAAAAAAATTGCAAAAAGCGTATTTTAAATGGTTTGCGCAAAAGTTATCGCGTTTACTAACAAAGGGAAAGATTTTTGTCATTTTTGTTGTTTTTTTTTTTTAACGCGTAATGGCGCCGATCTGCGATTTTTTTTGCGGTACTGTGACATTGGGGCGGACAGATCGGACCCTTGACTGACATTTGTGACACTTTTGGGGTTACCAGTGACATTTCTACAGTAATCAGTGCTATATATATGCACTGTTACTATAAAAATACACTGGTAGTGAAGGGGTTAACTTTATTTGGAAGGGAGGGGCTGTGTGTATCCCTAGGGGCGTGCTTTCTACTGTGATTGGCTGTGGCTTGAGCTGTAAGGACACTGATCAACGGATCTACATACTAGATCCGTGTGATCAGTGTCTTTACAGCGAGGAGAATGACAGGTGGCTTGTTTACACAAGCTGCCTGACATTCTCCCTCTCCCCCGCCGATCGCCGAGTGACCGGCGGACATCGGGTCCGCTGGTCACACGCGCGGGGGGGGGGGGTCCGTGACCACGCGGGAGCGCGCCTCCGGCGGCGCGCGCTCGCTCCCTAGACCCTCACAAGCTAGTGACGTAGCCCTACGTCACTTTGCCTGTGAGGGGCTGACTGCCGACGTAGATCGGCGTTAGGCAGTCGGCAAGTGGTTAAGACATTCACTAAACGCTACAGAAGAATCATCCATGTCCATGTGCTCTAAATGACAGTGATTGATTCTCCATCAAAGAATGGAGCAAATTTAGCAAATTGGATCACGCTTTGCTGGGGTTTTTCTGCCTTCCTCTGGATCAACTGCGGGTATAGGATTGTGTATATTGGATTGTATGGTTGGGTTTTCATTACTGTTTATTTTTTTGTTTATTGGTTGAGCCAGATGGACTTGTGTCTTTTTTCAACCTGACTAACTACATGTAAAGAATGTTTAGTGAAAGCAACATTCACTCCTTTATAAATAGACCCAATCATTTTATTTGTATTGTAAGTTGGAAAAGCCTGCTCTATCACCTAGAAACATTTGATATGACTGTAATCCTATAAAATCAGATATCACGTACGATAATAGGCATTATATGGTAGCCGCCGGTGGAGCAGGAACTATCTGGCCAATGGAAAGCGGAGCTTCCGTCTCTTTCATGAACGTAACCAATAAAAAGGTGACACTGACTGCGCTGGTTTTAAGACACAATATGCAGATTGCTAAAACAGGCAAATAAGCAGATTTTTTTGCCCATGCCTTGAATAGTCATCCTGCTTTGCGTTGTTTGTGTCACTGTAAAATACAGATTTTCTGGCTCAGGGTCCTATCACTGGACATCTGGGAATATCAAGATATCTGACTTTGCATCTCACACTTGACCCGTGTATAAAAGTTGACTTTCAGGATCCAGAGCCTTACATATCCAACACTAGCTGATGTTCATAGCTCTATTTCAGGGGTATCAGGTTCACCTGGTTACACTCTGCAAAGAAATATAACGGCATTTTTGCATAATTTTACGGTGCTGTAAATTAGCCATGGCAGGTGCTATCATCATAAATTCCTGCCAGATGTTTGTGGTAAAGCATAGCAGAGGAGTTATAGCCACTGGCTTGAGTGTTACTGGGAATTTTAGTTTCCTCTAAATCATGGGTGTCCAACCTTTTGGCTTCTCTGGGCCACATTGAGTGTAGAGAAATTGTCTCGGGCCGCATATAAAATATATACTATAGTTAAGGTATATAAGTAATAAAATGCCGCTGCGCCCTTCCCGTGCTGTCTCGCCCCCCCCCCCCCCCAGCACTAATTTAACACAACTAGTGGATGATCCCCTCTAAGGCTGCCTCTGTGGCCATGCCCCCGACTCGACTTCCTTCCTCCCCAGCAAAAAAATAAAAAATTTCAGGGGGCAGTGGGCCGCATGCGGCCCCCAGGCCGCAGGTTAGACATGCCTGCTCTAAATTTTAGTCTCATCTGACCACCTTAAAACGCATCTTGAAGATTCTGAGGCCACATGGAAAAAGGTGTTCTGGTCAGATGAGACTAAAATTGAACTATTTGTCCTCAACACCAAAGAATATTTCTGGCGGAAATCCAATCCAATATAATATATATATATATATATATATATATATATATAATATAAATATATAATATAATATAATATATAATAATATATAATTCCAATACAGCTCCCCATCCAAATAACACCATTCCTACAGTAAAGCATGGAGGTGGTATCCTGTTATGGGGGGGGGGGGGGGGGGGGTGGTAATATCCGGTTATGGGGGTGTTTCTCTGCAGCAGGCACTGGAGCACTTGTCAGGATAGAAGGTAAAATGGATGGGGAAAAATACCGGCAAATTCTTGAGGAAAATCTGCTGCCCTTTACCAGAAAGTTTTCAATCAGAAGAAGAAAAACATGACAATGATCCAAAGCACACAGCAAAAATGAGCACTCGGTTCTCTTCAGGAAGACCCCAAACAATGTATTCTTGGGATCTTGTGCGACCTCTCAGTGGACGACATTACCGGGCAGGCCATAGGAAGAGCACGGTTTCAAGCCCGCAAACTGATCCTGAGACACTGGACTTACCCTGACCCTCCCACGGTGGGAGAATGGATAACCCAGATGGGAGATACCCTACGGTTAGAAAAACATATTTGGCAGCACCGGGGCTGTCCGGCCAAGATTGAGAAATTATGGCAACTTTGGTTCGATACACCGGGACGGAACTAGTCGTGAACCGTCTCATGCCGACCTAGGGAGGTATACATACGGGTGCTCATTACTGGTATATAGATGGGAGGCTCCAAAAATACATTTATTTTAGACATTGCGTCAGTCGAGTTAGGCTGGTGGAAATGTACATTGTAAATTCTGATTGCTGTGTCCTACTCTATGTCTTTCTTTGTATACATAGTTACATAGTTAGTGAGGTTGAAAAAAGACACCAGTCCATCCAGTTCAACCTATGATGTGTGTGTGTGTTTGCTGTTAACCGTACATTGTATACCCCTGTATGTTGTGGTCTTTAAGGTGCCCATCTAATAGTTTTTTGAAACTATCAATGCTCCCTGCTGATACCACTGTTTGCGGAAGAGAATTCCACATCCTTACTGCTCTTACAGTGAAGAACCCCCTGCGTATTTTAAGGTTAAACCGCCTTTCCTCTAGTTTTAGTGAGTGGCCACATGTCTTATTGTATTTCCTTTCTCTGAATAGGTTATTCCATATGCTAGGGTCACCAGTACAATATTTGTACATTGATATCATATCCCCCCTCAATCGTCTCTTCTCCAGAGAGAATAGGTTCAGTGCTTGTAGTCTTTCCTCATAGCTGATGTCCTCCATTCCCCTAATTATTTTTGTTGCCCTTCTCTGGACTTTCTCCAGTTCCAGCACATCCTTCCTGAGGACCGGTGCCCAGAACTGGACAGCATACTCCAGATGTGGCCGGACCAGAGTCTTGTAGAGTGGGAGAATAATCTCTTTATTTCTGGAGTGAATCCCCTTTTTTATACATCCCAGTATTCTATAGGCTTTACACTCTGCGTTTGGAGAGTGGTGCATGTACCACCTATTGTTATTGACCTGTAGTGGATGTTAAACCTAATAAACTTTTGTTTCTGATAAAAAAAAAATGAGCACACAGTGGTTGAAGGAGAAAAAGGAGAATGTCTCTGCATGGCCTAGTCAGAGCCCAGACTTAAACCGCATTGAAAATCTGTGGAATGACTTGAAGGCTGCAGTCCACAAACGGTCAACATTAAAATTAACTGAACTTGAGTAGTCCTGTAAAGAAAATATTGCAAAGTCTAAATGTGCAAAGTTAGTAGAGACAAATCCCAACAGACTAAAGACTGTAATTAAAGCAAAAGGTGGTTCAACAAAAAATTGACATAAAAGAGTGATCCTTTTTACAACTCAGTGATTCGGTTTTTGAATCTTTTTATTTTTTTCTGACATGTTGGTGTTATATCTTTAACTTGGATGTTATAAGTTGGACTGAGTAAATACAGCTGGATAAAACAAAAACTGTGTCTGTCTTCATTTCAGGCTGCAAAGAAACAAAAAGTGATAATTTTAAAGGGAGGGATTCTTTTTCATACCCACTGTACATTTCTAAAGCCAAAACTTTTAGGGTTAAAAGCATTTTGTTTTTATTTTTTTGTCTGTGTTCCTGGACATGAATCCATCCTCTCTATGTAGTTGATTTACTAAATACAAATAGAATGTCCACTTTTCAAGGGGATTTCCCCCACGGCTTACTGAATGAAGAAATATTTCCCTTTTCAAAGAATACCCAATCACACGCAAGAAAAAAAAAAAAGCTCACTTCATTCACTAAGCTCTCGGGAAAATTCCCTTGTGAAGTGCAACTTAAGGCTCCATGTACACGGGACGTTGTTAAAAGTCCCTTTGAATGCTGGAATTTTTAGGACGTTTGAAACGTCCGTTCAGTCGCGTTTGTACCCGCGTTTAGCGGGCGTTTAGGGGCATTTGCGTTTAGAACCGTTCCTAGAGGTCAAAAAAATTATTCCCCTTTAAAATGGAAAAACGCGAACGCTAAACGCGGGTCATCGCGTTCGGACGCGTTCAGACGCGTTTGAAACGCCGGGAAACACACGTTCGAACGCAAATAATTGCGTTCTAAAAAAAGTCCCTGAACGCAACTGCCTGCAAATGACTGTAAACGACCCTGTGTACATGGACAGATAAGATAAAATGTAGATGGGTTCAGGGGCTTCTGAAAAAAACGCCCAACTGCTCCTAAACGGCCATTTCCAGCGTCCCGTGTACATGGAGCCTTATAAAGTAAACAGTCTATCATGATCCCCTGATGACGTCAGCGCGTCTGACGAAACGTGCGTCGGGAACGTGAGACCGTGGAGTTCCGGGTTGGTGATACGCAGGAAGAGAGGAGCGTCCCGTACACCGAACCCATGCTGCATTTACCCCATGAAGGCATTCTGTATATGATGTTTGAGTAAGTGCATTTCTATTAATAAACCCCTTAAATAGAACATACTACACTATCGGAGTTTCCTTATCTTTTTCTCCATACCATACCACCCTGGAAATACTTGGAGTTCCTTGTGCGAGCTGAGCCTTATTAAGGGACCTGAAGGATAGCTTGGAGGCATTTGTGGACATTATATGCTGTTTTAGACCCCCTGTAATTAAGGGGTCCACCAGCTTCGGTAAGAAGTATTTACCCTGAGCACTGGGTGGAGAAAGTCCCTATGGTGGAGGTCCCTCACTTGAAGCTAAAGTGATTTTCAGTCATTGCTGAGAGATCCGTATTGCACTGGGCACTTTAAGGATTGTTGATATATTTCACTAAGGACTTTTCACAACATATATATTTATTTATTTATTCACTAGTATATATATTTATTATTTATATGTTTATGCACACAAGCACTTTTTTGGTTGTGTTTTAAGTGTTTAAGCGCAATATTTTTACCCTTTTCACTAAACAGTCTATTTGCCTTTACTAAATTAGGGCCCCATGTGTTCTGTATACAAGTATTGGGACAACCAACATTGTACAGTTTCCACCGAAACATGGAATAAAGGGGGACCCTTCCAATGGGTACAATACATCTGTTCCAGGGACAGCTGTTTAAGAGGGAATTCCCCCCCAGTACCAGGACAAGGTCATCCAGTGCCCAGGGCAAGGATGCCAAACTGCGCACTCCTTCCCTTAGGTTTAGGTTCAAGGTGCCCCCCATCCCTGCAATAAACCATTGCACCCAGAGCAACCCCCCCTCCTGCCCACCTCTTGTCCCGGCCCCGATTCCCCCTCACTTTTGAGATTGCCACTCACTTTCCTGTTGAGTTTAGCCACTTCCTACTGTATCCAAATAAAAAACAAAAAACAAACAAAAAAAAAAAGTATGGTATTGCTTTGGGGATATCATGCCATACGAATCTACAACATGGTTTACAGCACCTGAATCAAGAGGGACCCTTCCAATGGGTACAATACATCTGTTCCAGGGACAGCTGTTTAAGAGGGAATTAATCCTCACTTTTGAGATTGTCACTCACTTTCCTGTTGAGTTTAGTCAAATAAATATAAAAAAAAAAATTGTATGGCATGGCTTTGGGGATGCATCTACAACATGATCTACAGCACTTGAATCAAGGGGGACCCTTCCAATGGGTACAATACATCTGTTCCAGGGACAGTTTTTTAAGAGGGAAATCCCCCTCACGTTTGAGATTGCTACTTACTTTCCTGTTGAGTTTAGTCACTTTCTACTGTATCCAAAAAAAAAAAAAAAAAAAAAACAACGTATGGTATTGCTTTGGGGATGCCATACCATACGAATCTACAACATGGTCTACAGCACCTGTTTAAACCGTGTGAATGCCAGCAATTCACTTTTGGAAGGGTTGTTAAATCTTTTCGGACATTCCGATTCACCGATTTCAAAATGTATTTGCCAACTTTTACACCCAGCAAATTTCTAGTATGTGTACAACCAGTGCATCTTACAGCTCTCTCTTGGCATACTTATTCATTTTTATAAATCATCGTAGCTAAATTCAACAAGTAAATAGGAAATTATAAACATTGCCCATTGGAAACACAGGAAACACATGGTGCCGTACGGAGGAGTTGATGCCCCCCATCTGCATCCTGAGTCCCCAGTGGAGCCCTCAGCGGAGGTCATAGCGGATTGATCTTATTGAGCATATCTACCTTGCCCATCGTTTATCTGGAGTCGGTAAGGGTATTCATTATCGGTGTTGCCCTCTCTGGATTGCATGGTTGAGATCCCCTATCTATTTTTATGCTCTTTACATGTGTCTTTTTGGTAAGCGGCAGTCCTATTGGGGGAGGTGTCTGATTTACCTTGTTTGGCTATTACTTTTTCACACTCTGGTAAGAAGTACCTATTGAGTTCTAGTGGTGATTGAATCTTTCTACCTATATTCACGCCTACTCACTAGATCCATCCTCCAGCACTTGAACCTTGGCGTTCCCAATCACTTTGGGTGTTGTCTTTCCATTTCGTTATTTTGGTTTTACGCTATGGCGTTTTGTATTTTTGTATTCCATATGCTATCATCCTACTGAGGAGATCTACGTGGGAACTGCGAGGTCCACTCCCTGAGGACATCTGGATTTGTTGTCACTTTTGGCTTTCACATATTTTGTTTCCGGTAAGCGGTACCTGCACAGTTACTTCCCTTCACGTTTCCAATATTGGGCATTTATACGGACATTTCTATACCATATAAATTATATTATATGTTTCATTTTTAGCACAACTTATTTATAACATTGCCAATTATCGCCTTATGGTCAAACCCTTCCTCGCAAGAACTACTTTCTGTTCCAAACACGCAATGCTGGTCTTCGTATGGTTTACAATTTCCTTGTCCCCTAACCACCTTCCAAGAACTTATTCCATCCTCTAAATTACAGGAGGAATTTAGCCTACCCTCTAAATGTCTACTATCATCAACTTGGCCACACAGCCCAACTCCAATTCGGTACACACAACAACCCTGGTAACATCTACCCTTTTGAATCTCGCAATATTTATTAAAGTTTTCTTTTGGTTTACAGAGTACAGAAATAGACAATTAGAAAAGGCATACAAAATAGCAGTTAAACAAATTTCTTTTAGATCGGAAATGTTCACATGTATCACAAAAACACCTACATATCACTATGTGAGATACTCATCACCACTTTTGAACAGCTCTTGAGTAGGCCAGATACCTCTAAACTAGTCTCCACATTGTCAGGACCCGGTACTGAACCTGCGACCTCTGCTGTGTCAGGCAATGTTTTCTTCTTGCTGAGCTACCGGAGATGCTGGACAGCAACCTGTCTGATCTATTGGACAATCCTGCCTTGTTCCCTCTTTCTGCTGAACTGTAAACTCCTTGCTCCTCCCATGAACTTCCTATTTAAGCCATGTCTTTGCACTGTTTGCCAGGTTATTGTGCTCCAGCCAATATCTGGCTCTCATCACTACTGCTGCTGTCTGTATCTTCACTACCACTTTGGCTTGTTCCTCTACTACGGTTTTTCTTAATCCAAACCTGTGACCACTAGTTACCAGATTAGGCTTCTGTTTGATCCCTACCTGCTATATCCGCTACTGAACCCCGGCTTGTTAACCTCCTGGTAGGATGATCCTGAGGACCGCGAAAAGGTACCAAACCACAGCAAAACCCATCTCAATTATCAGGAGCTCTGGTGAATACCGGTTTGTGCTTAGCAGGTCACCACCAGGGTGACCTGCTGCTGCAAATATACAGCTGGTCAGTGGGAGCCTCTTTACTGCTGTAGCTACTGGCCTCTGAGCCTGACCCCTGACCGTGACAGACATATATATTTTTACCCTCAGTAACACCTCTAGGATCAGTTACCAACAGGCAGAAAAATAAGTGGTCCTAGAGGGCTCAGTAATCTCCTCTGGGGACAAGCTAATGCAGTTGACATGATTCCCTCATGCCCATTGTGTCCATAATTCTATCATGACCACTATAACCCAGCTAGACTCCACAAAATGGTTCAAAGTGAGTCTACACTCCTCCCCAGCCTGTGTTCAGGGATGTGGATAAGCTGCTAATTTCTTTCATTGTCTTTGGACTTGTCAATATGTCCAATATGTTTGGTTAAAGTTAAGTCCTGGACTTCCCACCCTAAAAACTGCCTTTTAGATATTATTGCATGCACTTTTATTTTTATACTAAGAAGTTCATTCTTCTAATGTGGAAAGAACTCTTCCCCCCCCCTCCCCCTCCACTGATGCTTAGAAAAATCTGATTAATACCCCTCTACAAAGTTACTTTTGGAAAATGGAAGAAGCCTCAGCTTTTTGATAGTTTGGGGACCATGGGTCACATCATACACATTACTTTGAACCAGGTTTCTGAGCCAACTCTACATATGTTCTCCTTAACCCTAATCTCGGAATACCGTTTTTGCTACATATTCTGTTTGTCTTGATTTACTAGTATCCAGTGGCGGCCCATCCATTGGGGGCGCCGCCCCCCCTATCCATGCGTCCAGCCCCCTAATCTACATGCAGGGCGCTGGATACATGGATTCCAATGGGGTTTTTTTTTTTTAACCATGTGATTAGAGCCAGAGGCTCTAATGGGCTTCAAAAAAGAGTGGGCTCGGCTCTGCACCCTGAGTCTACCCAGTTGTGTGACAATAATGAATATTCGCTATTACCACACTGATTCTCCTCCCAGCCAATCAGGAAGCGGGTCCTGAGACCCGTTGCCCGATTGTCCGAAAGGAGTGGCCATGCTATTGGCTAAGGAGGAGGGAGGAGATGCAGGGGAAGCTGCCGCTGCCGGCCCTCCACGTCAGTCCAGGGTGAGTGAGCCGGTGACTGACGGGGGAGGGGAGGGGGGTGGGTGTTATGGTGTGCAAGCTTCTGTGGTCTGGGGGGGGTGGGTGTTATGGTGTATGAGCTGGTGTGGTCCGGGGGGGTATGGTGTGGTCAGTCTTCCGCCCCCCCTCCCCGCCGGCCCATGGAGCACCAGACACCACTGCTAATATCTGCTCCGGTACAATGAGACATGAGAGACTGTTAAGTCCGTTGTACATATTATTGTTGTGGTCTTACACCAGGGTTGTTAAACCTTTTGATGAGCGAGGGCCACTTAGAGTAATTTGGTAACCCAATGCAGGCCACAACTATGGGGTTTTACCACCCCCATACCGAAAATGTAAATGAGCCCTTACTGTCCTGAGCCCCTGATAAGGCTAGTTTTTTTATTGATGTGCTGCGGTTTACTCACACTGTGAGTGCAGAGCAGTGCACCTGCGGCTTTTCTGCAGGATAGCTGAACTGAGCCATAGCCTTCTATTACATCTTGCATATGCGGTGCACTTTCGGAAAGCAGGAGTTTTGGTGCACTTTCTGAAAGCACACCACAATTCCTGCTTTTAGAAAGTGCACCACAGGATTTTATACCCACAGGATAGAATGGAAGTCTATGGCCCAGTGCAGTTAACCTGCAGGAAAGCCACAGGTGCAGCACAGTGATCAGTGTGAAAGCAGCCTAATAACACTTTTAAAAACTGCTAATATGCCAATTGCAAAAGTGCAATGTATGTAATACACTGATCTTTTCCTCTTTCAGCTTTGATGGCATTTCTTTCCAGTACTGATGGGCTCGGGCGTGTTCGGATGGAGCCTGCCAGGAAGCCCTCACTGCACACTGCCAATCATAGGCAGTGAGGCATTTCCTGACCGGCAGCTGCACATACACACGCTGCCTGTGATTGGCTGGGTGCAGTGCCGGCTTCCTGGCGGGCTCGATCCGACCACGCCCGAAAACCCCATAACTACTCTCCGTGCTGTTACAGAGGTCCCAGGCAAAGTGCACTTGGTATCCCTTCGCCTGCGACAGGTGCTGGTGGTACAGAGGAAGCATCAGCTTATGTGGCTCCTGTTCCCTCCATAGCTGCTTGCCTTCTCTGGTGCCGGGGCTGGCTTTATGCACTCTGATGCTCTAGGATGGAGAGTTGGCAACCCATTGATCGTGAGCTTGGCGACCCGTCATCCCAGAACATGGGCATGTGCTTGGAGGTCACGGGCACCCGGTCTTCTACAGACTAAAAAGGAAAAAAAATCAATATCCTTTAAAAAAAAAATGGGCAATTGACTTATTTTTTTATATTTTATATTATATTTAACTTTTTTTGAATGTCTCCAAACAACAAATGTTGTCTTAGACTAAGATTTGAAGTTAATGTTGAGAGAAAGAGTGTAGAAGAAAAGCATAGTCATCTGTAGTCTCCTTTTTACAACTTGCTGCCTCTTTCTGTGCAGAACGTGGACGCCATGTGACCCCACTCATCCATGCAATCAGGTGGTAAAAAAAAAAATGTCTATGTGGGTAGGATTCTCATTTCACAGAACTGTAATTTCTTCTATTCTTAGCTCTAAGGTTGAGCACAGTGCTCTCAAGAAGGATCCCAGAGTCCTGTGAATCTATTATCTTTGGCAACGTTACGCTTCGAGGAAATTTTTAGTAATAAACGTCTCTTACCCTGCACGCGGCTCGTGCTAGTATGTCGGGTTTTTGGAGAACATACAATCAGACATGGAGGTCAAACCACTTATTTCAGGCAACTGCTATATTATTGAATTATTGCCCTTTTGCCAACATAAGATGTGGAGTCTGAGTGGTAATAGTGATGTAATTTTATTCCAGCTGCAAGGATGTACAGTGATAACCACTGGCAATAAAACACCATATCCCGATGTGCACATTTAAAAAGGTCTCCTAAACTCCACACATTGGAAGTAGCTGATTGTAGCTTATTAATTCACAAGACCTTCAAGCACATATAAAATCACCAATAAACTTATGTCCTGATTAAAAAAAAATGTATATTAACATACTGTACAGCTAGTACAAGTACATAACTCTGTCCTTCTGCTACCTTCAATACAGTCAAATCTAAAATAGGGACCACTTTAGTCTCCCAAATATGACTAAACATACTCCGATATAAGGTATACATAGTTTAGCAAACCTATGCCCATTTGATTGTCCATGTTTTGGTAGGGAGGTGCAGTGTTATGTGCTGTAAGTGACAGGGATGTCAACCATTAATTGGAAATCTATGGGATTTAAACTCAAAAATTTTGGTCCATCCAACAAAATTCCTCTTTCTACTGAAAGATAGGGAAAATATACACTTTGGAATCACCGATAGACACAGAGAGACTACTGAATGATTTGATGAAAGTCAGCCACAATAGGCAAAGTCACACTGTGTGTTCTTGCAGACAAGCCAGAATATTTGCTTTTGGGGGTACAGCCAAAAGGCCAGCTTCTTAATTTTTGGTAATTTTTGCCACCCTTGATATAAAGATGAACCCTCTCCTCTATTGCACTATTAGGAAACAACAGTGTATTATAATGCAGGCATCAACTAAAATACATATGCCAAACAAAAGGCCAGTGGGCGGAATCTGGCCCACCAGGCCCTCGCACCCAGTTTTGCACCTGAAACATGGCTGAACTCCATTTCACCCTCCAATCTTGCTGCCCACTTTCACTTGTATACACAGAAGCCTTCTATGTTTACAAGGAACAGCTTTGCACAGATCCCTTCATGCACTCATGGTGGGGACAAATCTCCAGAATCAGATAGAATGATCTCCCTGCATGGCAGAAGTACTTTAACCTCCTGCACAGGTAGGTACTAGAGTAGAGCCAGGTAGGAGAAAAAGTTAAGAGGAAGCTTTTTTGCTGGGTTGCACACGGTTAATAGCGCAACCCTAAACTCTGCACTTTGTACATAACACAATCTTGAACCCTGTTCTCTGTACATAGTGCACCCCTGAACTCTGCACTATTTACATAACACAATCCTAAACCCTGTTCTCTGTACATTGTGCACCCCTGAAAGCTGCACTATTTACATAACACAATCCTAAACCCTGCGATCTGTACATAATGCACCCCTGAACGCTGCACTATTTACATAACACAATCCTAAACCCTGTGATCTGTACATAGTGCACCCCTGAACGCTGCACTATTTACATAACACAATCCTAAACCCTGTTCTCTGTACATAGTGCACCCCTGAACGCTGCACTATTTACATAACGCAATTCTGAACCCTGTTCTCTGTACATAGTGCACCCCTGAACGCTGCACTCTGTATGTAATGCAATCCTGAACCCTGTGCTCTGTACATAGCGCACTCCTGAACTCCGCACTCTGTACGTAACACAATCCTGAACCCTGTGCTATTTACATAACACAATCCTAAACCCTGTTCTCTGTACATAGTGCACCCCTGAACGCTGCACTATTTACATAACGCAATCCTGAACCCTGTTCTCTGTACATAGTGCACCCCTGAACGCTGCACTCTGTATGTAATGCAATCCTGAACCCT
This sequence comes from Pelophylax lessonae, assembly GCF_965119305.1. Taxonomy (NCBI): domain Eukaryota; kingdom Metazoa; phylum Chordata; class Amphibia; order Anura; family Ranidae; genus Pelophylax; species Pelophylax lessonae. The sequence goes on along the minus strand of NC_138771.1, from coordinate 27,346,659 downwards.
GTGCTCTGTACATAGCACACCCCGGAACTCGGCACTCTGTCCGTAACTCAATCCTGAAAAGTAATAGAAGCCCGTCCAAGGATCTTTCCCTGCAAATGCCAAAGAACCGGGAGAGATCATGTGACCACACAACAGTGCTGCAAGAATAAGGTACTTTGATTATAAAAAAATAAATAAACACAGTGGTATGATATATATGAATTATTTGAATGAATTACGTTAATTCATATTTCTGCTTAGTGTCACTTTGGGAGAATGTAAAAATCTTAATAAAGGACACTAGGTTGAGTACTCTGTAGCTCCATGACAGAGGTCCTGATAGCGTTTGTTGCTACGTATTTATATTTTCAGTTTATAAAGTTGAAAATTCATCGAGCACGAAGGCCCATACACACAATCAAAAAAGTTGCACGATAAATACCGCTTTCAAAGTGATCATGAGATAATCTGATCGTTGGTGCACAGATTTCGAGAGCCGATCAGGACAAGTCATGCAAAATTATCCAAAGGGACAAACACAAACATTTTTCTCGTGTGATAACACATCGTATGATTTTCGTTTAACCAGTACAGTTGTCATCCAGAAATACAATACAAATACAATACAACACTTTTACAGCACTTCCAAATTTTTATTCTGTCATAAGAGAATTTTCGTAACTTAAGTAACCTCTTTTATTTATAAATACAGACGATCATTCGTCCGATAATCTCATTGTGTGTACCAGGCTTTAGGATGTGCCTATAGTAGCCAGTATTCATAGAGAAGTGGAGCTGCACGATTCTGGATAAAAAGAGAATCACAATTTTTTTTTGCATAGAATAAAGACCACGATTCTTGGCGTAACAACATCTTTCACATTCTACAAAAAAATTGGGCTAACTTTACTGTTTGTTTTTCTTTTATTCACTGAAGTGTATTTTTTCCCCAAAAAATTGCATTTGAAAGACTGCTGCGTAAACACAGTGTGACATTAAATATTAAAATGACAGCCATTTTATTCTCTAGGGTCTCTGCTAAAAAAAAATATATATATATTGTAAAGGGTTAGCTCGGTAGCAGGTTTGGGTGACCCCTTGGGTGGGTTCGCTACACAGAGAGACAGCCGAGGAGTGGTTGAAAAAAACGGTCTATGGTTTATTCTTCCAATTTGCTGGAAACAAGTGCAAGCATCCAAACAGCATAAATCAAACAAACATAAAATAAACCCTGGCCACTTGGGGCGTCAACCTTCACAACACAGGAACCTACCTATGGAGTCTGTCCCAACCTACTGCTGGGCAGACACTGCTGGTCATACAGCAGAAAACCAATAGTCGATTTGTTTTCCTTTCACACAGAAAAAATCAACACTACCTCACCTTCAGAAAACTCTCTCAGCTCACTGCTCTCCTTAATGCAAAAAGCCTCAGGATGCAGCAATCAGTAGTCATCCTCTGGATAACTTATAGAGGCCTTAATTTCCTCATTCTGAATAGCTGAAGCTTTCCAACGTCCTTAAACCTTTCTGGCTATCTCCGCAGCCGACACCTGATAGTAATTGGTGAATTGTCTAAACAAGGCAGAAATGTATCTCCTGTCTGTGACAACACCCACAGATTTACCTGACTTCCTGTCACAATATATATATATATAGTTTTTGGGAGTTCTAAGTAATTTCCTAGCAACAAATACTGGTTTTAACTTGTAAGCAGCAAGTGTAAGAAAAAGGCTTAGGGCCCTTTCACACTGTCTGCTCGGTCGGCGGACTCTGTTTTTCTCAGCGGGGGATCGATCCGCGATCCCCCACTGAGCAGGCGGATGGCAGCTCTGTCTCCGCTCTGTGTGCAGAGACGGAGCTGTCAGATCCCCGCTATCCCCTATGGACGGATGGAAAATAGGGTTGCCATCCGTCCGGAGTTGACGGACAGGATCGGATGGGATGGCAGCGGGTGTCAGTGGACATGTCACCGCTGACATCCGCTGCCCCATAGGGATGCATGGAGCATTCGTTCAGATCCGCCTGAAAAACTGACAGGCGGATCTGAATGGTTTGCATGTGTGAAAGGGGCCTTAGTCTTTAAGTGGTTAAACTGACCTCATTTGCAGACCGAAGTTCAGTCTTTTGATTTCTAAAAGAACCAAATGATACAATGTTCAGTTTTATCTCTCAGCGCTGAGCAATGTTGTGATAATCTTTGCCGGCTGTTTTTTTTTTTTTTTGACAGTTGTGAGAAGACAACTGCTCTGCACTTGCTACATAAATCGTGGAAATGCCGGATTAAGATCGTAAGGGGGGTGGAATCAAGATCGCAATTTTTTAACAATTATTCTTGCAGCTCTACAGAGAAGGTTTTAATTCCATCTTCTTGCCAAGAGATCTGTTCCATGCAGTGGATATTACACATGCGTATTCTTCGTCTGACAGAGTGCCTTCTTTACATCAATGTCCAGAGACAATAGTGTGTGCAGAAAATGTCTAAGGAGATCTTTTTTTTGTACAACAAAGGGATCCTTGTCAGAAGTGAAATCTGATTTTTTTTTTTTTTTTGAACATGGTCAGAATTTTTGGACACTAAAAATGTTTAAATGACAAAGCAGAAGAGTTTTACGATGTTTCCATACAAAACTCAGACCCTTTTGGTCTGCGGTTTAGAGGATAGCCAAAAAGTTGACAGACATACCATCGCCAATGAACCAGCCTCTCGCTTATAACTTTAAAACAGCACTCCTAGGAAAACCAATAATAACTCAATACTACTGCATTTGCTTAGTGTGGCCCTATTTAAACCTGAGACCTGCATGACATCAATGCTGGATGGCCTTCCAGCTTATACTTTTGTTACCCATGTTTCTGAAGCCTGCTTACCCTATTATTGACATCTGACTTTTCTCTGGATTACCCTTTTCTGCTGCTCATCCGTGTTACAGACCTGGACTTTTGACAAAGATTCTGACTTTTGATTTTTATACTTCGCTGCCAGCATGTTCCCAACCCTTGCTGGTCTCTGACCTGAACTCTATTTGTGATTTTGTACCCATCTGTTACTGAACTCAGCCTGTGACTTGACTCCAAGCTCTGGCTAATCTGGGCTTGGTACATCCAAGCTCAAGTTCACTGGTCCAACTTCTTGGCACCTGTGCCCTTCTGCTGCCTTAACAGTCAATGTTTCCACTATCAGGGGTGCCTCGATGGGAATTATGCAAGGATCCACCCTGCCCCCCCATCTCAAGCTCCACAGACAGGTACTGTACGTGATAGTACCCATGATAAATGTGGGTGACTTGGTTCTACTGGTTTGAATTTACCAATATATTTGATTAAAGAATAATCCCACAAGGGGATACTCCACAGGAGTAACTGTTGCCATTGGGCTGGAAGTGGTTTGGAGAAAACCCTAGTCTGTCTCCCCCCCCTCATTTCCCACAGCTTTGTCCCTACCTCCCCCACCTTTTTTTTTTTTTTCCCCTTATTCTCCTGTTTTCTTTACTTTCCATAGTTTTAGATTATCTAAAGAAAAAAAAAAAAAGCACGCACTAGAAAAGAAGTGGTCCCCAGATTGGTTTTCAATGCTTACGTAATACAATTGTATTAACCACTTGCCTACTTTGCACTTAAACCCCCTTCCCATCCAGACCAATTTTTAGCTTTCAGTGCTCTCACACTTTGAATGACAATTGCGCGGTCATGCAACACTCAACCCATATAAATTTTTCGTCCTTTTTTTCATAGAAATAGAGCTTTCTTTTGATGGTATTTATTCACCGCTGGGCTTTTTATTTTGTGCGCTATAAATGAAAAAAGACCGCAAATTTAAAAAAAAAACGTTTTTTTTTAGTTTCTGTTATAAAATTTTGCAAATTAGTAATTTTTCTTCATAAATTTTGGCCAAAATGTATACTTCTACATATCTTTGGTAAAAATAACCCAAATAAGTGTACATTATTTGGTCTGCGTGAAAGTTAGAGAGTCTACAAGTTATGGTGCTAATCATTGAAAATTGATCACACCTAATGTACTGACAGCCTATATCACTTCTTGAGACCCTAACAAGCCAGGAAAGTACAAATGACCCCCAAATGACCCCTTTTTGGAAAGTAGACATTCCAAGGTATTTAAGAGGCATGGTGAGTTTTTTGAAGTTGTCATTTTTTCCCACAATTCTTTGCAAAATTAATTTTTTTTTTTTTTTTTTTTTTTACAAAATTGTCATATTCAACAGGTTATTTCTCTCACATGGCATATGCATACTTACAACTACACCCCAAAACACATTCTGCTACTCCTCCTGAGTATGGCGATACCACATGTGTGAGACTTTTTTACAGCCTGGCCACATACAGAGGTCCAACATTGAAGTAGCACCTCCAGGCGTTCTCGGAGCATAAAATACACTTTTCATTTCTCAACCACCTATTACACTTTTGAAGGCCCTGGAGCACCAGCACAATGGAAAAGGCCACTAAATGACCCCATTTTGGAAAGCAAACACCCCAACGTATAATCTATGAGGCATAATGAGTCTTTTGAACATGTCATTTTTTTCCAGAATCTTTCGGAAAATGTGGAAAAAAAATGAAAACGCATTTTTTTTACACAAAGTTGTCCATTTATAAGATATTTCCAACACATAGCATGTACATAGCAAAAATGACACCCCAAAATACATTCTGCTACTCCTCCTGAGTATGGCGATACCACACGTGTGAGACTTTTACGCAGTCAGGTCACATACAGAGGCCCAACATGCAAAGACACATAGCATGCACATACCATGAATTACCATGAATTACACCCCACAATACATTCTGCTGAGCAAAGGGTAAACAAAAGCTTACCTGTAGTTTTAGAAGCGCAGTTGTCCACAGGAGTTGAGTCCAGGCAGCAGGCAGGGACTTGGTCAGCAACAGTGCATGCAATTCTCCAGGCAAGGATACCAGTCCAGTGTCAGTGCATGCGGCAGGCAGAGGCATGATGGCAGTAAGTCCTGCAGGCAGAAGTAGGGCCTCTGTCGGGATAGAATAGGGACAGGGGTAGAGGCTTCTCCCACCCAAATCGCTTTGAAGCCTCCGGGATCCAGACCCTAATCTGAGAAGAAGAAAAACAAAAAAAATAGTTTTCTTCATCCAGAAAAACATTTCTGGTCCCCTCACATATGCGAGACCCCTGTGGTATGAATCCCACGACTTCCAGAGGCAGGCAAAAATCGTGTTCAAACAGTCCAGGGTCAGTTCCAGAGCAGGCAGAGGTAGGTACAAAATCGGCAGGCAAAGGCGTGGTCAAATAACAGTCCAGGGTCATTTCAAGAGCATACAGGTATGAACAGAATCAGCAGGCAGAAGCATGGTCAAAAAACAGGCCAGGGTCAGTTCCGGAGCAGGCAGACATAGGTACAAAATCAGCAGGCAAAGGCGTCATTGTATAACAGTCCAGGGTCATTTCAGGAGCATACAGTGGCATAAGCGGTGAAAGCGGAGGACTACGTTTACCACACTAATAATTTAGACAAGTATGGTAACGGCGGAAACAGTCGTCTACACAGAGGCCTGGTTGGGAAGGACACTGGGGACAATAATAGCGGGTGTCTTTTCGAATTCCTGCCTTGGTACACACCCTACATTTTTTCTGCCGTTTTTGGTCTCTTTGTGTGGGAGGGATTTTACTGGGAAAATGGCGTTCAGACAGTCTGCTTATTACGTCAGATCTAATGTTTTCTGGTGGGCCGTTTGGAAATATGAGGGTTGTGAAGATTTCCTCCAGGTAATAAAGGAAGGGTTGGGGGCTTTCGGTGGATTTGCGGTATAAAATGTAGGAATTGTATATGGCCAAATGAAAAATATAAATTGCTACTTTTTTGTACCAATAATAGGTACGTCTTGTGGGTAGATAGGGTTCCATCATTTGGTCGTTGAAATCCACTCCCCCCATGAATAAGTTGTACTCATGTACACATGTTGGCTTTCAGACTGGGCCATTCCTTCGTCGGGATTCCACATAGTTGTCATTGTGGATCGAAGACAACATGTAGACGTCTCTTCTGTCCCTCCACTTCACAGCCAGAACTTCCTCATTTCTCAGACTCGCCGTCTCCCCTCTTCTCAGCTTGGTGTTTACTAGCCTTTGAGGAAAGCCTTTCCGGTTTTTTCGGACCGTGCCACATGCAGGAGTCTTCTTTCTGTGAAGGATTCGGAACAGGGGCAAACTGGTGTAGAAATTGTCTACGTACAGGTGGTAGCCTTTTTCAAGGAGGGGGTAAATGAGGTCCCAAACGACTTTCCCGCTTGATCCCATGTAGTCCGGACATTCAGGGGGATGCAGCTGGGTGTCCTTCCCTTCGTACACCCTGAAGGCATAGGTGTACCCTGTGGCTCGGTCACATAGTTTGTAAAGCTTCACCCCATAGCGGGCCCTTTTGCTGGGAATGAATTGTTTGATGCCCAGCCTGCCGGTAAATTTAACAAGGGTCTCATCCACACATATATTTTGGTCTGGGGTAAATAATTGAGGGAATATTTCTGAAAAATAATTTAGAAGTGGCCGAATTGTGAACAGCTTGTCAAATGCTGGGGAATTTCGGGGAGGGCACTGGGTATTGTCGTTGAAATGGAGGAACCTCATGATCATCAGATACCTGGTCCTGGGCATTACTGCAGAGTAGATGGGCATATGGCAGATTGGTTTGGTTGACCAATATGCTTGCTTATCGTTTTTTTTATTGAGTCCCATGTTGAGGGTGAGGCCTAAAAATATCTTGAACTCCTCCACCGTTAGGTCTCTCCACTCAAAGGGACGGGAATAAAAAGATGTGGGGTTACTCTGGATAAATTGATGTGCATACAGGTTGCACTGGGCCACAATGGACGTCAGCAGGTCCTCCGTAAAAATTAAACGGAAGTAGTCAATTGGGGCAAAGTTCTCCGTGTTGACCTGGACTCCTGGCTGGGCAGTGAAAGGGGGGATGATGGCTTCTCCTGAGTTGGGAGGAAGCCACAGGGGGTTCAGAAGGGCATAGGGAAGGCTGGTCCTAACCCTTTGGGGGCGAGGTGACACCCCACTTGAGCTTGGCCTTTCTTGCCTAAGCACTGTGGTGCTGGTGGATGGCACTGCGGAGCTGGTGGATGGCACTGCGAAGCTGGTGGATGGCACCGCGGAGCTGGTGGATGGCACTGCCTCCTCCTCACCAGAACGCCTTCGTTTGGCAGGCGGGCAGTATTCCTCCTCGTCGGAGTCGGTCTGCGTCCCGCTGCTAATGACCGGCTCGTAATTTACTTCGGAGTCAGACTCTGACTCCGAAGATTCCAAAGCAGAAAGCTCCCTGTCCATGTCCTCACTGATTATATTGAAGGCCTCCTCGGCTGAGAAATTTTTTTTTGCCATCGTTGGTGACACTGATGGGCACGGTGACACTGATGGGCACGGTTAAACTGGCTCACTGATGGGCACTGTGATGGGCACACTGATGGGCTCTGTGGGCACACTGATGAGCACACTTATGGGCACTGATGAGCACTGGGCGGCACTGATGAGCACTGGGCGGCACTGATGAGCACTGGGCGGCACTGATGAGCACTGGGCGGCACTGATGAGCACTGGGCGGGCACTGATGAGCACTGGGCGGGCGCTGATGAGCACTGGGCGGCACTGATGGGCACACTGGTGGGCACTGGGCACACTGATGAGCACTGGGCGGCACTGATGAGCACTGGGCGGCACTGATGAGCACTGGGCGGCACTGATGAGCACTGGACGGCACTGATGAGCACTGGACGGCACTGATGAGCACTGGGCGGGCACTGTTGGGCACACTGGTGGGCACTGGGCGGCACTGATGAGCACTGGGCGGCAGTGATGAGCACTGGGCGGGCACTGATGGGCACAGGTGGGCACACTGGTGGGCACACTTGTGGGCACTGATGAGACTGGGCACACTGATCACTTGGCACACTGATGGCACACTGGTGGGCACACTGGTGGGCACTGGTGATCACTGGTGGGCAATGGTGGGCACTTTTTTCACACTTACGATCTCTCCTCTCCTCACACTGCAGTCTGTGTGTGAGGAGGGAGAGCTGGCAATGAGTGATGATCTCAAATGTTTACATTTGAGATCATCTCTCATTGGATGCCTCGATCGTGACGAATGGGACACGGCCAACACAGATTATCCCCGGTGCGCGCTCGCGGGAGCGCGCGGGGAGTCTGTTACTACCGAGGCAATGACAGATGATCTCATATGTTTACATATGAGATCATCTCTCATTGGATGCCTCGATCGTGACGAATGGCCGCTGTGATTGGCCATTCGTCTCGATCTGTGATTGGCTGTGTCCAAGGGACACGGCCAACACAGCTTTTGCCCGATGCGCGCTCGCGGGAGCGCGCGGAGGGCGTGTTTATGGGAGGCCGTTTTTAAACGGCCTCCCGAAAATTCAAGTCCGCGCTGCAGCCGTATATAGGCTGTAGCGTGGATGTGAGAAGGTTAAAAAATAATTGACCATCAAGATCCCCCAAGCAACCCTGACTTTTTTTTCCTTCTGCTTTTTCACTAGTAATTTGTACTCTATAAAAAAAAAAGACCAAGCTGATATATGTGGAGTGCATTTGTGTCTCGGTCCCAAAAATGTACACAAAGACAGACTGGAAGCCCACGGGACTTTAACCACTTTAAGACCGGAAGGATTTGCCCCCCTTCCTGACCAGGCCCTATTTCGCGATTCGGCACTGCGTTACTTTAACGGACAATTGCGCGGTCGTGCGATGCTGTACCCAAATAAAATTGATGTCCTTTTTTTTCCCACAAATAGAGCTTTCTTTTGGTGGTATTTGACCACCTGTGCGATTTTTATTTTTTGAGCTATAAACAAAAAAAGAGAGACAATTTTGAAAAAAAAAAAAAAAAAACAATATTTTTCACATTCTGCTATATAACATTCTCAAAAAAAATAATTAAAAAATCAAAATTTTTTAACATTTTAGGCCAATTTGTTTTCTGCTACATATTTTTGGTAAAAGAAAAAAAAAGACAATAAGCGTATTTTGATTGGTTTGCACAAAAGTTATTGCGTTTACTAACTACGGGAAAGATTTATGTTGTTTTTGTTTTGTTTTGAGTTTTTTACTAGTAATGGCGGCGATCTGCAATTTTTTGCGGGACTGCGACATTGCGGTGGACAGATCGGACCCCTAACTGACATTTTTGACACTTTTGGGGGTACCAGTGACATTACTACAGTAATCAGTGCTAAAAATATGCACTGTTACTGTAATAATGACACTGGCAGGGAAGGGGTTAACCCTGTGGGTGATCAAGGGGTTAAATGGGACCCTAGGGGAGTGATTATAACTGTGGGGGGGGGTGTGGCTTCTGAAATGATCATAGAGACATGTGATCCTATATAGAAGGATCACATGAGCTCTGTGATCATTCCAGGGAGAAGAACGGTCGGCTGTGTGTGTTTATAACAGCTGCCCGTCCTTCTCTCTCAGTGGGGAGCGATCGCGGGTGTCAGGCGGCAATCAGAGCTGCCTGACTCATGCATCGGCTTTCCCAGCTGCTGAGTGGGGGCTGGTGGCGCACGCTCGCCCCCTAGCTTCCTGCGAGCGAGCGAAGTAGATCTACGACTGTTTGCGCAGGAGAGCCACCCTGCCGCAGTAAAAAGGCGGCGGGTGGTCGGGAAGCGGTTAAAGAGGCACACAACATGCACTAAAAATACATAAATTTATTCCATGAAAAAATCCATATAAAAATAGAGCATGAGAAAGTCTTAATGTCAATGATATTCATCAGTGAAAAATAGAATATTTGTACACAATATTTATACAAAATATAACTTCCAACTATTTCTGACATTCTGATACTTTGTAATTGTCAATCTGTGCTGTATCGATCTCAACGCGTTTCACAAAATCAGCAGTTCGCTTCATCAGGAGAAACACAGATAAGTGTAGTTGATGCCATAATTTGGATCTTCACATAAATCACTAAATATTTCTCTACGTCCATACGACTGTTTCAATAGATAACGAGATAAAAAAAAAACATCCTTCCTCCTCTAGGGAAAAAGCAGCTCTGGCAGCGAAGGGGTTAAACAATAACACCATCACTGTGCGGCCTCACACTCATATGATGTAAATGTAAAACCCAGCTGTGATTAAATACCACCAAAAGAAAGCTCTATTTGTGTGGAAAAAATTTTTTTTCTTATGGGTACAGTGTTGCATGCCCATGCAATTGTCATTCAAAGTATGACAGTGCTGAAAGCTGAAAATCAGCCTGAGCAGCAAGGGGGTAAAAGTGTCCGGTAATAAAGTGGAAAACACTTTTTTTTTTTTTTTCAAAAATGCCACGGTGCATTGCAAACTTCTGGGGCCCCGTTATTGTAAAAGGTGCACCTGGCCTTTAAGAAATATTAAACCCCCCAACATCCCTTCAATGCAGGTTTATAAACACGCAGTGCATTACAGCTGCTGCGGACATGCCGAGGATGCCACGATCCACACAACTTTCTGCCTGTTATTTAAAATCATACATTGCGCAGACTTCTGGGAGAGGTTGTAAGGCAATTACAGGAGCAGAAACATCGAGGATTCTTGGAAATCCTGACTAGACTGCTGCTATGGTTTGCATCGCAGAGGCATTTTGGCAGGTAGAAAAATAGCTTTAGCAAAACTACTAGTTTCTGACAGATGTTGAAAATCATAGCTGGCTGCAGACTAAAATGAGAAAATAATTTGCAATAATGTTAAATTACAAAATTGTTTGTGCTTCTCGTATGCACGTCATACCCTTTTTTACAAAAAAAAAAAAAAAAAAATAGCTTTCATTAAATAAAAATGTCTGTACAAAAACAAGGGAGCGCTAGCTGCCAAATTGATTTTTAACCACTTGCCGACCGCCGCGAGTAAATATACTGCGGCGGTCAGCCCCGGCCAGGCAAAGCGACGTACTGGTACGTCACTAGCCTGTCACCGGCTTGTGAGCCAATAGCAGGCGCCCGCCCGCCGTGGCTCGTTCACTAAGGAGTCAGTGCGTGTGACCAGCGGACCCGATGTCCGCCGGTCACTCGGCAATCGTCGGTAGAGAGGGAGAAAGGCAGGCGGCTAATGTAAACAAGCTGCCGGTCATTCTCCCCTGTGTAAAAATGCAATGTAGAACCGTTGATCTCTGTTTTTTACAATAGTAGACATGTCCCATCACAGTTAGAAACACGCCCCTTGGACACACTTAACCCCTCCCTCTCCAATACAGTTAACCCCTTACCTGCCAGTGTCATTTTTACAGTAACAGTGCATATGTATAGCACTGATTACTGCAGTAATGTCACTGGTAACCCCAAAAGTGTCAAAAATGTCAGTCAAGGGTCCGATCTGTCCGCCGCAATGTGGCAGTGCCGCAAAAAAAAAAAAATTGAAGATCACCGCCATTGCTCGTTAAAAAAAAAACACCAAAAATGACAAAAATCTTTCCCTTTGTTAGTAAACACGATAACTTTTGCGCAAACCAATCAAAATACGCTTTTTGCAATTTTTTTTACCAAACATATGTAGCATAAAACAAATTGCCCGAAAATGTTAAAAAATTACATTACATTTTTTTTTTGGGGAATTTCATATAAAAAAATTTGAAAAATATTGTTATTTTCGCAAAATTTACGCTCTTTTTTTGTTTATAGCGCATGATCAAAAAAATCGCACAGTTGATCAAATACCACCAAAAGAAAGCTCTGTTTGTGGGAAAAAAAGGACGTCAAATTCGTTAAGGTACAGCGTCGCACGACCGCGCAATTGTCCGTTAAAGTCACGCAGTAAAAAAATCGCAAAAAAACCCCTGGTCAGGAAGGGGGTAAAATCTTCCGGGGCTTAAGTGGTTAAAGGTGCAAAATCTTAGGTTATCATTGAATCACTGACCTGGATAAGTATGACAGATCTACAGCTTGCACTTTTTTTTTTTTTTTTTTTTAAACTTAAATTTATTTATGAGACAAAATACAGTACAATTAATGCTGGACCTTCATTCAAAGAGAAGGAGCCACTCTATTCCTCCTCCCAATCCCTACCTAAGGCCCCTGTGACGAACGCCCATTTGCTGGGACGTTCGTCACGGGTTACTGGAGAAGTGTGGAGGCCAGCCTCCTGCCCACGGACTACGGCCCTGGCTTGTAGGGGAGCGCCGCTCTGGTTGGGGGTGTATATGCTGGGGGACCCTTGGAGTACTGTTACTTTGAATTCAAGTCCCTGTCACCCCAAGCGACACAGACTTTGGGCCTAAGCTGCATATTACAGCAGAGGAATTCTCCACACATTGAGAGACTAAAGAGATGCTAATGACATCTACTCTGGGGATGTGTACTGACAGTTATAATAAGGTGTGTTGAAAATGGAGATGGGCAGTCTGAGAGCCTATGTCTTCTGCTTTCATCTATTTTAAGGTGAAGTGTGTTCACACTTCTAGGAATGTGTATTTGGCTATGTTTTGGGCTTGTTGTTTGTTGAATTAATTATGATAATGTTGCAGTCTCATTCACCTATTGTCTCTTTCCAGAAGGCCAAGGTATGTTAATTTTGTTCTGTATACAATACATTTTCATGATGTAATCAATCTCCTAAAACTGGATATATATTGGAAGTGAGTTGGTGAATAAAGTGTCATTTGTTTTACCCTTCATCAAGCTTTGGCTGATGTTTGGGGGGGGGGGGGAATCAAGGGGCCAGGTAACTGCATCACGTGAGAGTCTGGAGACCTAAGACAAAAATACTTGGTCCAAGTATTGGGGATCTGTTACAGCCCCTTTCACACAGGCGGACCGTTCAGATCCGCCTGTCAGTTTTTTTGGCGGATCTGAACGGTCCCCCATGCATCCCTATGGGGCATCAGATGTCAGCGGAGACATGTACCCTGACATCCGATCCGTCAAATCTGGACGGATGGAAACCCTATTTTCCATCTGTCCAGCGGATCGGATGGGATTGGATGAGAATGGACAGATGGTCCGTTCCCATCCGATTCCCCCATAGAGATGCATGGGGACCTGACAGCTGTGTCTCCGCACACAGTGCAGAGACACAGCTGCCATCCACCTGCTCAGCGGGGGATCGGTGGATCGATCCACAGCTGAGAAAAACAGAGTCCACCTGACGGACTCCATGTGTGAAAGGGCTCTAATACTTTATTTTTTTTTTTTTTTTTTTGGGGGGGGGGTATAGCTATCACATTCTCAGTTTTCAGCTATGCAAGAATGACATACATTTAGGGATGCTCCTTGCCCACTGCCTCCTGGGACATGTCACATGTCCCAGGAGTCTGCAGGACAAGTCCCACAGCACCAGCTGTAATTGCTCCTGGAAGTTACATTTGGCTCCCATATCCAAGATGACTGTTAGGGACAAAGCAAGTACCTGACTTAATTTTCTAAAACAGACCAAAGTACTTCTTTAACATGTTTGCAAGATACAGTAGAAAAGCCCATTGAGAATGCAAACTGGTGTAAAACATTGTTGACAAAGTTCGAAAGCGAGTAGATAAAAGCGCACACCGGAGAGTCGCCCAATAATATGCGCATCAGAAAAGCTTCAGCTTTGCCTCCTCCCAAGCCACGCCCCTCTAACGCATTTACTGGCTCATGGGCTTAGTCAAAGAGTTGTAGACCTCTACAAATAATGGGCCATACACACTATACAATTGTCTTTAGATTTTTTTTCCTTTAGGTTTACCAAAACCATATAAATATGAGGTCAAATCTAAATGCTTTCAATTTGTATACAATCAGGAAGGCCCTCGCACTACATAGTTGAAGGTAAATCTAAAGGAAATCTAACAACAAAAGTTGTGTAGTTTGTATCCAGCTTTAGTCCTTGAGCAGGTGAAGTGCATTAGATGGATGTGGCGTGGGTGGAGGAAAAACTGAAGCCTTTCTCATACACATAAAATTTGGTGGATTTCCAGAGGGTGCTTCTATTACTTTTCAGAGTTGATGACCGGGCAAAATGTGCCCTTGGGGAAGCCAACATCCAGTGGGGTTGGAATCACCAGGTGATTTTGATGAAGCGCTCTGTGTTTGTTGGTTCTCATTGATGACCAAGTGTCACAGTAAAGAGAGTTTCCGTATGTTATCTTTGCACTGCCGTATGTCTGTAGCAGGTTGTAGGTTCCAATAATATCATGCAATAAAGTGCAGAGAAAAATTGATACTATGATGAAGATTTTAATGGTAGTATAGTAAGCAAAAGTAGGTGTAAAATGATATTGGTATGTATACATCAAAATTCTACACTAGCAGCGCTAAAATAAAATACACTCTAAACATGTGCATACAAAGAGTCCATAAACATGTAAATCATGTGAAAGTAAAGTCCATGGTGCTGGTATTTGTAGAAAGGTGCTGTCACAGAGTAGATTGCACACACCCGATGTGACCACTTCTATGGAGAGTTCTGATTAAAGAACGATCCTTCACCACAGTGTCACCGCAAGCTATAGAACACCTCCACCTCACTGCCGTGCACACCCTAGGGTAATGGGCACTTACCAGAGGTAACTTGCAAAGCGCTTAGAATACACCATTAATAGGTATCTATCTCCAGGGGTGCACCACTTCCTCACAATTCGCCCAACTGTCACCAATCCTCTCAAAGGTAAGTGGAATAATCCAAGACACTCCGCTCCACATTTATGGGGGCAACATGAAATCGCAATGGAGGACTCACAGCGTAATCTTGTAAACTTACACCTTTATTATCATCATCCCCTTTCCCCTCCATAAATTGCACTCACATGTAAAAAGCTTTCTTAAAACGTATCATCTAGGCATGACCTGAGTCCTGCAATCGCGCCCCGTTCATATGTTCTTGCCGCTCGGTACCTGGACGGCGAAGTTCCGGGTGTGACGTCAGACGTCGGGTTGCCTAGGTGACCGCGTGCTCATGCTCTTACGCGTTTCATCATCAAGGACTTCTACAGAGGCGCCCTCTGACGTCACACCCGGAAACTTCACCATCCAGGTACCGAGCGGCAAGTACATACAAACGGGGCACGACTGCAGGACGCAGATCATGCCTAGAAAATGTGTTTGATAATAAGTTTTAAGAAAGCTTTTTACATGGGAGTGCAATTTATGGAGGGGAAAGGGGATGATGATAATAAAGGTGTAAGTTTACAAGATTACGCTATGAGTCCTCCATTGTTATTTCATGTTACCCCCATAAATGCGGAGCTGAGTGTCTTGGATTATTCCACTTACCGTGTTTCCCCGAAAATAAGACCGGGTCTTATATTAATTTTGGCTACAAAAAACACACTAGGGCTTATTTTCAGGGGATGTCTTATTTATTTATGGTATGTAAAAAGACGAACTTAAAGGGATTGTAACCCTAAAATAAATAAATATCCTGATCCTTTGAAGCATGGTAGACAGTAGAGTGTTTGTGTTGTGTCATTTAGCCCTCTTTATGTTCCAAAAAACCTGCAATAAAATAATAAAATGTTAAGTTCTCTCCCTCTCTCCCTGTCAGCTCAGGAGTCAGCATTATGACATTCTGTAATCCCAAAAATAAACCTTGGATAAAGTAATTGTAAAAATATGTAATGGATTTTGATTATGTAATGTGCAGTGTGTCTCCTTTTGTAACTTTATTGTGGAAAATACCTTATTTACAGCGCTGCTGGGCACTCATGTGACCCTCCGGAGCTCTACTTTCCCTCTCCGAATACTGCAGAGGGAGGGGCTGAGATCAAGGATTTTACTAGGGCTTATTTTTGGGGTAGGGCTTATATTGCAGCCATCCCTAAAAATCATGCTAGGTCTTATTTTCAGGGTAGGGCTTATTTTCAGGGAAGCAGGGTACCTTTGAGAGGATTGGTGGCAGTTGGGCGAATCCTGACCTGCTGAATTGTGAGGAAGTGGTTCACCCCTGGAGATAGATACCTATTAATGGTGTATTGCAATCGCTTTGCAAGTTACCTCTGGTAAGTACCCATTACCCTAGGGTGTGCACGGCAGTGAGGCAGAGGTGTTCCATAGATAGCGGTGACACTGTGGTGAAGGATCGTTCTTTAATCAGAACTCTGCATAGAAGTGGTAACATCGGGTGTGTGCAATCTACTCTGTGACAACACCTTTCTACAAATACCAGCACCATGGACTTTATTTTCACATGATTTACATGTTTATGGACTCTTTGTATGCACATGTTTAGAGTGTATTTTATTTTAGCGCTGCTAGTGTAGAATTTTGATGTATACATTACATACCAATATCATTTTACACCTACTTTTGGCAATTTATCTTTTATAGCAGCAGCTACTCTTCGTTAGAGATTTATTTGAGTTATTGTGAGATTAAGCCGGTTCACACTGGGGCGACTTGTCAGGCGACCTGGTCGCCTGACAAGTCGCCTGCCATAGATTAGCACAGGACCCGTTATAATAGGAGCGACACAAGTCACTCCGACTTAGAAAAAGGGTCCTGAGCTACTTTGGGGCGACCTGGAGCGACCTGCATTGACTTCAATGATATGAAGTCCATGCCGGCCGCTCCGAGGTCGCGGTGCGAGCGTTGCACCGCGACTTCACAGGTCACCCCGGGAAGTCGGGTCGCCTGTATGTGAACGGGCTCTTATTATTATTATCTTAAGATTGTGTTTTGGCGCTGGGTGAGTGGGCTTTTATACGATATATACCTACTTCCTTTTCTTAGTATAGTAAGCAGCTGAGGATTAGGGGGAAGGAAAGGTGAGGGAGGGGCTAGTCAGGAAGGGAGAAAGAAAGGTATCCACATCCTTTCCATTGGGTAAAATAGGCCCTTTGCTAGGTGGTGATTGGGAGTAGGAGTAAGACCATGGTAGTAAGAAATAAGGTTTCTCAAGAGAAAGTCATGAAGTTCCGTGGAAACCAAACTCTTAAATGTATACAGGGATATTTTTTCTTTCATGTCGTGTGTCACTGTTTATGTTCCTGTTGCGTGATGCTCAATGTCTGGCCTATCCCAAGATGATGTCATTGATGACAAAATACATCAGGGTTGGCTTGGCCCATACCAAGAAGATGTCATTGATGACGAAACGCATCAGGATTGGCTTGGCGGCGATGACATTGTGCACACTCTTTGCTAATGTTCGCGGCCTTGTCCCTGCATGAGCCACCTGCTTGCTGGATTTTTGTTATGCTGTGTTACAAGTCGCCTGAAGGTACTTTTTTATCACTTTTAAATAAAGATGGAGTGGTAAATGGGCTTCACTATGCTAGCTTGTTTTTTTTTAAGTTAAAATAATTTTGTGTGTGCATCCGCCCCCCTCAGCCCCCGCTAATACTTTTCTGAGTCAATCTCTATCCAGCGATGTTGCAGGAGTGTTTCAGCTACCCGGGACTCCCCTCCTCATTGGCTGAGACAGCAGCGTATTGCGAATGGCTCCCGCTGCTGTCAAAGTCAGTCAGCCAATCAGGAGAGAGAGGGGGTGGGACCAGGTCACTGTTCTGTGTCTGAATGGACACAGGGAGCTCTGACTTGGCTCAGGTGCCCCCAAAGCAAGCTGCTTGCTGTGGGGGCACTCTAAGGGAGGGAGGGGCCAGGAGTACTGGAGAGGGAGCCGGGCCGCTCTGTGCAAAACCAACTGCAAAGAGGAGATAAGTATAACATGTTGTTATTTTTTTTTTTTTAAACAAGACTTTACAAACACTTGAACATTCAATACTGTTGCTTATCATACACTTTTACTATAGAGCTGGTGGCACAGTTTACCAAGTGGCTGCTTGTTTACATCATTTTTTGACCTAGCGCAGATTTTCAAGGAATCTAATAACCATTATAGCTGCTTTGATTGCCACCATTTCAGCGCAATTCGGCACCTGGCTGCAGTCAAAACATGGTTTAATAGTTTAGTAGAATATTTGGCCATACTTATTACCTATACTAAGCCACTAAAACTAGAGGCTACCTGCAGTGCTTGCCTGTAATGTGAAATGCTAAATAAATAATATCAAAATTCATATAAGGTGCATAGTGCATCAAAAAGGACAGTGCTCTGTGTCTCTTAATATTGCAACAATAAATATACAAAAAGTGATAAGGTGACTGTGACAACAAAGTCCAAAGTTATGTCCCTTGTACCAAGGAATATATAAAGGTCCAGGTGCAACTGAAGTGCAAGTGCTAGAAACAGGTTTCCCCGTCAGCCATGTGATGTCCGGACTTCACTGACCAATATCCAAGGTGACTAAGGATGGGTCACTCACCAGATGTTGTTGGTCTTGACTATTGTAAAGTAGCAAGACCAAATAGCACTTTGGTGGTCCCCTGACCAAGGAGGGTGCTGGATCTCCTGTGTAGTCACCCTGCTCAGGTACTGTTACAGGTCCCGCCTTCCTTACTCCCAACGCGGGTAAGAGCCAAAGGGAAGAGAAAACTCTGTACTGTATAGTGTAGAATATAAAAATGGATTTTTGCAAAATCTTACCGTAAAATCCTTTTCTCTTAAGCTCATTGACAGACGCAGTCTTCTTGATTAATATCAAATAGGGTTATGCTGCCCTCTACAGGAGTAGGACTAGGCAGAAGGAAAACGTTCTGGCCACACCTTAGGGGCAGTCCCAGAGGGTATATCCTCTCTCTCTCTGCTCCAGGAAGTCAGTTATGTCACAAAGCAGTGTTAGAGAATTTAACTCAACCCAACTTAAAACCAGAGGGCGGGTACTGCATCTGTCAATGAGCTTAAGAAAAAAGGATTTTACGGTAAGATTTTACAAAAATCCATTTTTCTTTTGTCGCTCATTGACAGACGCAACTTCTTGATTAATATCAAATAGGGACATCCCAAAGCAGTGCCACAAATGAGGGGTGGGATAACAGAAATCAAATTTTAAATCCAGAAGGCTCAACCGGTGCCGACTAGAAGTCTTAAAGGCTCATCAAACCAAAGGATGAGACTCAACTGAAAAATCCAACTGAAAATTGCCTCAAATTGCGGCCTGCATAACCTTGCGGCCAAAAGAGGCATCCGCCGATGCCATCACATCAACTTTATAAAATTTTGTAAAGGTATGAACCGACGACCAGGTAGCCGCCTTGCAAACCTGGACCACTGACGTCTGATGGCGGAAGGCCCAGGAAGCACTAAGCGCCCGAGTGGAGTGCGCCTTAACAGGGAATGGAGGATTCCGACCCTTAATAGAATAAGCCTGTACCACCGTCTGTCTGATCCATTTGGAGATAGTCGCGGCAGATGCAGGCAACCCCTTTTTGGGGCCATCCGTGATCACAAAAAGTGAATCCGTTTTACGAAACGAGTCCGTAGTTTTCAGGTATACCCTGATTGCCCGAACCACATCCAAGGAATGTAACGCAAACTCCCGAGGATGACTGGGCTTAGGACATAGGGAAGGCAATACAATGTCCTCATTCAGATGAAACTCTGAAACCACCTTAGGAAGGAAAGATGGATTCGGACAAAGCACAACCTTATCCCTATGAACCACCAGATATGGGGAACGACAAGATAATGCGGCCAGTTCTGACACCCTGAGTGCAGAAGTGATAGCCACCAAGAAGGCCAACTTCTGGGATAACGTAAGCAAGGGAATCTCCCTAATATCTTCAAAGGGAGGTTTCTGAAGAATCGACAACACTAAATTAAGATCCCAGGGTGGTAAGGGTGCGCGCACTGGCGGAGCCAGGTGTCGCACCCCCTGGATGAAATTCCTCACCAAGGAATGAGTGGCCAAAGGTTTCTGAAAGAAGATTGCTAATGCTGAAACCTGACCCTTGATAGTGCTCAAGGACAATTTCTGCTCAACTCCCTGTTGCAGAAAGGCCAAGATTCGGGTCACCGAATAGGTACGTGGGGGAAATCCAAGAGATTCACACCACGCAATATAAGACCTCCATGTGCGATAATAGACTTTGCTGGAAGTCGCTTTCCTTGCTTTAATTAGAGTAGGAATAACTGAAGCTGACAAACCCTTGTCCTTCAGTACCTGAGTCTCAATGGCCAGGCTGTTGAAGCCAGCTATTGTAAAGCAAGATGGAAGATCCGTCCGTGAGACAGCAGATCCTCCTTGAGAAGCAGTCTCCAAGGAACGTCCGCGACTAGCCTCACTAGGTCGACGTCCCAGGCTCGACGAGGTCCGTCCGGAGTTACCAGGATAACTGGAATTCCCTCCACCTCTATTCTGCGAGGAAGTTCCCGCAGAAACTTGAGAGGATGGAAAGCATACCGTAGCTGATACTGCCCCAACAGGGCGATCAGCGCGCCTTTTGCATCCACTAGAGGATCGCGGGCGCGTGCTACAAACCTCCGCACCTTCCTGTTGAGCCGAGATGCCAACTGAAGGGACCCTATGCCTTAATCCAGAGTTTGATGGATGAGATAATCTGCCTGCCAATCCTCTAGGTGATTGACCTAAGCCACAGCCGTGGCATTGTCCAACTGGATCCGAACCGGGCTGCCCTGGAGCTGCTCGGTCCATTAAATCAGACACAGTCTGATCATTCTCAGTTCCCACACATTTATCGGAAACCTGGATACTATCGGAAGGAGTGACTTCCCCTGGGTGAGCATTGGAGACCGAAGCCACCAGACCAGAGACTCCCTGGTCCGCTCGCTCAACCGGATCCGATTGTCCAGGGAATCGGGATCCCGATTCCATTAGAAAAGAATCTCCCTTAGAAGAATTCTCCTGGAGGGAACTGGAAATGATCTTTGAAAAAAGTGAAGAAAACGTTCTGCTCAAGGAACGGGAACTACCGCTACCTGTAGCATACGAATGTTGGAAGGAAAGAATCGCACCAGTAGAAGGGATCGAAACTCGATCTTGAATCCCGACCGTACCACCTCCTGAACCCCTTTGTCCGGGATTCAGGAAAGTCATGGATCTGGAAACCGGTGAAGACGTCCCCCCACCCCAGAGATGGGTGGGGGCGTACCTTCAGGCTGTATTGGTTTTATCTTCAGGTTTGGCTGAGCCGGACTTTTGTTTCCCCGACCAGCGTCCTTTAAAACCCCCTGAAGGAGCTTTGCCCTTCTCGCTCGCTCCAGCGGAGCGAACAAACCTTTTATGAGCGGAAAAGGAAGGTCCTCGTCTGTTACGAGGTCCTTTACCCTTAGCAGTCTGTGGCAAAAAAGCGCTTTTACCCCCAGTGAGATCCTTTATAATCTCATCTAGGGTGGCCCCAAACAGGCGATCCCCCTGAAAAAGGGAGATTAGCCAAGCCTTTCTAGGAACCTTGATCCGCCGACCAGAACTTTAACCACAACACGCGTCTGAGGACTACTGCTGACATCGACGCATGCCCTAACAAGGGAGTTGCGTCCAAAGCGGCGTCACAGATGAACTGTAGTCCCTGTATGATCTGCTCCATCAAATCGGATGCTGCCGGGGGATACCTCTCCCCTTTAAGTCACGGCGTAACAACTTGGCCCATTCTGTCAATGTTTGTGAAACTAAACCAATGGCCACCACTGGCCTAAAGGCTGATCCTATCAGGGAAAAAACAGAGCGGGATTCGGCTTCCACCTTCCGATCCACCGGATCCTTAAAGGACGGAGCGTCCTCCAACGGGATAACAGTGGCTTTATTTAATCTGGAAATAGGTGGGTCCACCACTGGTGGTACCGTCCATTTTTTAATGAGGGATTCCTCAAACGGATAGCGCCTAGCAATGCGTTTGGAAATAGCAAGAGTTCGTTTGGGATGATCCCATTCCTCAATCTTATTACCAAAGCATTTGGGTAAGGGAAAAACCTTCACCATCTTGGTAGGCTTACTAGTACCAAAGGGAATTTCCGTCTCGGTTACCTCTGCCAGTGTAACCTCCAATCTTAAGGTTTCCTGGACAGCTACAACTAGTGCGTCCACCAACGCTTCTTCTTGCGCTATGGCGGAGGCAGAAACGTCCTCCTCACTGTCTGAGGAGACATTACCTGAGACCACAGCCCCAGAGGAGGGACCTGCAGCTGCAGTGACCAGCTCAGAATCCGAATCTGAAGTATCAGATGAAATAGGGGTAGGCGGGGGTCGCTTTCTTGACCCCCGTCCCTGACAGGCCACCTCCACCCGGGATAACAAAGACTCCAAAACTGTAGATAATGCATCAATTACAAGTGGGGTACTGGAGGGCCCTGCGGCCACCTCGAGGGGATCAGGTGGGGATACATGTGTGGCAGGGTCCATGATTATACAAGACACTTGCCAGCAAACAAAAAATAATTGCAAAGAAAAAATGTTTTTTTTTTTTTTTGTTGTAATCCCCCAGCGCAACAGCGCCCCTCAGTGTACCTGTTCCGGATCCCACAGAGAGAGAGGGAGACCCCAAGGCTCACCACCTGATGCACAGAAGTTTTATCCACCTGCTCTCAGCGCTGTCTTGTTACAGACAGGAAGTCTTTTAGCACATTGGGGGTTTTTTTGGTGCCTCAAGCCAAATCAAGAGTGGGACTTTATGGGCAGGTAGATGCAAGTATTGATGTGTAAGTATACAATATATATAATAAATAAATATATACAAAGAATAATCAAAAATATATGGTTCCACAAAAGGATGAAGAAGTCAAAAACAATAATTTATTTACAAAAATAATTTTCCAAGTATATTGGATAACATAATGGTGAGTATAGTGCTTGGGGTAAGGAGCCCAAGTGTGAGAAGGTAGAAAAAAGGGTTGATTCCAAGGAATCAGTGACAATAGTGCAAAAGGTGACAAGTTTTGGGATTTTTTGGGCTGTATTTCAGTAGATGTTAATAGGACTAGATGTCCTCCCAAAAAGGTCCCAGTTTCTGACGCGTTTCGGCTCACAGGCCTTTTTCAAAGCTTAAATGTCACTCAGAGTTTGTTCTGTGAAAAACAAAGTTGTATTTCAGTTTATTTTGGGGCCTTATTTTAGCCATAGGTAAGATACAAAAAATGAGTAGAAGATTCTTTCCACATACATTAATGGTGCTGGCGGCTAGTGCGTCAGGGTCCCCTATCCTTATTATGGTCACAGCGGGATCAGGTTCTGCGCAAAGACCTGGGATAGGTGTGGATGAAGAAAACAGGGTAATCATTGGATACTGTGTGTCCAAATATATATCTTTGAAGTATATTTTATGTATTTAAGGTTTATTGTATTATAAGGTTTATTATAATAAAGGTTTTTGACCACTTACAGTTGCGGAGGTTAGTACGTGCTTCCTCATTGGGGGGGGGGGGGTTTTTTGGTTATTCCTCCCTCTGACCGTGCCAATTGCCTGGTCTACAATGTATAGTAATAAGGTGGTCTGTTACATGGCTTTTCATTGAATTTCCAGTTAAGTGAAAAAGTGCTTGCAACAGTATACATGGTGACTTGTAGTTGAAATTTTTATTAATGAATAGGGGTTCCCCTATGTAAATTACATTTGCATGGTCTTTAGTAAGGCAGAGTTGTTCATCAGGTCAGCGCAGGTAATGTCCGTCTCCTTCCTCCTGTTAAGGAGAAGTGAGAGCTGACTGTTGATCCCCGGCCTTTTAAGGCGTCCGCACATGCGCAGTAGGTTCTGCATGTGGGACGGCTTAGACTCCGAGCGTGACGTGGCGTCTTGTGTAGTAACCTGCGCTTGTCGGATGCGCGCGCAGGTTGCCACGGCCCGTTGTGAAGGACGCTCTCTGGCCGCCAGCACGGAAGAAGGTACCCTCCTTCCCATGATTGGGATTGATGGGTCCCGGGCCGCCCCCACATCGGAGTGTAGGGGCTACCCGTGCTGGGTGTGACTCGAAGGAAGGTGGTGTATTTTTGTATCTTACCTATGGCTAAAATAAGGCCCCAAAATAAACTGAAATACAACTTTGTTTTTCACAGAACAAACTCTGAGTGACATTTAAGCTTTGAAAAAGGCCTGTGAGCCGAAACGCGTCAGAAAACTGGGACCTTTTTGGGAGGACATCTAGTCCTATTAACATCTACTGAAATACAGCCCAAAAAATCTCAAAACTTGTCACCTTTTGCACTATTGTCACTGATTCCTTGGAATCAACCCTTTTTTCTACCTTCTCACACTTGGGCTCCTTACCCCAAGCACTATACTCACCATTATGTTATCCAATATACTTGGAAAATTATTTTTGTAAATAAATTATTGTTTTTGACTTCTTCATCCTTTTGTGGAACCATATATTTTTGATTATTCTTTGTATATATTTATTTATTATATATATTGTATACTTACACATCAATACTTGCATCTACCTGCCCATAAAGTCCCACTCTTGATTTGGCTTGAGGCACCAAAAAAACCCCCAATATACTTTAGGGACGGTGGCAACACCTACTCACCTTGTGCACAAAAGAAATAACTCCCCCCTTCACTTAGTCTTTTAGCACTTTTCCCGGGTAAAGGAGGCGGCTCCACCCCTTTACACGCCTCTCGGCGCTGCCCTGCTCCTCCTCGAGGTAGCTGGGCGTTTTCAAAATGGCCGCCCCCATGCAGGAGACACGAGACTACGCCAAAATGGCGGCCTGTGGGAGATGGCAGCGGCCTGTCACCTATGGGAAGATGGCGGCGGCCTGCGGAGGATGGTATCGGCCTGTGCAGCCTGTGGGAGGTGTAGGAGGATGGCGACCTGCGGACGGATGGCGGCCTGCGGATGGCGGTAATCTAGGCCCAGGCATCGGCCTGTATTGCAGTCTTATGATCAGGTAGGATCTATCCCCCATACATGGCCATCATTCACAGTAATGCCAGCCACTGACTTCAGTCATGGTCCTTAAACAGTGCACCCTTATACAGTGACCTTAGATAGTCAGCTCCCAAATCAAGCCTCCTGGTTTCTTATACACAAAATCACACTCAAATGGAGGATTTGTAACACTTGTTATAGGATAGTGACCATCCCAGGGAGGGGCCCGCGTCCACCAACACACCCGTAGGGGGAGAGGGGGAACATTTTACTCACCATACCGGAACCAGGCGGGCGCCAACTCCTGACAGAACCCCTCTCCATCGAAGTGGGGGGGCTGTCGACCAATACGGACGCCGTGACTCAGTTTCCAACTGGTCGTTGGCGTCCAGGCGAGACGTTTAACTCGCAGGGTCAGTCCCTGTCCAGTGGGACTATGTCGCGGCCGACCCAGCGCGGAGCTAGGGCCTGCACGCGCTCGCAGGCTGACTGGGGTGACCACTGGATCTCAGCATCCAGCCCGTCGCCCAGTTTCAGCATACTTGCTTGAAGATCTCACAGGAACAACTGGAGAAAAAAGCTGCCTAAAAAAGTTTCTAAAAAAAATCTTGCCAGGACCAAAGATCCAAGCAAGGAACTTAGGTCCTTACTCCTAACTAGACAGAAAAAAACTGACTTCCTGGAGCAGAGAGAGAGAGGATATACCCTCTGGGACTGCCCCTAAGGTGTGGCCAGAACGTTTTCCTTCTGCCTAGTCCTACTCCTGTAGAGGGCAGCATAACCCTATTTGATATTAATCAAGAAGACTGTGTCTGTCAATGAGCGACAGAGAAAACTAGTTTTAGTAGCTTATTACGTTATTTCACATATTTGTTTGCCCTCAGCTGCTGCAATTTTCCATTTAATAGATTATCGCTGCTCATTGGTTTCACTGTGGCGCGGGGGATATACCCCAGGTATATTTATTGACACTATTAGTATAGGTAAGCCTATGTCTAGAGGAAATAAACAGGATCCAAAGATATTGGCTGATCAATTAATAGGTGGAGAAGGGATTTGGTAGCCTGCTAAAAGAGTTGTATTTTAGAACATTCCCAATAAATGTGATATAAACTACCTCGGAGTCTGGCATCTCTAGCACCAGAGCTCTAGAGCGCGTTATCAATGGTAAAGAATTTGACAATGACTTTCTTCATATAATGTACACGGGACTTGATCTTTCAAAGGGAACCTGTACTAAAAGAAATATGGAGGATGACATTTCTTTTCTGCACTCTCCTGAAAAAGCTAGCTGCTTAGCTTTTCTGGCAACTCACTGACTTTACTACATTCTTACTTACTGTATCTGGAATAAGTATGCAGACAAGGGGGTTGATCTACTAAAGGCAAATAGATTTGGTATTCTTAGCAAAGTGAATTTTCCCCACATCTACTAATCTAAGGCAGGGGTCTACAAAAGTTTCAGTCTTATAAATAAATACACTTCAAGAAATAACTTCACATCAGGAACCCCCCTCACGTCAGAGCCCTCCTGGATATCAGAGGCCCCAACTGCACATTAGAGCCCCCCTGGACCTCAGAGGCCCTCCATTCATATTCTGATGTCCTCAGTCCTCCTATCCTGCCAGGTGGAGCAGGTCTAGGGTCTGGACAGAGGACAACTGGTGGAGCAGGTCCTCTTCTGAATGCTGAACTGGCCCAGGAAGATGCCGCCCTTTTCATCATGTGTTCCCATGATGCAGTTGGCACCATAGCGACAAATGATCCCGTGTGTCCGGAACGCTCAGAATCTCTGATTGTTTTACTGCTGGTGGACAACCTGCCTGCACCATGGAAACACATGAAGCAAATATGGGATAAGTTGCTGGGGGCTGGGTAAAACCTTGAAGCTGGTGAAAGTGGCCCTCAGGCCATAGTTTGGAGATCCCAAGTGAAAATTCCCGCTTGTTCTGAGCCAATGACTCAGAAGCCAAGGAACAGCTAGGCAAGGCTAGAAGGTGGTCAGCAATTACATAGTTACATAGTAGGTGAGGTTGAATAAAGACAATAGTCCATCCAGTTCAACCTGTGTAGGTGTGTGTCGCTGTAATCATCTCACATAGCCCTGAATGTTCTGATCCTTGAGATGTACGTCTAAGAGTCTTTTGAAAGCCACCATACTTCCCGCAGAAACCACCTCTTGTGGTAGAGAATTCCACAATCTTGTAGCCCTAACAGTAAAGAACCCCCAACATTGCCTGAGGTTAAAACGCTTCCCCTCTAATCGCATTATATGCCCTCTTGTCCTCATGCAATCCCTTCGACTGAACAGCTTTTTTTCTCAGCTGAGATCCCCATTGAGATATTTATAAATCGAGCGATTGCAGACGCTCTTCATAATTAAGGTCCTCCAATCCCCTAATCAGTTTAGATGCCCTTCTCTGTACTCTCTCCAGCTCCAACACATCCCTCCTGAGGACTGGCGACCAGAACTGGACAGAATACTCCAGATGCAGTCGGATGGCCAATGATGGCCAACATATTTTTCTTGGTACAGGTTTCCTTCAAAAAGTCAAGTTGGTAGTGACAATTCCCGTATTTTACCAGGCTGTCTTTAAAGGGGCAAATTTATTAAAGCTGAAGCATATACCAAAAGCAACCAGTTAGGCTTCATCATTTGAAAAAATGGAATCTAGCTTGTTCTCATGATCAGCTCATAGTGGCTCCCATTTTCATTCATCCTCTACCAAACTATCTTTCCGTCATTCTGCAGAATGGGACATGACAGGTTTGATGGCAATGTGTAAATGATCCCTCTTGCACCCCACCCAAGAGACTTAACTAATGTAGTTTATTAACTCTGGAATACAATCATTGTGTCATTTTATTCCACTGAGGCTGTAATGGAGAAAGGAGAGTTCTTCATAATCATGTTTATATGAACTAGAGGTCATTCAGGCCATGATGTAACCACAGAAAATGTCTCAAGGTAATAATGCAGCTCTCAGCTTTCTGACAGCTACACGACGTTCAGCATGGACAGCAAATTCTGATGGGCTTTTTGAGGATAAATGGTTCTGTCCCCTATTGCACAAAGTTTTAAAATTAACTTTAAACACTTACCTACTGGGCACTTTCACCCCCTTCCTGCCAAGGCATATTTTCAGCTTTCAGTGTGGTCTCATTTTGAATGACAATTACACGGTCATGCAACACTGTACCCATATGACATTTTTATTATTTTTTTTTCAAACAAATAGAGCTTTTTTTGGTGGTATTTAATCACCACTAGTTTTTTCTTTTTTACTAAACAAACGAAAAAAGACCAAAGATTGTGGGAAAAAAAAACCCTTTTCTTAGATTCTGTTATAAAAATTTGCAAACAGGTCATTTTTAACCTTCACTGATGTGCACTGATGAGGCTGCATTGATGGCCACCGATAGGCAGCACTGATAGGCTGCATTGATGACCACAGATAGGCAGCACTGATAGGCTGCATTGATGGCCACAGATAGGCAGCACTGATAGGCTGCATTGATGGCCACAGATAGGCAGCACTGATAGGCTGCATTGATGACCACAGATAGGCAGCACTGATATGCTGCATTGATGGCCACAGATAGGCAGCACTGATAGGCTGCATTGATGACCACAGATAGGCAGCACTGATAGGCTGCATTGATGGCCACCGATAGGCAGCACTGATAGGCTGCATTGATGGGCACTGATGAGGCAGCACTTATATGCTGCATTGATGGCCACAGATAGGCAGCACTGATAGGCTGCATTGATGGCCACAGATAGGCAGCACTGATAGGCTGCATTGATGGCCACAGATAGGCAGCACTGATAGGCTGCATTGATGGCCACCGATAGGCAGCACTGATAGGCTGCATTGATGGGCACTGATGAGGCAGCACTGATTGACAGCACAGATAATCAGGACACTGATAATCAGTGCTCTAGTTATCAGTGTAGATTGTCCCCTTTCCCACTTTTCAGTTACTAGCTCTACGCTTCGCACGCTGTGACAGCTTGAGGAAAGGAATGCAGATATCCAGCAAGTGTGTT
Source organism: Pelophylax lessonae (assembly GCF_965119305.1). Classification (NCBI taxonomy): domain Eukaryota; kingdom Metazoa; phylum Chordata; class Amphibia; order Anura; family Ranidae; genus Pelophylax; species Pelophylax lessonae. The sequence continues at coordinate 27,318,003 of NC_138771.1, read as the reverse complement.
TACATTATCATCAGCTGTGATTGGACATAGTTGAAAACGTGGTAAAGGGCAGCAGTGATTGGCCCTTTACTCTGATCTGTGATCAGCTGTGTCTGGCGTACACATTCCAAACTATGGCCCTCCAGCTGTTCAGGAACTAAAATTCCCATCATGCCTAGTCCTGTCTGTGAATGTCAGAGATTTACAATGCCTCATGGGATGTGTAGTTCCGCAACAGCTGGAGGGCCATCGTTTGGACACCCCTACATTAAACACAGAGCGTGCCACAGCGGGCGCGCAGGAGGCACTGTTCTAGGAGGACATCAATAGACATCTTCCCAGAGCTGGACGACAGTGCTGTAGCGGTCATTCGGCTATAGCACAGTTCGGCAAGTGGTTAATATAATCTTAATGTGAAGGTAAAGAATAGGTGATCTACACAAACGAATATACTTATGCAAATATATATGTTTTTAATTTAGAAAATAATATCCACAAAAACAAAGTGTAAAATGTTGATTTGGCAATGCTTTTTACCATTACATGCACACTGCAACAAAGAAGGACACACACGTATACACAGTGTAGATAGATAGATAGATAGATAGATAGATAGATAGATAGATAGATAGATAGATAGATAGATAGATAGATAGATAGATAGATAGATAGATAGATAGATAGATAGATAGATAGATAGATAGATAGATAGATAGATTTAGAATTCCTTGGGGACCCCCAGGTCACCAGAACTAGTGTCCCCATTGGAAGATTCCCCCTCTATTACTTTTCTGGGGACAACCCAAAATGTAGGCTTTTCATTTACTTTTAACCACTTAAGCCCCGGAAGATTTTACCCCCATTCCGACCAGGGGGTATTTTGCGATTCGGCACTGCGTGACTTTAACGGACAATTGCGCGGTCGTGCGACGCTGTACCTAAACGAATTTGGCGTCCTTTTTTTCCCACAAACAGAGCTTTCTTTTGGTGGTATTTGATCACCTGTGCGATTTTTTGATCACGCGCTATAAACAAAAAAAGAGCGTCAATTTTGCAAAAATAGCAATATTTTTCACATTTTTTTATATGAAATTCCCCCAAAAAAAAATTTAAAAATCAAAGTTTTTTTACTTTTTCGGCCAATTTGTTTTATGCTACCTATGTTTGGTAAAAAAAAAATCGCAAAAAGCGTATTTTGATTGGTTTGCGCAAAAGTTATCACGTTTACTAACAAAGGAAAAGATTTCTGTCATTTTTGTTGTTTTATTTTTTAACGCGTAATGGCGGCGATCTGCGATTTTTTTTGCGGTACTGCGACATTGGGGCGGACAGATCGGACCCTTGACTGACATTTTTGACACTTTTGGGGTTACCAGTGACATTTCTACAGTAATCAGTGCTATATATATGCACTGTTACTGTAAAAATACACTGGTAGTGAAGGGGTTAACTTTATTTGGGAGGGAGGGGCTGTGTGTATCCCTAGGGGCGTGCTTTCTACTGTGATTGGCTGGGGCTTGAGCTGTATGGACACTGATCAACGGATCTACATACTAGATCCGAGTGATCAGTATCCTAACAGCAAGGAGAATGACAGGTGGCTTGTTTACACAAGCTGCCTGACATTCTCCCTCTCCCCCGCCGATCGCCGAGTGACCGGCGGACATCGGGTCCGCCGGTCACACGCGCGGGGGGGTCCGTGACCACGCGGGGGCGCGCGCTCGCTCCCTAGACCCTCACAAGCTAGTGACGTAGCCCTACGTCACTTTGCCTGTGAGGGGCTGACTGCCGACGTAGATCGGCGTTAGGCAGTCGGCAAGTGGTTAATGATAATAGTGAACATGACAAATAGAGAGGACATAGTTGCCAACATTTGAAAAAAATTTCCAGGGACACTTTGCAGCACAGCTATCAATTACTTACCACACCCACTTCCATGAAGCTCCGCCCACTCCGCATAATTAAGCTCCGCCTATTTATCAGATTATAGGGTCTACTTCATAAAGAGAGAATTACAGGAAATTGAAAAGGGAATTGAAAACTTGAGGCCAAAGTAGCAGAGTTGGAATAATTCTCCCATTCTACTGCACTACTTCTGCCTAAAGTTTAAAATTCTCATCACATTTCCCTGCAATTCTAAAGTGTGAAATGTGCTCAGGTGTGACCATACAAAAAATGTAATATGTAAATATAAATAAAGTGCAAAGTGTAAATAAGTATGATTATACTATCTGGTATAATTAGGTTTTATTGTACTTATTTACACCTTGCACTTTATTTATATTTCCATATTACATTTTTTGTATGGTCACACCTGAGCACATTTCACACTTTATTCACCTGTCTTTGAATTCAGCCCTCTGTAGGGTGATAATTTTCATTTACATAAAACAATGTGGCATCCTTTCCTTCCTAACACATTACCCAGTCCATACCAGTATAGATCCTAACACATTACCCAGTTCACACCAGTATAGATCCTAACACATTACCCAGTCCATACCAGTATAGATATCCAGCATGAGATTTTTCCCATTGAGGATTGAGGTCTGTTTTCATTTTTTTGAGCAATATATATATATATGCACACACATACACATACACGGATATGTACACACATTTATCTAGAGCTAGAAAACTATATATATATATATATGTATCAATTAACAGGTGTATAAATTATATCTATAAAAAACATTATTGATAGTAGTAATTAATGGAGTGTGAGGACTCCAGCTTTTCGGAAGTTGCTCTGCCTCCCCCTGCTGGCGGATTTTGGAAAGTGCACCATGCTGACACCCTGCCTTCGGTGACATGTTAAATTTGCGACAGGCGGGAAGAGTGAGTGGGCACAGAGAGAGAGACAACCTGCTGCCAGAACTACAACTTCTAGCTGGGGCGAGAGCGACACTGTGTGGCACACAATTAAAAAAAAAAAAAAAAAAAAACACTGTAAAATATCTGTGACAGGCTCCTATTTGCCGGGATTGTCCTGGGAAAAACGGGACAGTTGGCAGGTATGAGAGGAGGAATCTCCCTAATGGGGGTGCAGAAAGCAATAAAATCTGACAAGTGTTCTAATCCCTCTGCACTCTACCCCAAACAGAAAAAAAGTTTTGCCTTTGGTTATACTTTAAGTGCTTCTTCTCCAGGGAGAGACTGAATTCAAATTTGCTTATCGTTTTAAAGCTCTATAAGTGGACAATATTTTTATATTGTGTAAAGTACAAAAGTGTTGGTGGCTTTTGTATTTTTGTGCTTATATATTTATTTATTTCTTAAGGTAGGGTGACCAGACATCCCCAAACTGAGGACACCATCCCTGGACCAAGTATGCCCCCCCCCCCCTTTCCTTAACTGCAGCCAAAGAGCTTTGATTCTTAGGCTTATGACACTATTTTGCCCTATATGCTTTTAATTGGTGGTTAAGGGTTTAACAGGCAGTGAAAAAATGCAATATCCTCTCCTCACTGCATATCACATGCCTCTGAAAAGGGACCTGAGCATGGATCACTTTTCAGTGGTGTCGTTTCTGACCATCTCCTGTATCATATCTGCAGTCTCTGACCATCTCCTGTACTATGCCCGCAGTCTCTGACCATCTCCTGTACTATGCCCGCAGTCTCTGACCATCTCCTGTACGATGCCCACAGTCTCTGACCATCTCCTGTACGATGCCCGCAGTCTCTGACCATCTCCTGTATCATGTCTGCAGTCTCTGACCATCTCCTGTATCACGTCTGCAGTCTCCTACCATCTCCTGTATCATGGACTATTTGAGGAAAATATGCTTAAATATTTTTTAAAAATAGTATAATATATATATACACACACACATATACACACACAACCTTTCAAAGGTTTGGGGTAACCCAGACAATTTCATGTTTTCCATGAAAACTCACACTTTTATTCATCAAATGAGTTGCAAAATGAATAGAAATCATAGTAAAGACATTGACGAGGTTAGAAATAATGATTTTTATTTGAAATAATAATTTTGTCCTTCAAACATGGCTTTCATCAAAGAATTCTCTATTTGCAGCAATTACAGCCTTGCAGACCTTTGGCACTCTAGCTGTCAATTTGTTGAGGTAATCTGAAGAAATTTCACCCCACGCTTCCTGAAGCACCTCCCACAAGTTGGATTGGCTTGATGGGCACTTCTTATGTACCATACGGTCAAGCTGCTCCCACAACAACTCAATAGGGTAGATATATGGTGACTGCGCTGGCTACTCTATTACAGACAGAATACCAGCTGACTGCTTCTTCCCTAAATAGTTCTTGCATAGTTTGGAGGTTAGCTTTGGGTCATTGTCCTATTGTAGGAAATAATTGGCTCCAATCAAGCGCTGTCCACAGGGTATGGCATTGCATTGCAAAATGGAGTGATAGCCTTCCTTATTCAAAATCCCTTTTACCTTGTACAAATCTCCCACATTACCAGCACCAAAGCAGCCCCAGACCATCACATTACCTCCACCATGCTTAACAGATGGCGTCAGGCACTCCTCCAGCATCTGTCCAGTTGTTCTGCGTCTCACAAATGTTCTTCTGTGTGATCCAAACACCTCAAACTTAGATTTGTCTGTCCATAACACTTTTTTCCAATCTCCCTCTGTCCAATGTCGGTGTTCTTTTGCCCATCTTAATCTTTTCCCTTTATTGGCCAGTCTCAGATATGGCTTTTTCTTTGCCACTCTGCCTAGAAGGCCAGCATCCCGGAGTCGTATCTTCACTGTGGACGTTGAGACTTGAATTTTGCAGATGCCATTTATAGAAAGGGCCAGTTGAGGACCTGTGAGGCCTCTATTTCTCAAACTAAAGACTCTAATGTACTTGTCCTCTTGCTTAGTTGGCCTCCTACTTCTCTTTCTATTCTGGTTAGAGCCAGTTTGTACTGTTCTCTGAAGGGAGTAATACACACCATAGTAGGAAATCTTCAGTGTCTTGGCAATTTCTCGCATTGAATAGCCTTCATTTCTCAGAACAAGAATAGACGGTCGCGTTTCAGAAGAAAGTTCTGTTTTTCTGGCCATTTTGAGATTATAATCGAACCCACAAATGCTGATGCTCCAGATACTCAACTAGCTCAAAGGAAGGCTTGTTTTATAGCTTCTCTAATCAGCACAACAGTTTTCAGCTGTGCTAACAATTGCACAAGGGTTTTGTAATCATCAATTAGCCTTTTAACACGATTAGCTAACACAATGTACCATTAGAACACAGGAGTAATGGTTGCTGGAAATGGGCTTCTGTAAACCAATGTAGATATTCTATTAAAAATCAGCCGTTTCCAGTTAGAATAGTCATTTACCCCAAAATAAGAATAGAGGGGAAATCTTCCATTGAGGACACTAGTTCTGGTGTCAACCAGGCATTGCCTCACTTTGAAGTGATTTCCTTTCCCTTACCGTTTTGGCTAGGAATCAGCAAATAAAGGGAAATCTACTCAATGGGGCAGAGATGACATACTCAATTCTGCCAAGGACAACAGACTTATGTAGGCAAGATCAAGTTGTCTAAAGGATTTTATCAGATTTGATTGTCTAATATCAACTATGTAAGCATACTGCACCAGGGCTACACTTCCGACTGAGCAATCAAAACTATCAAATTGTGTTTACACTTTATTTTAATTTTAGTATGAGAATGCAATTGACAGTAAGGAAGGTCATATAATTTGGCCAATATGATAATAGAAGAACAACAGTATTCTTTTTTGATAGTACAGTTTGAACCGGAGGTACTGGATCTAGTGGTAGACACTAAGCAATGCGTTGAATGAATGCTGGTCAGTCTGTTATCTAGTAATTGGTGGAGAGGGGGATTCAGCTAACAAAACTTTAGCTGAGTCCCCTATAGAAGGTTTGGTGAGAGGTGGAAGATCAGTTGGAGGGTTATTAGTTAATATTTTAGTTTGGGACAATTGAGTATAGTGGAAACAGTTTACTATAGATTGTTGGGTATCCGTGGGCAAGGTTATAATAAAAGATTAGGAGATATCGAAAAGTTTGCGGACATGTATTTCCTTATGTAAGGTGGTTTTCCACCTACTGTATAAAATGTGAAAAACATAAGACAATTTATCTACAAACAATGAAATAGAGGGATCAGATTAAATCCATTTGTGCAGGACCTTTCTTGTAATGAGAGACGCAACAGTGAATAGTTATTTGCAGCCTCTTGAAATTTTCACTCCTTGAAATGTCTTTCATGCCAAAACAAAAAAAATGGCCATTTTGGAGATGGGAAAAACAGTTCAATGAATAGGTGGTAGCATAACATAGCACTGCGGTTCAAAATCATTTAATTTTGGGGCACAACCAGAAGGCATGGAAAAAATCCACTTCTGGCGAAAAAGGCAGAAAATAATTTCACAGTACACTGTACATTATGGCTTCGATTATTCTCAAACATAAAAATAACAATTTTAGGTGTTGGCGTGATCATGCTCATATAATAGATGCTTGTCCAATGAGCTCTGCCAGTCTAAACTGTACTAGGACATGGCAGCCTACTTATTGGGCAAAAAGGAAAGTTCACTTAAACATCAGTTCCCACGCAGGGGCTCCTCCACATTGACATAAACAGTCAGCTGAAAATGCTGAGCCACCTGGTTCCCTTGTCAGCAGCCCTCCTGCTCTTCTTTCTAGTCCCTCTGACTTTGTTGTCCAGCTCTCCTGGTTCTCTCGGCTCACTCAGCCTTTTGTCGCAAAGCCCTACTGCACGACCCACTCCTGGCCTCTGGATTGGGGTTCTCCGGAAACACCGATAGAAGCCATCTTAATTCCTGGGGCGATTACTACTGGCTGGGGAACTGCTGACCCCTGGTTGAAATCTCTTGTCTCTTGACTCCTGGCTGGGGCGCCTCTAACCTCTGGTTGAAATCTCCTGTCTCCAATATGGGAGCTGTCTCTAAACTGGGAGCCCTGAGCTATCCTAGGGCTGGAGTATACAACAACCCTGCACACCTGGGTACTCACACAGGCTGCAGGCATCAAGTAAAATCCAGGACACAGGATTGAAAGTTCCGTCCCTCCCATGACACTTTGGAATGTTCAAGCTCCAGGCCCTAATCCGCCAGTCTGGGACTACAGAATCCAGAGAAAGCCAAAAATACAGCTCTGCTCAGAAACGATAGTCTGGAACTTTGCATTAAGCCTTAAAACTAATCCTGTGTCAATTTCTCCTCCATTTCCATAGTGGCAGGGCCTCACACTGTCACAGTGTTTACACACTGGGGAACCACTGACCCCTGGTTGAAACCTCCTCTCTCTTGACTCCTGGCTGGGGCGCCTCCTGGCTACAGGCTGGGGAACCGCTGACCCCTGTTTGAAACCTCCTCTCTCTTGACTTCTGGCTGGGGTGCCTCCTGGCTACAGGCTGGGGAACCGCTGACCCCTGGTTGAAACCTCCTCTCTCTTGACTCCTGGCTGGGGCGCCTCCTGGCTACGGGCTGGGGAACCGCTGACCCCTGGTTGAAACCTCCTCTCTCTGGACTCCTGGCTGGGGCGCCTCCTGGCTATGGGCTGGGGAACCGCTGACCCCTGGTTGAAACCTCCTCTCTCTTGACTCCTGGCTGGGGCGCCTCCTGGTTACAGGCTGGGGAACCGCTGACCCCTGGTTGAAACCTCCTCTCTTTTGACTCCTGGCTGTGGCGCCTCCTGGCTACGGGCTGGGGAACCGCTGACCCCTGGTTGAAACCTCCTCTCTTTTGACTCCTGGCTGGGGCGCCTCCTGGCTACGGGCTGGGGAACCGCTGGCCCCTGGTTGAAACGTTCTCTCTCGTGACTCCTGGCTGGGGTGCCTCTAACCTCTGGGTGAGACCTCCTGTCTCCAATATGGGAGCGGTCTCTAAACTGGAAGCCCTGAGCTATCCTTAGGCTGGAGTATATAACAAACCTGCACACCTGGGTACTCACACAGGCTGCAGGCATCAAGTAAAATCCAGGACACAGGATTGAAGGTTTCGTCCCTCCCAAGACACTTTGGAATGTTCAAGCTCCAGGCCCTAATCCGCCAATCCGGGACTACAGAATCCAGAGAAAGCAAAAAATACAGCTCTGCTCAGAAACTATAGCCTGGACCCTCGCATTAAGCCTTAAAGCGAATCCGGTGTCATTTTCTCCTACATTTCCATAGTGGCAGGGCCTCGCACTGTCACAATGTTTGCACTCTTATATAGATGCAGTCACTATATGATCAACGCTTCAACTGCCTGTACCTTCAGAAACTCCTAAAAGATACTAAGCAGCCTTACAAATTCTACGCCTTCTAACGTTGACCTGATTATCACCATGTTAGGTCTACCGTGATGCAAGCTCACTACGTCTGCAGCAAAAAAACAGGCAGCCTTTGCTTTTAAATCTGGAGATTTTAATTGCTCTTTTATATGAAAATCACTGTGATTGTGGTTTTCTTGCTCTTTGTCAGACACAATAATGTCCCATTCATACTGACTATTGTATATACTTCTGTACGAATACAAAACCTGAAATAAGTGTTCCCTTTCATCATTATAACCCGACAAGCACGAGCTTGACTTCAAACAACTTGTTAATATATGAATGCAACGAGAGCGAAACCTCATACGGAGGCTGCGAACCCTTGATTTATTCCTAGTAAAGATAATATCACTAAACATTTACATGGATGGAGTATATTATTTTGATTTCAAGCTATTCAGTGTCTCAATACTAAGAAAATATCTGGAGCCAAAGTAAAAAAGTATTATAAAAGCCAATTTTAGTTTTGTGAGTCCCCGATTAAGATCTGTGCCAGACCCTCATCTTAGGGTCTATTATAGATGAAGGGAATCCCCGGGCCGCTTTGTATACAAACAGCATGAAGTGGCTGGGGGCTGTCATTTTGTCGGCAATTAAAACACTTTTTTGTATGTAAATGTTAGTTTTGCTGTAGTAGGTTGTATACATCACACAGACGAGCCACTTCACAGGCAGAGTCAGGTCACCAACTAGGCATATTATGGCGCTTTTCCACTGCTGGTACCGCATGGTACGGTGTAGGAACGGTTCGGTACGGTGCGGTACGGCGGCGCTTTTCCACTGCATGGAACCAAACAGTACGGCTCTCAAAAACAGTACCACCTCGATTGTGGTTCCAACAGGTACCATACCCGGTACCATATCCCACAATCCTTAGCATGCAGTCACTACTAGCCACTGATTGGTCAGAGAATACCACCCACCCCGTTGTTATCCCACCCACTTAACTTTAGTACTACTTAAGTGGAAAAGCAAACCATACCGTACCGTACCGAACCGTTCCAACACCGTACCATGCGGTACCAGCAGTGGAAAAGCAAACCGGGCCAAGCAGGGCCGAGTAGAGCCGAGCCAGTACTTGCAGTGGAAAAGTGCCATTATTAACCACTTCTGGACCGGAAGATTTCCCCCCTTAACCACTTTAAGACCGGAGGATTTGGCTGCTCAATGACCAGGCCCTATTTTGCAAATTTGGCACTGCGTGACTTTAACGGACAATTGTGCAGTCGTGTGACGCTGTACCCAAATAAAATTTACGTCCTTTTTATCCCACAAATAGAGCTTTCTTTTGGTGGTATTTGATCACCTGTGCGATTTTTATTTTTTGCGCTATAAACAAAAAAAGAGCGACAATTTTGAAAAAATAGCAATATTTTTCCCATTCTTTTATGTGAAATTCTCAAAAAAAAAGTGTAAAAAATTAACATTTTTTAACATTTTAGGCCAATTTGTTTTCTGCTACATATTTTTGGTAAAAAAAAAAAAAAAAAAACGCAATAAGGGTATTTTGATTGGTTTGCGCAAAAGTTACTGCGTCTACTAACTACGGGAAAGATTTAAGTCATTTTTATTTTTTTTTTACTAGTAATGGCGGCGATCTGTGATTTTTTTGCGGGACTGCGACATTGCGGCGGACAGATCGGACCCCTAACTGACATATTTGACACTTTTAGGGGTACCAGTGACATTACTACAGTAATCACTGCTAAAATAATGCACGGTTACTGTAAAAATGACACTGGCAGGGAAGGGGTTAACAGTATGGGTGATCAAGAAGTTAAATGTGTCCCTAGGGGGATGATTCTAACTGTCAGGGGGTGTGGCTTGTGAGATGATCAGAGACATGCGATCCTATATAGCAGGATCACATGGCCTCTGTGATCACTTCAGGGAGAATGACAGACGGCTGTGTTTACATCAGCCATCTGTCCTTCTCTCTCAGCTGCGGGAGATCGCGAGTGGCCGGCGGCCATCGGAGCTGCCGGTCACACGCGCTGGCCCCCCTGGCTGAAGAGCGGGGGCGGGAGCACACCACCAGCGGCTCGCGCTTGGCCCCTAGAGTCTCCTGACCGAACGACGTAGTACGTCGTCGGTTTGCCCAGGAGCGGCAGTAAATCTGCGGTAGGCAGTTGTTAAGTGGTTAATGACCAGGCCTTTTTTTGCTCTGCATTACTTTAATGGACAATTGCGCGGTCGCGCGACACTGTACCCAAAAAAAATTGATGTTCTTTTTTTCTTACAAATAGAGCTTTCTTTTGATGCCATTTAATCACCTTTGCGATTTTTATTTTTTGTGCGTTAAACAAAAAAAGAGCGACAATTCTGAAAATATATATATATATTTCACTTTCTGCTATAAAACATTTCCAACACAAAAAATGTAAAAATCTAATTTTTTTCATTATTTTAGGCCAATTTGTATTCTGCTACATATTTGTGTAATCCCAATAAATGTATTTTGATTTATTTGCACAAAAGTTATCGCGTCTACAAACTAGGTAAAAGATTTATGTCATTTTTTTTTTTTTTTTACTAGTAATGGCGGCGATCTGCGATTTTTAGAGGGACTGCGACATTGCGGCGGACAGATCGGACCCCTAACTGACATTTTTTACATTTTTGGTGGGACCAGTGACATTACTACAGTAATCAGTGCTAAAAATATGCACTGTTACTGTAATAACGACACTGCCAGGGAAGGCGTTAACTTAGGGGCGAGCAAAGGGTTAAGTGTATGCCTAGGGGGTGTTTTCTGACTGTGGGGGGGTGGCCTTGTGAAATCAACACAGAGACCTGTGTTCCTATATAGAAGGATCACAGGCACTCTGTGTTCATTCCAGAGAGAACAACGGTCTGCTGTGTTTAAAACAGAGCACCGCTGTTTTCTCTCCACGGGGAGCAATCGTGGGTGCCCGGCGGCAATCGCAGCTGTCGGACCCATGATTTAGCTTCCCCACTGGCTAATGGGGGGGGGGGGGGGGTGGGCACACACCCGCGGATCACGCCCACAGCCGAGCCAGCCAGCCGCAGTATATATGCAGCGGGTGGTCGGCAAGTGGTTAAAAGAGTTTTGCCATTTTAATTGTACTTTAAACATTACTAAAATTGCTGCCCCACCAAATGGAATTTTCATTTTTTTTTTTTTTATATATGGTATATACACTCACCGCCAACTTTGTTAGGTACACCTGTTCAATTGCTTGGTAACACAAATTGTTAATCAGCCAATCATATGGCAGCAACTCAATGCATTTAGGCATCTAGACGTGGTGAAGACGACTTGCTGAAGTTCATACCGAGCATCAGAATTGGAAAGAAATGGGATTTAAGTGACTTTGAACGTGGCATGGTTGTTGGTGACAGACGGGCTGGTCTGAGTATTACAAAAACTGCTAATCTACTGGGATTTTCACACAAAACCATCTGTCAGGTTTACAGAAAATGGTCCAAAAAAGAGAAAATATCCAGTGAGGGGCAGTTGTGTGGACGACAATGTCTTGCTGATGTCAGAGGAGAATGGGCAGACTGGTTTGAGGCAATGGAAAGGCAACAGTAACTCAAATAACATCTCGTTACAACCAAGATATGAAGAATACAATTTCTGAATGCACAACACATCGAACCTTGAAGCAAATGGGCTACAGCAGCAGAAGACCACACCGGGTGCTACTCCTGTCAGCTCAGAACAGGAAACTGAGGCTACAATTCGCACGGGGTCACCAAAATTGGACAAAAAACATTGCCTGGCCTCACGAGTCTCGATTTCAGCGGCGACATTCAGATGGTCGGGTCAGAATTTGGCATAAACAACATGAAAGCATGGATCCATCCAGCCTTGTATTAATGGTTTAGGTTGGTGGTGAGGTGTGAGGAATAGTGTGGGGGATGCATTCTTGGCACACTTTAGGCTCCTTAGTATCACGGCCTACCTGAGTGTTGTTGCTGACCATGTCCATCCCTTTATGACCACAGTGTCCCCATCTTCTGATGGCTCCTTCCAGCAGGATAATGCACCATGTCACAAAGCTCCAATCATCTCACCACTGGTTTCTTCACCATGACAATGAGGTCACTGTACTCCAATGGCCTCCACACTCACCACATCTCATCCAATAGAGCTCCTTTGGGATGTGGTGGAATGGGAGATTTGCATCATGGATGTGCAGTCGAGAAATCTGCAGCAACTGTGTGATGCTATCATGTCACTATGGAGCAAAATCTCTGAGGAATGTATCCAACACCTTGTTGAATCTATGCCACGAAGAACGAAGGCAGTTCTGAAGGCAAAAGGGGGTCCAACCCGGTACTAGAAAGGTGTACCTAATAAAGTGGCCGGTGAGTGTATGTCGCCCAGGGTAGTGCCTAACTCCCAATGGCATTTTTGACAATCTCTTGCCTATTCGCTTAGAAAATGACCATTACTGTTCTTTTTTTTTTTTTTTTTTTTTAATTCAGCTCCCATTGACTTTAATTGGATTCAGATTCAGCATCTGAACTTTAGTAATGTTCACCAAACTCACCTTGAACCAAACCCAGATACACTATATTGTCAAAAGTATTGGGACGCCTGCCTTTACACGCACATGAACTTTAATGGCATCCCAGTCTTAGTCCGTAGGGTTCAATATTGGGTTGGCCCACCCTTTGCCGCTATAACAGCTTCAACTCTTCTGGGAAGGCTGTCCATAAGGTTTAGGTGTCTATGGACGTTGGACAAGAAGGCCTGGCTCACAGTCTCCGCTTGAATTCATCTTAAAGGTGCTTTATCGGGTTGAGGTCAGGATTCAGTGCAGGCCATTTAAGTTCCTCCACCCCAAACTCGCTCATCCATGTCTTTATGGTCCTTGCTTTGTGCACTGGTGTGCAGTCATGTTGGAACAGGAAGGGTCCATCCCCAAACTGTTCCCAAAAAGTTGGGAGCATGAAATTGTCCAAACCGTCTTGGTATGCTGACGCCTTAAGGGTTCCCTTCACTGGAACTAGGGGGCCAAGCCCAGCCCCTGAGAAACAACCCCACACCATAATCCCCACACCATGGATGAGCGACTTTGGAGTGGAGGAACTTGACTGGCCTGCCCAGAGTCCTGACCTCAACCCGATAGAACACCTTTGAGATGAATCAGTGCGGAGACTGCAAGCCCAGCCTTCTCATCCACCATCAGTGCCTGACCTCACAAATGCACTTCTGGAAGAATGGTCAAACATTCCCATAGACACACTCCTAAACCTTGTGGACAGCCTTCCCGGAGGAGTTGAAGCTGTTATAGCTGCAAAGGGTGGGCCAACTCAATATTGAACCCTGCAGATTAACCCCCGGGATGCAGTTAAAGTTAAAGACAGGCGTTCCAATACTTAACAATATAGTGTATGTTCGAACTCACCACTACCTACGGGTAACATGGTGGACAGCAGTGACTGGCACTGCCCAGGAATTTGTCCTGTGTGTCTGCCACTGCTCTCAAAATAGTGAAACTCATTTATAAAAAGCAGTAAGTAAAGTCCTGAGAACAATGGAGGTGTTCCTTGTCAAATTCCATCAATTTCCAAGTGCATTCTAAATTACTATGTGCTCCATGTACAAAACACACCTGTGGCATTGCTGCTTCCTGTTATTATCCTTGCTTCATGATAAATATTTTGGAATGAGCAGCAAATCCGATGTTGTAACCACCATGGATTCCCATGTGCATAAAAGACAAAACAGGTGCTGGTCTTAACCTTGGCTCACAATAGTCTATTGTCCAAAATAATCCAAACTTTTTCCCACCCAAGATCTGTCAGCTGAAGGTGTCTGCTAGGGTCATAAAATAGGACATCCCAAATATGAAAAAGGGTCATTCATGTGTTATTAAAACACAGCATGCAAGGGTGACCATACTGCAAATAACATTGGCGCTTTTCCACTGCATGGAACCGAACGGCTTGGCTCGCTTTTGCGCTTTTCCACTGCATGGTACGGTGTTGGTACGGTACGGCGGCGCTTTTCCACTACATGGAACCAAACGGTACGGCTCGCTTAAACAGTACCACCTCGGTTGTGGTTCCAAGAGGGCCGTACCGATACCATATCCCACAATCCTTTGCATGCAGCCTTGACTGTTTGTCACTACTAGCCACTGATTGGTCAGAGAATCGTTATCCCACCCACTTACTACTTTAGTGGAAAAGCAAACCGTACCATGCGGTGGAAAACCAAACCGAGCCAAGCAGGGCCGAGTGGAGCCGAGCCGGTACTTGCAGTGGAAAAGTGCCAATAGTGACAAGGTCCTGCTGACCTATATAATCAAAGAAATCAGAAAGAAACAAGTCAGGTGGTCCTACGCAAAAACTGCAATGCCGCAATTTTTCAGCATTTTGACAGCACAATGCAGATGCGGAGCTGCAATAAATATTAATGCACCTAGGGCAATGCAGTTGCACTCTATAATGCACAAGTTCCGAACCCTATCCCAGATAGCAAGCAATTGAGCTGGAAGTTTGAAAATGACTTGCTAAGCTATTGCTAGACTTGCCAGGCTTCAAAAGTTTGTTGCGCAATTGTAGCAAGTCCGCATTGCATGACCTTGGATCAACTTTCTTTGCAAACATTCTGCAAGTCTGCTGCAAATTCTGGTTCAGTTATGATGTGCAATAGTCATCCCACCACAGGGGGCACTGTGGCTGAATCTTCATGCTGTAGACTTGCAGAGCTCTTGCTGTAGACTCACCTCTGCAACTTTGCTCTTGATAGAAACTTGCTGCACAAATTTGCTGCAAACTGAAAAAGTGTCAACTAGAACTTGTGCTTCAAGTGCTCTGCAAGTGTACAACTTACCAGTGAAAATGTGCAGCAAGCTAACAAGACTTATAATTCAAAACTGACACAAATGTGTGTCAAGTTATCCTTGCTATCTGGGATACAGCTGGCCATACTTGGTTAGAAGTAAAAAAACCAGAAGTCGCATTTCAAACCTAGCTCTTCCTCCTGTGTTTAATTTGTCAAAAATAAATAAATAAATACTGCATACATTGATGTCTCCACCTAAAACCAAACTTCCGTGACATGTTTTCTCTTTCAGAGCAAGCCAGCAGTGATGAAACGCGTCAAGGAAGGTTAGTTTCGGGTGAAGACATGAATGCAGACCTTTTTTAAAATAAATTAGAAAGAAGAGCTAAGCTTTGGAGTGCTGCTTATATTTTTTACTTCTGCCTGAAAGTGGAGATGGACTGTGGTAGCCAGCAGCCGGTTGTCCACGTGGGATGAAAGCAGCAAGCTTGGAGCGGAGCCATGGGTTTGGGTATGTTCTTGTCATACATGGTTGGGTAGGTTCCTGTCAATGCCATACATGGTTGGGTATGTTCTTGTCATACATGGTTGGGTATGTTCCTGTCAATGCCATACATGGTTGGGTATGTTCTTGTCATACATGGTTGGGTAGGTTCCTGTCAATGCCATACATGGTTGGGTATGTTCTTGTCATACATGGTTGGGTATGTTCCTGTTAATATCATACATGGTTGGGTATGTTCCTGTCAATATCATACATGGTTGGGTATGTTCCTGTCAATGTCATACATGGTTGGGTATGTTCCTGTCATACATGGTTGGGTATGTTCCTGTCATACATGGTTGGGTATGTTCCTGTCATACATGGTTGGGTATGTTCCTGTCATACATGGTTGGGTATGTTCTTGTCATACATGGTTGGGTATGTTCTTGTCATACATGGTTGGGTATGTTCCTGTCATAAATGGTTGGGTATGTTCCGGTCAATGTCATACATGGTTGGGTATGTTCCTGTCATACATGGTTGGGTATGTTCCTGTCATACATGGTTGGGTATGTTCCTGTCATACATGGTTGGGTATGTTCCTGTCATACATGGTTGGGTATGTTCCTGTCAATGTCATACATGGTTGGGTATGTTCCGGTCAATGTCATACATGGTTGGGTATGTTCCTGTCAATGTCATACATGGTTGGGTATGTTCCTGTCAATGTCATACATGGTTGGGCATGTTCCTGTCAATGTCATACATGGTTGGGTATGTTCCTGTCAATGTCATACATGGTTGGGTATGTTCCTGTCAATGTCATACATGGTTGGGTATGTTCCGGTCAATGTCATACATGGTTGGGTATGTTCCTGTCAAGGTCATACATGGTTGGGATTGTTCCTGTCAATGTCATACATGGTTGGGTATGTTCCTGTCAATGTCATACATGGTTGGGTATGTTCCTGTCAATGTCATACATGGTTGGGTATGTTCCTGTCAATGTCATACATGGTTGGGTATGTTCCTGTCAATGTCATACATGGTTGGGTATGTTCTTGTCAATGTCATACATGGTTGGGTATGTTCCTGTCAGTGTCATACATGGTTTGGTATGTTCCTGTCAATGTCATACATGGTTGGGTATATTCCTGTCAATGTCATACATGGTTGGGTATATTCCTGTCAATGTCATACATGGTTGGGTATATTCCTGTCAATGTCATACATGGTTGGGTATGTTCCTGTCAATGCCATACATGGTTGGGTATGTTCCTGTCAATGTCCTACATGGTTGGGTATGTTCCTGTCAATGTCATACATGGTTGGGTATGTTCCTGTCAATGTCATACATGGTTAGACTTTCACTGAAACATTTGTAGAAATTCTGAAACCAAAAAACATTCTTTCTTGCCATCATTAAGTCAACTAATTTGGTTGGAAAGCCCTGGCATTTGAATGGAGTCCCAGACCCAATAAACGGTTTTCATTACAATATGTATGATTTTTCTTCAGAAAAAAAAAAAACACATGCACTGTAAGAAACTTGTTCTTTTAAGAAAAATTGCTCCTTCTAATTTTCTGGTCACTACAGTTGAAAATGAATTTTCAATTTTGACCATGTTAACTAAAAATTAAATGAGCTTTCTAAAAATGTAAAATGCGTATGACCAGTTTAACCAGTTGCCAACCGCCCACCGCAGATATACTGCGGCGTGGAGGCTCAGCTGCGCAGAATCACGTATATCTACAGGATTTTGTGCCGCTGGAGCCGCACTCCCGCTGATTAGACACAGCAGGAGGCAGGCAGCAGGAGGAGCGGTGGCGATTGCTGCCAACCTCCTGTTAATGTCAGATAAACTGACAGAAGACCCGCCTGCTTATGTAAACAAAACAGGCGAGTCTTCTGTCACACAGGCAGAAGGAGATCAGGAGTTTCAGCAAAGCTACAACCCCAATCTCTCTCTGTGCCTGTCACAGAGCCCTTCCCTCCCCACAGTTAGTAAGCATTGTTAGGCATACATTAACCCCTTTGATCACCCCCCAGTGTTAACCCCTTCCCTGCCAGTGTAATTTATACAGTAACAGTGCATATTATTTAGCACCGATTACTGTATTAATGTCACTGGTTCCCAAAAAGTGTCTCAAAAATGCCATTTAGGGGTCCGATCTGTCTGCTGCAATGTCGTAGTCCTGCTAAAAATGGCTGATCGCCGCCATTACTAATAAAAACAAAATCTGTCCCGTAGTTTATAAATGCTATAACTTTTGCGCAAACCAATTAAAATACGCTTTTTGGGATTTTTTTTTTTACCAAAAATATGTAGCAGAATACAAATTGGCCTAAACTGATTTTATTTATTTTATTGGGAATGTTTTATAGCAGAAAGTGAAAAAAATGGATTTTTGTAAAATCTTACCGTAAAATCCTTTTCTCTTAGCTCATTGACAGACGTAGTCCTCGGTGATACACCACCTTCGGGTTATGTTGCCTCCACAGGAGCAGGACTAGACAGGAAATTAAAAAGCTCTGGCCACACCCTAGGGGCAGTCCCAGAGGGTATATCCGCTCTCTCTCTGCCTCAGCAAATCAGTTATGTGAAAAAGCAGTCTTTAGAGATTTTAACCCAACCCAACTCAAAAACAGAGGGGCGGGGACTACGTCTGTCAATGAGCTAAGAGAAAAGGATTTTACGGTAAGATTTTACAAAAATCCATTTTTCTCTAGCGCTCATTGACAGACGTAGTCCTCGGTGATACACCACCTTCGGGACGTCCCAGAGCAGTATCACAACTGAGGGGTGGGAAAATGGAAATCAAATCCCAATCTAGAAGGCCCAACCGGTGCCAACTAGAAGTTTACAATGCTCATCCTAAATGATGAGACTCAACAAAAAAGAGAAAATTTTTTTTTTTTTTTTTTTCAAACAGAAAAAAACCCTCGAGGTAGACCACCGGTCTCCTCAAATTGCGGCCTGCAAAACCTTGCGGCCAAATGAGGCATCCGCCGATGCCGTCACATCAATTTTATAGAATTTTGTAAAGGTATGTACCGACGACCAGGTGGCCGCCTTACATACCTGGACCACTGACGCCTGATGGCGAAAGGCCCAGGAAGTACTGAGCGCTCGAGTGGAGTGCGCCCTAACAGGGAACGGAGGACTCTGACCCTTAATAGAATAAGCCTGTACCACCGTTTGTCTAATCCATTTGGCAATGGTCGCGGCAGATGCAGGCAAACCCTTTCTGGGGCCATCCGTGATCACAAAAAGTGAATCCGTCTTACGGAATGATTCCGTAGCTTTCAGGTATACCCTGATTGCCCGAACCACATCTAAGGAATGCAACGCATGTTCCCGATGATGCTTGGGCTGAGGACACAAGGAAGGTAGTACAATATCTTCATTCAGATGAAAATCTGAAACCACCTTAGGAAGAAAAGATGGCTTAGGATGAAGTACTACCTTATCCCTATGAATCACTAGGTATGGGGACTGGCATGATAATGCAGCCAGTTCTGACACCCTGCGAGCAGAAGTAATAGCCACCAAGAAGGCCACCTTCTGGGATAAAGTAAGCAAGGGAATCTCCCTGATGTTTTCAAAGGGAGGTTTCTGTAGAACCGACAAAACCAAATTAAGATCCCAGGGCGGTAAGGGCGCGCGGACTGGAGGAGCCAGGTGCCGCACCCCCTGGATGAAATTCCGCACCAAGGACTTGGTAGCTAAAGGTTTCTGAAAGAAGATTGCTAATGCTGAAACTTGACCCTTGATGGTGCTCAAGGCTAGCTTCTGCTCAACCCCTTGTTGCAAAAAGGCCAATATTCGAGTCACCGAATAGGTACGTGGAGGAAATCCTAAAGATTCGCACCACGCAATATAAGTCTTCCATGTGTGATAATAGACCTTGCTGGAAGTCGCTTTCCTTGCTTTAATAAGGGTAGGAATGACTGAAGTAGACAAACCTCTGTCCTTCAGTACTTGGGTCTCAATGGCCAGGCCATTAAACCCAGCGACTGTAAAGCATGATGGTAAATTGGTCCTTGAGACCACAGACACTCCCTGAGACGAAGTTCCCACGGAACGTCTGCGACTAGCATGTCCAAGTCGGCCAGGCCGGCTTGAGGAGGCCAGCCTAGAATTTCTAGGACCACTGGCGCTGATAGAATCTGAACCAGGCGTCCCTAGAGGTATCTGGCCCCGACCATCCGAGAAAGTCTGGTCGTTTTCTGTTCCCACACATTTATCAGATACCTGATAGTTATCAGGAAAGGTGATCTTTTCTGGTTGAACCTCAGGGACCGAAGTCACCCGACTAGAGGCTACTTGGCCTATCTGGTCAACCAGATCCGATTCCTGTGAGGTATAGGGACTAATCTTAGGAAAAGGTAAAGGAAAAGATCTATTCAGGGAACGGTAACTACCGCTTCCTGTAGAACTTAAATGTTGGAAGGGAAGAATCGCACCGGTAGTAGTGGTTGATGTTCGATCTAATGTCCTGAATACCGGTGAAAACGTCCCCCCACCCTGAAACCGGGTGGGGGCGCACCTTCAGGCTGTGTACTCCTTTGCTTCGGGTTTGGCTGGGTTGGTCCTCTGCTTGTCCGACCAGCCCTTCTTGAACCCTCCTGGAGGAGTCTTGCCTTTCCCGCTAGTACCAGCCGGGCGCCCTTTATGGGCGGTAAAGAAAGGTCCTCGCTTGTTGCGAGGTCCCTTAGCTTTAGCAGCCTGTGGCAAAAAAGTGCTCTTGCCCCCAGTGGCATCCTTGATGATTTCATCTAGGTTGGCCCCAAATAGACGATTCCCCTGAAAAGGGAGATTTGTCAAGGTCTTTTTGGAACCTAGGTCAGCTGACCAGCATTTTAACCACAGCACACGTCTGAGGATCACCGCTGACATAGATGCATGCCCTAATACGGGAGTAGCCCTTGTATAATCTGTTCTATCAAATCAGATGTCTCCTGGGGAATATCTTTTCCCCTAAGGTCTTGGCGTACCATTTTCGCCCATTCCGTAAGTGTCTGGGAAACTAGACCAATAACAATTACTGGTCTAAATGCTGACCCTATCAGAGAGAAGATGGTGCGGGACTCTGCTTCCATCTTTCGATCCACCGGATCCTTAAAGGACGAAGTGTCCTCTACTGGGATAACCGTGGCTTTATTCAGCCTGGAAATAGGTGGATCCACCACTGGTGGTACCGTCCATTTCTTAATGATGGATTCCTCAAACGGATAGCGTCTAGCAATACGCTTGGAAATAGTAAAGGTACGTTTAGAATGCTCCCATTCTCCTTTAATCTGATTACCGAAACACTTGGGTACAGGAAAAACCTTCACCGTTTTGATGGGCTTATTAGTACCAAAAGGAATCTCTGTTTCAGTTGCCTCTGCCGGTAAAGCCTCAAGTTTTAAGGTTTCCTGCACTGCCACAACTAGTGCGTCCACCAATGCTTCTTCCTGAATTATAGCAGGAGAAGAAGCGTCCTCCTCACTGTCTGAGGGGGCTTTACCTGGGATAACAGCCTTTGCAGAGGAACCTGCAACTGCAGTGACCATCTCTGAATCAGAGTCAGAGGTGTCAGATAGTATAGGGGTAGGCGGGGGTCGCTTCCTTGACCCCCGTCCCTGACAGGCCGCCTCCACCCGAGCCACCATAGACTCCAAAATTGCTGTAAATGACTCTACACTCTGTGCACCGGCGGGTCCCGTGGCCCCCTCGAGGGAAACAGGTGGGGGAATATGTGTGGCAGGGTCCATGATAATTCCAGTCACTTCCTGGATAATATAAATTCAAAAATAAAAAACTTTTTTTTTTTTTTTTTTTTCCAGACCCCCAGCGCCACAAAAAACCCCTTAGTGTTACCTGCTAGGGATCCCTATCGATCGAGAGAGAGAGAGAGATAGACCCCCAGGCTCACCACTTGATGCTCAGAGTTTAACTGCAACAGGTTACAGCGCTGTCTTGACAAACAGGAAGTCTTTTGGCTGGCTGCCCAGGAATAAAGGAGGCGGCTCCGCCCCTCTGCACGCCTTCCGGCGCCTCCCCTAGCTCCACGAGGTGTTTGGATCACCTCAAACATGGCCGCCCCCATGCTGGAGACACGAGGCTACGCCAAAATGGCGGCTCGTGCGATCCAGCAAAAAAAATGGCGGCGGCCTGTACTGAATAGCGGTGTGCTGCAGGGCACACAACACTCTCTCTGCATGGGGATTTTGGCGTGGTTGGCGGTACCGGCCCTGGCGGACCGCATGGCCATTCGGGAGGCCTGCTAATAGCTGGAGATCTGATTAGGAAGGCAGTCTACATGTCCGTGGCTTCTGACTGGTAGGTAGCTCATTCTTATCACCGTAAGATTCCCAGAATGCCACAGATTACAATCTTTTTAACATGTATACAATTAGATTGTTAGCTCCCAAACCAAGCCTCCTGGCTTTTTGCACATAAAATCACACTCAAAGTAGGAGGATCTGTGTCATTTATAGGATAGAGGGGGACTCTATCTTACCATACAGAGAGGGGCCCGCGTTCACCACAAAACCCGTCAGGGGGAAAAGGGGGAACATACTACTCACCATACCGGAACCAGGCGGGCACCAACTCCTGACAGTACCCCTCTCCACCGGGGCGGGAGGGCTGTCGACCGATATGGACGCCGTGACTCATGGTCTTTGGCGTTTCAGCGAGACGTTTAACTCGCTGGGTCAGTCCTTTAATGGGACTTTGTCGCGGCCGACCCAGCGCGGAGCTATGGCCTGCACGCGCTCGTAGGCTGAACTGGGGTGACCACCGGATCTCAACATCCAGCCCGTCGCCCAGTTCAGCTTTCTTGCTTGAAGATCTCACAGGAACACTGGAGAAAAAAAGCTGTCTAAAAAATCCTTTAAGAAAAAAATCCTGCCAGGACCTAAGATCCCAGCAAGGTATCTAGGTCCTTACTCCTAACTAGACAGAAAATAACTGATTTGCTGAGGCAGAGAGAGAGAGGATATACCCTCTGGGACTGCCCCTAGGGTGTGGCCAGAGCTTTTTTCCTGTCTAGTCCTGCTCCTGTGGAGGCAACATAACCCGAAGGTGGTGTATCACCGTGGACTACGTCTGTCAATGAGCGCTAGAGAAATATTGTTTGTTTTTTTTTTTAAATTGTCGCTCTTTTTTTATTTATAGTGCAAAATCTAAAAACCGCAGAGGTGATCAAATACCACCAAAAGAAAGCTCTATTTGTGGGGGGAAAAAAGGACATCAGTTGTATTTGGGTACAGCATTACACGACCGCGCAGTTTTTTTGTTAACCACTTGCCGACCGCCGCACGACTATCTACGTCGGCGGTCAGCCCCTCACAGGCAAACTAACGTAGGGCTACGTTGCTTGCTTGTGAGGGTCTAGGGAGCGAGCGTGCGCCGCCGGAGGCGCGCTCCCGCTCCCGCGTGGTCACGGACCCCCCCGCGCGTGTGACCAGCGGACCCGATGTCCGCCGACCACTCGGCGATCGGCGGGGGAGAGGGAGAATGTCAGGCAGCTTGTGTAAACAAACGACCTGTCATTCTCCTCGCTGTAAAGACACTGATCACACGGATCTACTATGTAGATCGGTTGATCAGTGTCCTTACAGCTGAAGCCACAGCCAATCACAGTAGAAAGCACGCCCCTAGGGACACACACAGCCCCTCCCTCCCAAATAAAGTTAACCCCTTCACTACCAGTGTATTTTTACAGTAACAGTACATATGTATAGCACTGATTACTGTAGAAATGTCACTGGTAACCCCAAAAGTGTCAAAAATGTCAGTCAAGGGTCCGATCTGTCCGCCGCAATGTCGCAGTACCGCAAAAAAAAAATCGCAGATCGCCGCCATTACGCGTTAAAAAAAAAAAACACCAAAAATGACAAAAATCTTTCCCTTTGTTAGTAAACGCGATAACTTTTGCGCAAACCAATCAAAATACGCTTTTTGCCATTTTTTTTTACCAAACATAGGTAGCATAAAACAAATTGGCTGAAAATGTTAAAAAATTTTGATTTTTACATTTTTTTTGGGGGGAATTTCATATAAAAAAATGTGAAATATATTGCTATTTTTGCAAAATTGACGCTCTTTTTTTGTTTATAGCGCGTGATCAAAAAATCGCACAGGTGATCAAATACCACCAAAAGAAAGCTCTGTTTGTGGGAAAAAAAGGACGCCAAATTCGTTTAGGTACAGCGTCGCACAACTGCGCAATTGTCCGTTAAAGTCACGCAGTGCCGAATCGCAAAATACCCCCTGGTCGGAATGGGGGTAAAATCTTCCGGGGCTTAAGTGGTTAAGTTAACGCAGTGCCGAATCGCAAAAAAAAAAATGGCCAGGTCATTAAGGGGGGTAAAACCTTTCCGGAGCTGAAGTGGTTAAAGCAGCAAGTTATAAATGTACTAAAGATCCACATGATAAATATCCGGATATTTCCATTTTGAATTGTAAAATACATAACTGTGCAGTACTGAGACTGCCGACCTGCGTGTTACTTGAGGGAAAACGTAATCGTGTAAAGTTCAAACCAGGATAACGCTTCCTCCAGTTATTTAGCTTTTCTTTATTGCAGATTCTAGTTTTGACAGATCATTTCTGACTGCAGGCAGAAAGCCTCCTACTCATACATCACCGCTCACACCTTGTGTTCACTCCAATTAATAACCGACAATATAAATGCACGTCTGTCACATGATTCACACATAAGATCCTGAAAAGGATATTGGAGGTGCATTTTTGTTTGAAGAAAGTTGACTGCATGCTGGTTACCTACTGTAACAAACCTTCAGTGCCAACACTGTACACTGCTGACCGCATTCAAAACAGGCGTCAGTAGCGGATATCAAGTATTTTAGTTTCTACACTACATGCATTTTTGTAATAAAACCCATAATTGCATTCTTTTTTTTATATATCTGCCCTGAGTTCAGCTTTAACCACTTTACCACCGGAGGATTTTGCCGTCTTACGTCTGGGCCACTTTTTGCGATTCGGCGCTGTGCGACTTTAACTGACAATTGCGCGGTCGTGCGATGCCGCACCCAAACTAAATTTACGTCCTTTTTTTTCCACAAACAGAGCTTTCTTTTGGTGGTATTTGATCACCTGTGCGATTTTTACTTTTTGCGCTATAAACAAAAAAAGAGCGTGAATTTTGAAAAAACAACAATATTTTTCACTTTTTTTATATGAAATTCCCCCCCCAAAAAATGTAAAAATCTAAATTTTTTAAAATTTTTGGCCAATTTGTTTTCTGCTACATATGTTTGGTAAAAAAAAAAAATCACAATAAGCGTATTTTGATTGGTTTGCGCAAAAGTTATTGCGTTTACTAACAAAGGGAAAGATTTCTGTCATTTTTGGCGTTTTTTTTTAACGCGTAATGGCGGCGATCTGCGATTTTTTTTGCAGGACTGCGACATTGCGGCGGACAGATCGGACCCTTGACTGACATTTTTGACACTTTTGGGGGTACCAGTGACATTACTGCAGTAATCAGTGCTATATATATGCACTGTTACTGTAAAAATGACACTGGCAGGGAAGGGGTTAATTTTATTGGAGAGGGAGGGGTTAATGTATGCCTGGTGCTTACTGACGTGTGTGGGGGGGAGGTGACTGAGTGACACAAGGACAGATCCAGGGTTCAGCTATGCTGAACCCTGCAATCTGACCCTGCCTGTCACTTGGGAGATCCGCCCGCTTGTGTTTACACAAGCAGGCGGATCTCCACACTTGATCCCCGACGATCGGGGAAGAGCAGCGGCGATCGCCACTGCTCCTCCCCTGGCCCGACTCCCGCTGTGACTGAATACAGCGGGAGCGCGCCGCCGAGAAAGGGGAGTGTCTGACGACGTACGTCTACGTCGTCAGACGATAACGAGCCACTTTGCCGCAGTAGTACTACGGTACTCAGACGGCAAGTGGTTAAAGAACAAAAACACAGTACAAGCATACCCCCCTTTTAAGTACACAATGGGACCAGAGCATGTATGTAAAAACGAAAATGTACTTAAAGTGAAGCAATACATTTTTCCACTTCTCCATGCATGTAAATACACTAGCTGTATAGGAAATCTTGGTCAGCTTGACATGGCACTGCTCCCAAACCATAAGTGACACGGACACCAAACTTGGGGAGCATGTTAAGGGGAGCCAGGGCTATGACATGGTAGATTACCTAGGCAAGCTGGCCGACCACAAAATACAGTGCCTTGCGAAAGTATTCGGCCCCCTTGAACTTTGCGACCTTTTTGCCACATTCCAGGCTTCAAACCAGGGGCGTTGCTAGGTGGGAAAAAGACCAGGGGCTTCAGCCCGAAGATAAATTTGATAACCCCCTCCCACATTTTAAAGTAAGTACCGCCCAAGCTCCACCCAATGGCCCCCTCAGTCAAGGGTCAGTCAAGGGGTGGTATGGAGAGGAGTACAGGGGGTGAGAAATTGGGTGGTATAGAGAAGAGAGAAGTAAAGGGGGTCAGTCATGTGGTGGTATGGAGAGGAGTACAGGAGGTCAGTCATGGGGTGGTATGGAGAGGAGAGGAGTACAGGGAGTCAGACATGGGGTGGTATGGAGAGGAGTACAGGGGGTCAGACATGGGGTGGTATGGAGAGGAGTACAGGGGGTCAGACATGGGGTGGTATGGAGAGGAGTACAGGGGGTCAGACATGGGGTGGTATGGAGAGGAGTACAGGGGGTCAGACATGGGGTGGTATGGAGAGGAGTACAGGAGGTCAGTCATGGGGTGGTATGGAGAGGAGAGGAGTACAGGGGGTCAGACATGGGGTGGTATGGAGAAGAGTACAGGGGGTCAGACATGGGGTGGTATGGAGAGGAGAGGAGTACAGGGGGTCAGTCATGGGGTGGTATGGAGAGGAGAGGAGTACAGGGGGTCAGTCATGGGGTGGTATGGAGAGCAGAGAAGTACAGGGGGTCAGACATGGGGTGATATGGAGAGGAGAACAGGGGGGCAGATATAGGGTGGTATGGAGAGGAGCGGAGTACAGCGGGTCAGTCATGGGGTGGTATGGAGAGGAGAGAAGTACAGGGGTTCAGTCATGGGGTTGTATGAAGAGGAATACAGGGGGTCAGACATGGGGTGGTATGGAGAGGAGTACAGGGGGTCAGACATGGGGTGGTATGGAGAGGAGTACAGGGGGTCAGACATGGGGTGGTATGGAGAGGAGTACTGCCGGCATCAGATGGAACATAAATTAATGCAGCCTAAACTCAATCCTATTAAACTCCTTTGGCGTAAATGTAAACAGCCAGGTCTTCTTGTCCAACATCAGGACCTGACCTCAAAAATGCACAAGTTCTCACAAGCTCAATACAAAATCTTGTGGAAAGCCTTCCCAGAAAAGTGGAAGCTGTTTACAGATGCAAAGGTGAGACCAACTCAATATACCACCCCATGACTGACCCCCTGTACTCCGCTCCTCTCCATACCACCCTATATCTGCCCCCCTGTACTCCTCTCCATATCACCCCATGTCTGACCCCCTGTACTTCTCTGCTCTCCATACCACCCCATGACTGACCTCCTGTACTCCTCTCCATACCACCCCATGTCTGACCCCCTGTACTCCTCTTCATATCACCCCATGTCTGACCCCCTGTACTCCTCTCCTCTCCATACCACCCCATGACTGACCCCCTGTACTCCTCTCCTCTCCATACCACCCCATGTCTGACCCCCTGTACTCCTCTCCATACCACCCCATGTCTGACCCCCTGTACTCCTCTCCATACCACCCCATGTCTGACCATTGTCCCATCATTTTTTTTCCCTCCTCTTACATGTTATATGTGGGAACACTCACCTGCCCAACCCAACAGATCCAGCAAGCATTGTCCTGCTGTGATTTGCAGCACCTCTTCCACAGGCCTGTGAATGGAAAGCGAAGCATCCCGGTATATGTGGTGAACACATTTCAAAGTCTTCGAGACGTCATGGTACAGGAGATGGTCAGAGACTGCAGACATGGTACAGGAGATGGTCAGAGACTGCAGACATGGTACAGGAGATGGTCAGAGACTGCGGACATGATACAAGAGACGGTCAGAGACTGCAGACATGATACAGGAGATGGTCAGAGACTGCAGACATGGTACAGGAGATGGTCAGAGACTACAGACATGATACAAGAGGTGGTCAAAGACTGCAGACATGATACAAGAGATGGTCAGAGACTGAGGACATGATACAAGAGACGGTCAGAGACTGCAGACATAGTACAGGAGACGGTCAGAGACTGCAGACATGGTACAGGAGATGGTCAGAGACTACAGACATGATACAAGAGGTGGTCAGAGACTGCAGACATGATACAAGAGATGGTCAGAGACTGCAGACATTAAACAGGAGAGGGTCAGAGACTGAGGACATGATACAGGAGATGGTCAGAGACTGAGGACATGATACAGGAGATGGTCAGAGACTGAGGACATTAAACAGAAGATGGCCAGAGACTGAGCACATGTTACAGAAGATGGTCAGAGACTGAAGACATGGTTCAGGAGACGGTCAGAGACTGCAGACATGGTACAGGAGATGGTCAGAGACTACAGACATGATACAAGAGGTGGTCAGAGACTGCAGACATTAAACAGGAGAGGGTCAGAGACTGAGGGCATGATACAGGAGATGGTCAGAGACTGAGGACATGATACAGGAGATGGTCAGAGACTGAGGACATGATAAAGGAGATGGTCAGAGACTGAGGACATTAAACAGAAGATGGTCAGAGACTGAGGACATTAAACAGAAGATGGCCAGAGACTGAGGACATGTTACAGGAGATGGTCAGAGACTGAGGACATGTTACAGGAGATGGTCAGAGACTGAGGACATTAAACAGAAGATGGTCAGAGACTGAGGACATTAAACAGAAGATGGTCAGAGACTGAGGACATTAAACAGAAGATGGCCAGAGACTGAGGACATGTTAAAGAAGATGGTCAGAGACTGAGGACATGTTACAGAAGATGGTCAGAGACTGAGGACATGTTACAGAAGACGGTCAGAGACTGAGGACATGTTACAGAAGACGGTCAGAGACTGAGGACATGTTACAGAAGATGGTCAGAGACTGCAGACATGATAGAAGATAGAAGAGCACTAGGGGGGCCGGAGAGCACAGGCGAAGCAGAGAGCACTGGAGGAGCTGAAGGGCACGGTGGGGTGGGGGTGGGGGACTGGAGAGTATTAAGAGGGGGTTTGGAAAGCATTGCAGGGGGGTTGGAAGGCGCAGGGGGTGGAGAGCACGGGGGGGATAGGGAGCATAGGGGGGAGGGAGATGAAAAGCACCGGGGGAGGGCTAAAGAACAGGGGGCAGTCCAGTGCACTGGGTGGGGGGGTTAAGAGCACTGAGGCGGGGATAAGAGCACTGAGGCGGGAATAAGTGCACTGAGGGTGGGGGGGGAATAAGAGCACCGAGGGGGGGGGAATAAGAGCACCGAGGGGGGGGAATAAGAGCACTGAGGGGGGGATTAGAACACTGGAGGGGGGGGGGTTAAGAGCACTGGTGAGCCAGCAAAAGAAGTTGTATAGGAGGGGGATGGGGCAGCTGCATATAGAGGAATTGATCTTCCCCTATTCTTCCTGCAGGAGGGAGAGGCAGAGAATCAGTTATTCAGCAGCTGCAGAAAGAATAAGGAAAGATGAATTCCTCTATATGCAGCTTCCCCATCCCTCTACTACCCAGCACACACACTTGGGCAATGGGCACTCACCTTCTTCCCGCCGAGGCTCCGCCCCTTCTTCCCGCCGAGGCCCCGCCCCCTTCCCGCCGCGGCTCCGCCCCCGCTAGTCCCCGGACTGAAGGAGCTGCCACTGCCTGCCCTTTACACAGTGCCCTTTACGCCACTGCATCCAGTGATTGGTGGGCGATCTGGGGCAGCCGCAAGGAAGGAGAGTGATTGCCGCTGTCAAGTAGCATTGATTTCGGGTGTGGGCGGGACCGGTATGCAGGGCTCCGCCCCATTGTTCCGTGCATAGAGAAACAGAAGCTGTCTGGGGAGGAAGGTGGGCGTGGCATACCGGCCCCGCCCACACCCGACATCAATGCTGAAACTTGACAGCTGCATTCACTCTCCTTACGGCTGCCCCGGATTGCCCACCAATCATTGGATGTGCTTTATAAATCTTACACTGCTGAGGTATGTAGCCCGAGTTGTCGGCCAAACCCAGGCTTTGGGACTCGGGGCTAATCATTTTAAAAAAGCAACAGGAGACTCGGGGCTTTTGGGGAGCACACTCGGGGCTATAGCCCAGGTCAGCCCCCCCCTGCCGACGCCACTGCTTCAAACAGATATAAAACTGTAATTTTTTGTGAAGAATCAACAAGTGGGACACAATCATGAAGTGGAACAAAACTTATTGGATATTTCAAACTTTGTTAACAAATAAAAAACTGAAAAATTGGGCGTGTAAAATTATTCAGCCCCTTTACTTTCAGTGCAGCAAACTCTCTCCAGAAGTTCAGTGAGGATCTCTGAATGATCCAATGTTGACCTAAATGACTAATAATGATAAATAGAATCCACCTGTGTGTAATCAAGTCTCCGTATAAATGCACCTGCACTGTGATGGTCTCAGAGGTCCGTTTAAAGCGCAGAGAGCTTCATGAAGAACAAGGAACACACCAGGCAGGTCCGAGATACTGTTGTGGAGAAGTTTAAAGCCGGATTTGGATACAAAAAGATTTCCCAAGCTTTGAACATCCCAAGGAGCACTGTGCAAGCGATAATATTGAAATGGAAGGAGAATCAGACCACTGCAAATCTACAAAGACCTGGCCGTCCCTCTAAACTTTCAGCTCATACAAGGAGAAGACTGATCAGAGATGCAGCCAAGAGGCCCATGATCACTCTGGATGAACTGCAGAGATCTACAGCTGAGGTGGGAGACTCTGTCCATAGGACAACAATCAGTCGTATACTGCACAAATCTGTCCTTTATGGAAGGGTGGCAAGAAGAAAGCCATTTCTTAAAGATATCCATAAAAAGTGTCGTTTAAAGTTTGCCACAAGCCACCTGGGAGACACCAAACATGTGGAAGAAGGTGCTCTGGTCAGATGAAACCAAAATCAAACTTTTTCGCAACAATGCAAAACGTTATGTTTGGTGTAAAAGCAACACAGCTCATCACCCTGAACACACCATCCCCACTGTCAAACATGGGGGGTGGCAGCATCATGGTTTGGGCCTGCTTTTCTTCAGCAGGGACAGGGAAGATGGTCAAAATTGATGGGAAGATGGATGGAGCCAAATACAGGACCTTTCTGGAAGAAAACCTGACGGAGTCTGCAAAAGACCTGAGACTGGGACGGAGATTTGTCTTCCAAAAAGACAATGACCCAAAACATAAAGCAAAATCTACAATGGAATGGTTCACAAATAAACATATCCAGGTGTGAGAATGGCCAAGTCAAAGTCCAGACCTGAATCCAATTGAGAATCTGTGGAAAGAACTGAAAACTGCTGTTCACAAAACGCTCTCCATCCAACCTCACTGAGCTCGAGCTGTTTTGCATGGAGGAATGGGCAAAAATTTCAGTCTCTCGATGTGTAAAACTGATAGAGACATACCTCAAGCGACTTACTGTAATCGCAGCAAAAGGTGTCGCTACAAAGTATTAACTTAAGGGGGCTGAATAATATTGCACGCCCAATTTTTCAGATTTGTTAAAAAAGTTTGAAATCTCCAATAAATTTCGTTCCACTTCATGATTGTGTCCCACTTTTTGTTGATTCTTCACAAAAAATTACAGTTTTATATCTTTGCTTGAAGCCTAAAATGTGGCATAAGGTCGAAAAGTTCAAGGGGGCCGAATACTTTCGCAAAGCACTGTAGGATATGTTGTAGTCCTGGGTCCCCTCTCGATGCTCCCCAAGTTCGGTATCCCTGTCACTTATGGTTTGGGAGTAATGACATGTCAAGCTGACCAAGATTTCCCGTGCACTCTGCAGTGTAGTTGGGCATCATGGGAAATGTAGTTCCAAAACATCTGGGGGGTGCCAAGGTTCGCCATCACTGCTTTAGATCAAAGGAATGGACTTTCGTCTGTAAATGAGGGCAGTTTAATGCGGTAGTATACTCCGATTTTTAATTTTTACCTACAGGTAAGTCTATAATAAGGCCTATAATATGAATTACCTGTAGGTAAAAGCCTGCACGGTTTAGGAGATATTCACCCTGCATGCAGCCGCTGACTCCAGCGGTGCATGCGCTCTGAAGGTCCGGCGGACCTTCAGAGCACCTTGCCGGAAAGTGAACTCCCGCGCACAGCGGCTCCGGTCACTCCCAGCGCCAGAGTCGCCGAACCCAGAAGAGACGTCGAGGGAACATGACAGCTCCCTTAGCGGTGTCCGGGCAACTGTGTGGGGGCTTCGTTCTAATTATGCCATTGTCTTGCAGGTTTTTTTTTTTTCTGTACTAGAGAGGATACTACCGTTTTAACCTCCTAAAGAACCAGCCTTTTTCTGACACTTGTTGCTTACAAGTTAAAATCAGTATTTTTTGCTAGAAAATTACTTAGAACCCCCAAATATTATATAAATATATATATATTTTTAGCAGTGACCATAGAGAATAAAATGGCGATCGTTGCAATATTTTATGTAACACTGTATTTGCGCAGAAGTCTTTCAAACGCAGTTTTTGGGTGGAAAAATACACTTTAATGAATTTAAAAAAAAAAAAAATAAACAGTAAAGTTAACCCAATTTTTTTGTAAAAGATGATGTTACACTGAGAGAATCATGATCTTTATTCTAAGCAAAAATATTGCGATTCTCATTTTAGCCAGAATTGTGTAGCTCTACTAGAAATGCATGGCTACTAAACACCAACCAACCACCAATATGCTTTCAATAAGCAACCAGAAGACACGGGCTTGGAGCTAGTGGTTATCAGAGGTCATTGACATGGTGTAAAAGACTAGTGGAGACCACAAACCTGATGCAAAAGACTACTGGACTCCACTGGCCTAGAACAAGAAGCTATTAGAGGCCAAAAACAAAGTGCAAGATAAAGCAACAATTTGCTGAAAGAGACTACAAGAGATCACCAGAATACATAAGATTTTACTAGAAAACACAAATTCTGCAGGAGATTGCTAACCTGGGGAGACCACCAATCTGGTGGAAAAGACTACTTAAAGAGGAAGTAAACCCTCCTCTGACACTTCCACCTATAGGTAAGCCTATAATAAGGCTTACCTATAGGTACTGTAAATATCTCCTAAACATGTACCGTTTAGGAGATATTTACCTTTCATGCAGCCAGTGACGTCACTGGCGCATGCGCTCTGAAGGAACGGCCACTCGTGCCGTTCCTTCAGAGCCCCGTGCCGTGACCGTCGGCTCCCGCGCGCGTGCGCGGGAGTGACGTCACCGCGGCTCCGGCCAATCAGATGGCCGGATGCCGCGATCCCGGAAGACGGGCGACTGGACATGTCGCCCGTCATAGAGGTAAGCGAGCGGCGCGGGCTCGTTCTAAGGTAAGTACTAGCTCATTATGTCTTTCTCTTTCAGGATTTAAAGAAAAAAAAA
Organism: Pelophylax lessonae; assembly: GCF_965119305.1. Taxonomy (NCBI): domain Eukaryota; kingdom Metazoa; phylum Chordata; class Amphibia; order Anura; family Ranidae; genus Pelophylax; species Pelophylax lessonae. The sequence goes on along the minus strand of NC_138771.1, from coordinate 27,284,914 downwards.
AAACATTTTTCTCGGTTTACAACCTCTTTAAGGCCCCTGGCCTGAAGCAAGAAGCTATTAGAGTGGATAGCTAAGGTTATTAACATGGTCAAAAAATAAATAAATCAGGAACAGGCTTTTCGGGACAAATGGAGACCGTGGGATCAATTCACGTGTACAGACGCCTACTTGCGAGAGCGCTCTGTCTCTGGCTAGGGCGCGGGGGGTTTGGGCCCAGGAATCGGGTCACGCCAGCCCCTTCAGCTTCCTTCCTGTTTCTTTCCTCCCTCCTTCCCTCTTGTGCTTTTATCCTCTATACCATGTGGTTCCTGCCACTTTCCCCCTACTCTCACATCTGTATGTATCCTCACTTTCTCCCTAATTCTAGGGTCTTCTGTAACTTATACTCAACTGCTTGTTCATTCCCCGACTGACTCCATGGTTAGGAGTCGTGGTTTCTTGCTCCTGTTCTGTACTGGAGCCCTTCCGTCAGTACTACCCTGGTACTTGACACTCACAAGTTTTGTATAACTGAGGTTGTTTACTTATCCCCAAATCCATCAGCCCTTGTTTCGTTTGATATGTCGGTTACTATACATGTCCGGTAGGGGTTTGACTCCACCTTTCTGGTCCAGTTGACCATGTTCATCCTCCAACTAATGTAACCTTTTTGAGGAAACTATGTTTATGATGTCAGATTGTACTGTCTCATTTTTTCCTGATGTGCCTTAACTCTGTTTATTCTGCAACCTCTGCTTAAATAAAGAAATTAAAAAAAATAAATAAAAAATACATCATGAAGAGGCTACACACCTTATGCAAAAAAGCCACTGGCATGGGACAAGAAGGTATTAAAGGCTATCAACATGGTTCAAGAGATTCTAGAAACATGTAAAACATAGAAACCCTCAATATGTTGCGAGGAAATAGTGGAGACAACGTTGTGTAACTAAGATCTAGAGACCACCTACATGATACAAGGGACGATTAGAGGCCACCAACCCAATGCAAGAGATTATTAGTGGTCATTGAGCCGGTGTAAGAGGCTACCAAAGGCCATTGGCATAATTCAGGGGGCCACCAACATGATTATCAGTTCATCAAACACCATGAGTTTCATTAACAAAGCTAAAAAGGAGTTAAAAGCTCTGAAATAAAAAAAATCAACACCAGACCATGTCCTTATATACCCCTATTATTAATTTTCTGTGCATCACAGGTACACATGCATCTTTCTTTGCCATAGAAAACATTTACTACTCAAATTGCATGACTTCGAACAGCAATATCCATTTGTGCTTATTCATTATAAAATGCATTAAAGAGCATTTATGCTTTTTTTTTTTCAGATGTGGTCTGGATGAACTCCAGTAAACCAAGTACAGGCTTACAGTAAGCATTTAGAAATTACAACGGGAATAAACCAGACCATGTACGATCCTGTATTACAGATAAACATATTTTCTCAAGGACATTAATGGCTCAAACTAATTATAAGCCAGTTTGATGTGTACTACAAAATGAGAAATTTGTAGTAGACTCTTTGTAGTTTTACAAGGCTTCCAAGACTTTAATCACATTGCACTACTACTGACTAGTGCTTGATGCTCAAGTACTGGGGATCTCTGCTTGGTTACATAGTAGTTGAGGTTGAATAAAGACTATAGTCCATCCGGTTAAACCTGTGTAGGTGTGTGTGGAAGTAATCATTTCACATACCCCTCAATGTTTTGATCCTTGAGACATACGTCCAAGAGTCTTTTAAACATAGCCATACTCTCCGCAGTTACTACCATTTGTGGTCGAGAGTTCCACAATCTTGTAGCCTTTACTGTGAAAAACCCCCTGCGTAGCCTGAGGTTAAATCTCTTCTCCTCTAATCGCATTGTGTGGCTTTTTATTTCGTTACGACTGAACAGTTTTTTTTCCTATGCTGAGATCACCGTTGAGGTATTTGTAAATCGCTATCATGTCCCCTCTCAGGCGTCTCCTTTCCAGGGAGAATAAATCAAGCGCTTGTAAGCGCTCTTCATAATTAAGGTCCTCCAATCCCCTAATTAGTTTAGTTGCTCTCCTCTGGACTCTCTCCATCTCCAACACTTCCCTTCTGAGGACTGGCGACCAGAAATGGACTCCCGATGTGGCCGGACCAGAGTTTTATAAAGTGGAAGGATTATAGCTTTATCTCTGGAATACATCCCCTTCCTTATGCATGCTATTATTCTGCCGGCTTTGGCAGCTACAGCTTGATATTGCATGCTAAGTCTATCTTCCACTAAGACTCCCAGATCTTTTTCCATTTTTTAATCCCCCAGAGGTTTCCCCCCCCCCCCCTCCCAAAGTGTATTGGGTGTTTATGTTTTTAGTCCCCAAGTGCAATACCTTACACTTCTCCACATTAAACCTCATTTGCCATTTAGTTGCCCACTCTTTTGTTCAGTTCATTCTGTAAGATTTCTGCCTCACGATATGAAGTTATAAACCTACTTAATTTTGTGTCATCTGCAAAAACCGAGATTGAGCTACTGATCCCGTCTTCAATGCTATTTATGAATAAATTTAACCAAATTGGTCTCAGGACTGAGCCCGGGACCAATTTTGTACAATTAATTCATAAATAGCATGGTTTTTTTCTACGGTTTGTGGAAAGTGGGTTAGAACACGTTGGTGTATCAGCTTTTAGTAATTAAACTACACAAACATCAAAAGGACATCATTTAGTTTAGTCAAAATTTTTAAAAATAGTGTTTCAGATTTATTACCAAGCACCTGTGATATCTAGGCCAGCCTAAAATAAAAGGCCAGTTAACCAAATTCGTTTTTTAGTTATGGGTAGAAAGCAGTGAGTTAATCCACCAGTTGGCTTTTTTTTTTATACATGGGGAACTCTAGAAGTGAGATCCCCCTGCCAACTACCTTAATCCTCAATGCAAAGGTAAGCAAGATTAGCCTTACTTCAACTACAACACCATCACTGGGAAACTCCAATACATTCCTCCAACATTCACCCAATCCCCAAGCATCGGTTCTGGGTGGACCAACCCTTCAATTGTGTAGAACAATTAATAAGATCAAGCACCAGTCGCAAAATTGTAAACCAAGTACCTTCATACCACAGACATTATTTAATGGAAGCCCATCATGGGAGATATACTATATGTAGGATGTCATTAATGGAATCTCTTGAAAATTGTAATTTCCTAGTTGCCATGCTCATACTTTGGCTTCTGGACTTGGACCCTATTAAGAGATGACATGGTAAGACTAATGCTAAAATGGGGCAAAAGATTCAAGTTTTATAGAGACCATCAATGGCAGCCCCCCATTTTTCTCAAATAAAAAGAGCAAAGTGCGCAGACTAAGTGTAGTTGGTAAATAAACGTTTATTAAAGGAAGGCAATCAGCAACTCACATGAAGCAAAACAAATTGTGCTTATGGTTTTCAAAAGGATTCCCAGCTGTGTGGATGATCTCATGCCTTCATAGGTCCACATGTGCTGCTTCAGTTTTCCTGTCTCAGGGTTGCCTGGTCAGCCCGGCTACCACACTTCCCCCTTTACAGCAGCAGCTCCATCTTGGGATCCTGGATGCCTCCTCATCCCAGCTGCAGATGCATCAATGACTGTAATTCATGAGATCATCCACACACAGAGATGTATAGTAACTAAGTAGAACTACTTCACTACTGTACTTAAGTACCGAAAGGCGGTATCTGTACTTTCCTAGAGTAGAATTTTTTTCTCCTACTTCCACTTTTATTTCACTAAATTTTTTCAATGATTTCAATACTTCTACTCCGATAGTTACTCGTTACAATTATAAAAATGACCACTGCCAGAACAGTAGATGGCAGGTTTCATGAAGCTCAAAACATGTGTATTATCAGCGCATATGAAAATAAATGCTACTGTATGTATAAATAAAAGCTGCATTTGAAATAATAAAAAACAATATGATGTTCAAACTTTTGACTTCTTTCTTTAATAACTACATAACACAGTACTTGTACTTTTACTTTCAGTACTTGAGTAGCAAAATTAAATAAAAAAAAACTACTTGCAATACTTAAGTACAAAAAATGTTGAATACTTTAGTACTTCTACTCAAGTCACTTTTTGATCGAGCACTTGTACTTTTACTCAAGTATGGGTTTCGAGTACTTTATACAACTCTGTCCACACGCTGTGAGCTGCCAATTATTGTGTGTTGTGACCACCTCTCCAACTTGCTGCACTTAGATTGGCCCGTTGCTGTCTCTTACCTATTGCAGATGTCATACAGATCATATCCAGTTTATCCACTGTGAAAGTTTATTTGGTGTCCTCCCCAGCTGGGAATTCTTTTGAGAACCATGAGAAGCACAACTGATTTTACTTCATGTGGGTTGCGGATGGTTTTCCTTTAACAAACCTTTATTACACCCACTACACTTAGTCAGCACATTTTGCTCTTTTTTTCCTTTGTCACCTAGAGATCTCTTTAGTCTCTCAGAAGTGTCCTGTAAGTTTGCTGGATTGGATTATTCAGTGGTCCCCAAAGCCATAGGATTTGTCATAAGGATTTGGACCACACTGTGCTTTCCATCCGTGTAGTTTGTGTAGCCCAGGATCAACCCATCGTACCATACTGACAATTTTTTGTCCAAATTTTTCTCAAGATCTGTGTTTTTAAAACATATTTAGCTTCTTAAACAGAGGTTTACTCCATATCTCATGGATTCGATTAGAAAAAAAAAAATTGATAAAAAAAAAAAAAATTGTGGTCCTTCGTCCATACAAAGTACAGAATATAAATCATACAGAGATTGTTATAATATACACTGCTCAAAAAAATTAAAGGAACACTTTTTTAATCAGAGTATAGCATCAAGTCAATTAAACTCCTGGGATATTGATCTGGTCAGTTAAGTAGCAGAGGGGGTTGTTAATCAGTTTCAGCTGCTTTAGTGTTAATTGTTAGATGGGCAACAATGAGACGACCTCCAATGTTTTACACGTGGAGACCACAGACATTTTTTCCCGTACTCATCTTTTCTAAATGTTTTTCATTCGATTTTCATTTGGCTAGAACTAGTGTCACTACTGGTAGCATGAGGCGATACCTGGACCCTATAGAGGTATAGGTGATTAAATACCACCAAAAGAAAGCTCTATTTGTGGGAAAAAAAGGACAAAGATTTTTTTTGGGGTACAGTGTCGCACGACCACGCAATAGTCAGTTAAAGTAACGCAGTGCCGTATCGCAAAAAATGGCCTGGTCATTAACCACTTACCACATACTAACGTAGATCTACGTCAGTAAACTTTGCGGTGTTATACCGGGATGATGCCTCTAGCTAGAGGCACCATCCCGGTACCGTGGTTTGAAGCCGACGGTCGGCTTTCCGTCGGTACCGACCGATGCGGCTCGGGAGCCGCTCGATCGGTACCCGGGGGGCGGGAGGGGACGTCCCCCCCCCCCCTCCCGCCGCCTTCCGTGGCTTTGCTCGGGGCTCCCGTCCCACCGGGAGCCCCGAGCACCCAGCCGGCACTTCCGCCGACTGGATGGAGTCCCGATGAATGCCGGAAACGGCATCGATCGGGTCTCCGATGACGTAACCCGGAGGCGGCGTCCATGACGTCACGTCCGGGTTACTGTGCTGCAAAAGGCGGCAAATTTAAAAAACGGCTGTATGCAAAAATGCCGTTTTCGGCGTTTTGCATACAGGGAAGTGTAGTGGAGGGGTTTGGGGTCTTTTAGACCCTCGATCCCTCCATAAAGTGTACCTGTCACTACATATTGGTGTCACAAGGGATGTTTACATTGCTTTTGACAGCAATAAAAGTGATCAGATTTTTATTTTTTTTTAAACTTTAATAAAGTTAAAAAAATAAATAAAATAAATGGGAAAAAAAAAAAAAAAATTTAGCCGCCCCCGTCACCGTTAGCTCGCGCACAAAAAAAAAACGTATACGGAAGTGGAGCCGCAAATGAAATCGATGTTCAAACCACACATGTGAGGTATCGCCGCGAACGCCAGAGCGTGAGCAATAATTTTAAAAAAAGAGCTACACTATAACTCAAAACTGGTAACCGTTAAATAAATTTAAAGCGTCGAAGATTGAGATCTCTATTGAACGTAGTTTGTCGCGATCCCACGGGGGGGCGCAATTTTAAACCGTAACATGTTGGGTATCTATTTACTTGGCGTGACATCATCTTTCACAATATACAAAAAAAATGGGCTAACTTTACTGTTTAGTATTTTTTAAAATTAGTGAAATGTGATTTTTCAAAATTTTTCCAAAAAAATGGCGCTTTAAAGACCGCTGCGCAAATACCGCGTGATAAAAAATATTGCAATGACCGACATTTTATTCTCCAGAGTCTTTGCTAAAAAAATATATATAATGTTTGGGGGTTCTAAGTAGTTTTCTAGGAAAAAATACTGGTTTTAACGCGTGAACAAAAAGTGTCCGAAATAGGGCTGGGGCTTAAGTGGTTAAGGGGGTAAAACCTTCCGGACCTTAAGTAGTTAAGGTGATTACTTTCAGGGCCAGAATAGTGGAACTAAGGTAACACAGTTTGATGGCTGTCCTGTGCCAGGAGAAGGCTAACAATAGCCAGGGTCATTTCTGCTGCATAGGGCACGTGGGACAACACCACAAATACACAACACACAGGGTTGATATCGGTCAATTTTAAGCAGTATGCTGACACAAAAGGCATATACTACATGTAATATGTGTATTGCACTGTGATGACACCTTTAATTGAAGTGATTCAGTCATATCTTTGTGGTGCAATTTTTGCAACTGTGGCATGCCGACCAACAGATCCATAACAGAGCAGCATCCATAGATTCCGAATAGGAACGTATGCAGCCTGTGTGTCATTCTGTTGGTCAGATCTTCCGGTGTGAATGTGTGGCCGGCCTCGTGTGTGTGAGTCATTGTTTCATGTTGATTGTTGTGTTTGTCGGTTATCTTCCACAATTGAATCCTTTATATATTTTGTACACTGTTCCCCCTATTGGGGGTTTTTAGACATTGTGTCTGTTTGCTCTTCAATAAAGATTTTTTTCTAAATGTATACAGTTTGTGTGAGCATCCCTCAATGCAGCCGTTCTAGGGAGCTGTTCTATAGCTCCCACCTTCCTTGATTCTGTTATTGATATCGGTCAATTTTAACATGATGAACCGTAATGATAATCTGTAAGGTTACTTTAGGCCAACTTTTCTTGCAACCATCCCATGTAGAGGTCTTCCAAATTGTTTACAGGCCAACAGATATGTGCTTGAATGATGGCGTACAATTAGCATGGAAGATATGATTGTATGGGGGCTGTATTCATGCATTCATGTGCCTGCTTTCATCTGCCCCTGTCTGCAGACTAGTGGGCATAGTTTTTCAATTTGGGGAAGTGGTGGTAGGGGGATTATCAGTTTTAAGGGGTTTATTCATGGGATAACAGTGAGAGGTGAAGAGGTGAGCCTTGAGACCCTTTTGGATGCAAATGTTCTGGTCAAGGGATGGTTATGGTCACCAGTGGAGGAGCAGAGTAAATGATCTTTGTGGGCCAGTTACAGCATTGTACAAAGGAAATACGTGAACATAGTGGGCCAGCAACATTGAGCATGCTAGCCAGTCAGATAGGGTTGTGGGAAGAGAATTTGAGTCATCAGTCCCGGGGGGGGGGAAACAAACTGCAATTAATCAGTCCAGGTGGTCTGGATAAAGCCACAAAATATCAGACTGGGTGGGGTAGGGGGAAATCACAGGTAACAAGACCATTACACTGTTCATCATTCTGGTGAGAGGATGAGCTGGGTAATCAGTGTAAACGAAGGTCCTAAGTAATCAGTCTGGAGGCATTTATTCATCATCAGTCCGTTCACTGGTCATTATGAGGAGTGGATGACGCCATCTGGTATTTCAATATTCTGGTATCCACAGTGAATTTAATTATTAGCTCTGATATTAGTTGGGCTTTAAAAAATTAACATTATTACTGATAGCACTGCTTGATGTAATCTTGTTCTGCCCATATTCTTTATGGCCTTGTGATATTTTATCATTCTGTTTCACTAAGTACAAATAAGTTAATTCCGCAACGGCAGTTAAGAAGCCTTTATCCTCTTTTTAAGCCTCCAACCATGGGTTTCTAATGCCTCGTTTCCACTGAGCGGTACGGTTCGGTACGCAATTTTTGGCGTTTCCATTGTCAAAAGTTGTGAATGGTACCCTAATTCCGAACCGTACCATACCACTTTTTTTGGACCCTTTCGTTGGGGTACCAAGCACATTAGTACCATACCAACAGGGTGGAGCTACACTGTTGAGGTACTGTTGGCAGTGGAAACGCAAGCCTGATCAAGGTGTACCGTTCTGAACCGTACTGAACTTTACCAAACCGTACTGCTCATGGCGCTTTTCCACTGCATGGAACCCAACTATTCGGCTCGCTTTTGCGCTTTTCCACTGCATGGTATCACATGGTACGGTGTTGGAACTGTTCGGTACGGTGGCGCTTTTCCACTGCATGGAACCGAACGGTACGGCTCGCTTAAACAGTACCACCTCGGTTGTGGTTCCAAGAGGGCCGTACCGGTACCATATCCCACAATCTTTTGCATGCAGTCTTGACTGTTTGTCACTACTAGCTACTGATTGGACAGAGAATCGTTGTTATCCCACCCACTTACTAATAGTGGGAAAGCAAACCATACCGAACCGTTCCAACACCGTACCATGCGGTACCATGCAGTGGAAAACCAAACCGAGCCAAGCAGAGCCGAGTGGAGCCGAGCCGGTACTTGCAGTGGAAAAGTGTCATCAGTGGAAACGAGGCATTACTGGAATTGAATATCCAGGAAAGGAGCATTAAAATACAAGCTGATATTCTTTTGTTCTGATGTTTAAATACAGGTCAGCTGTAGGAAGAAGGTAGGGGAAAATACCAGGATCTTTAGAGCAAATGTTATGTAAGCTGTAAGTATATGACGTTTTTCCTTGAAGTTTTTTTTGTTTTTGGGAACAGAGATCTTATCAAGAATTTACCTGCCACAAATAGAGAAGGTCAATGACCCAGTGAATTCCTTTTTCAATCCACCATATAAAGCTACTTTGGAAAATTTCATTTATTTTGAGTAGAGAGAAGCAGGGTTGGAAATTCTGACATTCTTAATTGCTTACAGAGAAAAAAAGGGAAGAAAAAATTGGTCTTTTCAGGCCACAAAGGAGGGATAATCAAAATGATATAAAATACATGCTTTTATTATATCCAAGAAAAAGTTAAAATCATTTACATAGACACAAACCAATACAGATTAAAAATATTCCTATTAGGAATATCAACGAGTACAATAAGTCCTAATATGTAGTGTAGGTCTTCAAAGCCGACACGCATCACCACAAGCTTCTTCAGGGCTGTACAGACAATACATTATCTGAAATACGGCACATGCAAAGAAAGTCTTTTCCTGGGCAGACGCCGGGACCATATAAAGGAATGACCATTTCTAGATTGTATATTAATCCTCACGTTATGAAACCAAACGGGAGGGAAAATGAACTGATGGGAATACGGGATTGCACAATTTGTAGTCTATGGAACAGGTTCTTAATAGCAGACTGTTCCCTGTTCTCTGTTTGGGTAACCAAATATGACTGCACTATGGAGTTTGGACGTCACTTACAGGATCAACAAATCTTCAACTATTAAATTAATCCCAGAGTCAGTAAAAGATATCCAAAATGGTATCCCCAACACTTGTCAGGCATAGCATATCCACATGGTCACTCCTCTTTATTCTTAATTTCTGTCTGTGTCACTGTGGGGAGACTCGCCCTCACCTCATGTCCTGGGAACCAATGTCACCAGGACAGAATGGAAATCTGAAATTTTAGAACTACCAACAAAAATGAGTAGAGGGGAAATATACTAGAAAGGACACATATTCTAGTGACAACTGTCACAGCATGATAACTCCTGATAAGGTCTCCCACACAGGAGATAAATGCAGCTGGAAATTTGCGTCAGGGTGGATACATAGAGATAGATTAGCAGAAAGCTGGCCTATTCATAGCATAACTGCATGTTTCTTCCTTTCTCTGCCTATGTGGAGAGGGGGTGTGTGTCTTTCCTCCAATCAGCTGTCACACAGTGTATGCCTAGACTACACTCCCAGTGCTGGAACAGAAGGAACAAAATTCTAACACGAGGTTCACTTTCTAAAAAGTGTAGAAAGCTGAAGACAGCAGATATACAAATAAAACTTATGTAGGGAGATTTGTTTCATCTCTGTGTATCATCTGAGGCTGTTCACTTTACTGGGTTTATATGAGAGTTTACATCCACTTTAGGAAGGTGGGAGATGCACATCAGCGGACTCCTAATTCAGGGACAACGATGTCCTGTTCTGGTTCACCCGTCCCGATTGCAGTCTACCTGGAGTGATTGCATCCAGTTTCTTGATATTAGTTGTTTCTTTGTTAAATTGTATAGTCATTAGTAGGTTTTACTGGGCTATAGACCAAACTACCTCTCGTTTTGAGATATAGGGTCAAAGGGATCCATACCTTATGATAGGAGCCACTAATCAGGCCGGTCACGCCTATCCTCCCATTAGGAAGTGGGGTAGAAGCAGCCCCCCTTTCTCTTCTCTTTAACACCTCGGGCTCCTCTCAATCAATCTATAAAGGTATCAGATTCCCCCTGCTTTACAATGTTCAAAATACTTTTGAACAAATGTTTTCATGAATGTTTAGTCTTCATGCTTTATAAGCCTACGGCAGTTATTCTCCTATGTAACTCTTATTGTGGTGTGCACATGTTCCTTACCTCCATATATTACTAAGCAATATGTATTTCCACACTATAAACTTTTATTTTGTGTAGTATTCATTTCTTTTTAGAAATAACTTGTATCAAAATCTATCCTAAGGATATTAAAGGAGTTGTAAAGTCAGAAGGTTTTTTATCTTAATGCATTAAGATAAAAAGCCTTCTGTGTGAAGCAGCCTCCCAGCACCCCCTAATACTTACCTGAGCCCGATCCCTGTCCAGAAATGTCCACGAGTCCCTAGGCCGTCCGGGACTCTCCCTCCTGATTGGCTGAGACACAGCTGTTTCGCCACTGGCTCCCACAGCTGTCAAACTCAGTTAGCCAATCAGGTGAGAAAGGGGGCAGGGACAAACTGCAGCTTCGTGTCTGAATGGACACAGGGAGCTGTGACTGGGCTTGGGTGCCTCCATAGCAAGCTGCTTGCTGTGGGGGCACTGGACAGAAGGGAGGGGGTTAGTATAAAAAAAAAAACGAGACATTTACAACCACTTTAAACTGATCTTAAATGCAAGCTAAGCGTCCGGAATGCTACATTATTCCATCCACATATGTAAGCTCTAGACTAGATGCAAGAATCACATTCTTCATATAACTGTATAAGAACAATGCAACTTTTAAACAAATATATTTGATTTATTCAATTACTTAATAGCTTTCCCTCCCAGTGGTTTAGGTAAAACAGTGTAACATGACTTTGCACACACCAAAAAAGTACAGTGATGAAATATTTAAAAAAATCTTACTTGTGACCAAGCTCATGAGCTATAGTAAAGGCCAGATTAAGACCATTATCTTCTGCCAGAACACATTTACGCTTAGGGCTGCATGCTCCCCCAAGGTAGGCGATTCCTGTAGATAAAATTGAAGAATGATTAAAGGTTGTAAACATTAATGTCATCGATTTTTTGTTTACTGACGCATTACCAGAGTAACAACAATTTGCAAAAAGTATAGTATTGTTTTGGAGCACAAAACAGCAATCACAGTGAAGGTAAATAGATACCATATTTTGTGATGAAGTTGGAGAGGCTTGTGTTCCAGGACTAGATCACAGAAGGGTCCGCCCAGACCAAGCCTCACTGAGAGGTTCCACCCAAAAAGTGCTTAATTATCATGATCTTTGACTCTTCTGTGCTCCAGTCACAGAATAATACAGCTTTGTTAAGGCCAATGTCATTGGAATGAGGCCGACTTGTTTGTTCATTCCATGTGGGGAGCCTTGAGGAGCCCCATTAGTAAGCACCCTAAACCACAGAGATGGGCAGATTGAGGGCTTTGAGCTACAGTTGCCTATGGCACTATGATTACAAGATAAGGCTCCAAACACCCAATGATAAAATGAAAACCACAAATTGCCGAACATGCAAACGAGCTCCAAAGACATGCAAGGATGGCTCTTGTTTTTCAAGTCCAGGACTCAAAAAGTACTGAAGCCTGTGGGGCACCATTATAGCCAGGTAACTAGCATTTTTAGACGAAAGGTCAGCAATGACAGCCTCTATGTGGTAGAGGTTTGTAGGTGTGCATGTGTAATGGACCTAAGGGTTCAATATCTGAATATCCTTAAAATAACACGGAAACACATATCACTTAAAGGATAGAAGAAAAAGAAATTTGGACTTTATTGGCACCGGTATTAAAAATGTATATTTTTATTGAAAAATTACAGGAAAACATTTATAACGAAGACAGAAAAGAAATATACAAAATAACAAACATACAAGGCGTTATCCCCATCCGGGGGGGTGTATGTGTGGTCGTTGGACCTGGAGCAAACCTTTGCCTGGATATACCAGGGTCTTAGGCATATGAGGTGTACCCACCTCGCCTTCCTCCGTTTGGATTCGAAGGCCGTGGGGTCTTCTTCTATCTGGCCCCTCTATTATTTCGTTACCGGGTGTCCATGACAGGGTGTCCATGATCCTATCAGGACCTATTTTGCTCCAACCACAACGTACCGACCCCCTCGTTACGCTTTGTAGCCTACCAGGCCCAGTTCATTACAAAGTTTTATCACCTGAACCTCCTTTCAGATGTTTGCTTACACCACGCGCTCCAGAGGAAGCTTACTATGTTAAGCGAAACATGTAGGGCAACTGGGATTTAACTCAACATCTGTTTATTCACATTGTACAGACGACCTCCAGAGACGGTTACCATCCCTCTCTATGGCCGCCTTATGAATACAGGTTACTTTGTGATATATGTGATTGTTGTTACAATTATAATTACCTAATAGGCTGTGCGATTTAATTTGCACACCGTTTTGAGGCTTTGCCGCCTGATTTCATTGTATGTAAACTGTATGTTTGTTATTTTGTATATTTCTTTTCTGTCTTCGTTATAAATGTTTTCCTGTGATTTTTCAATAAAAATATACATTTTTAATACCAGTGCCAATAAAGTCCAAATTTCTTTTTCTTCTATCCTCCAATTCCACTATCAAGGATGTGGCACCCATAATTATCCCTTTTTGCGCCTAGGTACCCTGTGACCTAGGAGCGCATATACAAACTATCTGACATATCACTTAAAGCTATTTTTGATAATAAGTAGGAAAATTAGTTCATAGGTTTTTTGCTCTCAAACATTGTAGCAGAATGGACACTTGTCATACACTTTTCATTTCCTTTGTTCAGCTGTCCATACCCTCCATTCGTTTACCGAACCCCATCTGTATGGTCCATGGGTTTGCATCTTTTAATACCCAACCCTCCTTGGCTGTTAACCGCAAATTACTTTTAAGCAAATTTTTTCCCCTATGTGGCCATCGTTCTTATCGCCGAACGCACGTGTGCAAACAAACGGTGGCCATTTTGTCTCTCCATGGGCAGCGGTACATGGTCATAGACGACCTGGAACTAAATTCGCTACCCAACCCCACGAACACCTGGGTAAATTGATACCGCTGCCCATCCAACTTCCCGAACCATTATGAGAATGGCGCCCGGGAGACCTAAACCACCGAACAGGGGGAATATTCGTATGTTGGCAGCCAGGGGGAGCCTTCTACGGTATTCATGTGAGAACTCCCGAAAGAAGACCGGTCGAGCCTATATTTCTCTGGAACGGTTTCTGGGGCTTCGCCTCGTGGCCGACCGGTCAAAACTTCACTCCAATGGCGTTTCCGAACCAGCGAAGGGATCTGAGTGATATTTTGACAAAGTGTGCGCTCAGATCCCGGCTATTCGGTGATGAGACTTTCGTGGGGTTCTGAAATATTAAAATGTGGCTTACGGTGTTTGCAAATATTGTATATTCTCTGTACCTGAGAGATAATTGAATTAAAAAGTGTTCTTAGGCAATGATCTCTCAGGCACAGAGGAGGAGTCTGAAATGTTTACTTGTCCATAGTCCCCTCTCAGGTCCAGCGGGGAATGCCCCTGGAATACGATTTAAGAAACCCCTTGCATGGGGAGTTTCATAAAAGCCAGCTGTAGCTGAATAAAAAGAGTTCTTGGCACCCCAGAACTGCGTTTCCTCCAGTTACTGGGGGGGATTTTGCCTTGGATATTTTTTGTACTTCCTCAGCTTCAAGGATTATACAGCGGAGATACCTATGCTGGGTATTGGAGCTCCGCTACAAACATATTTCAGAATGTGGAATACCAAGAAATGAGATTATGCTATATAAACCAAAGCAAATTGAGTTTGGAAATTGCAAGCCAAGTGCACAGTACAGTACCATAATGCTTGGTTACTGGCGAGTCAGCGAGGGCACATAAACACATGACTCATTATTCCCCCCAACTGGTCACCAGGGGAGAGGCCTTTAATAAATGCACAATTATCATACTGCCAATAGCTACTCCCCTATGTGTAACTGATATTGGTGTCAGAGGTCAAGCTCCAGCTGTCCCAGCAGCTGAATAAAAATTTTCAAAGTAGACGTGGTGATTTCCAGCATAAAAAAAAAAAAAGAAAAACGCTGCAATGACTAGGATTAACCTACCTATATTAGGAATCATTATCAAGGAGAACCGGATATCTACATACTTCTGCACAAAAACTCATGCTTGTACAGAGATAGCAAAACAGGTCTTACACTGATTGTGTATATATTCGGAGAGTCCCTTGTATGCCAACCTTTCCTAATACCAGTACATGAGATTGCCATCATCTAGACCAGAGGTCTCCAAACTCCACCCATGGGCCAGAAGTGGCCCTTTGCTTGCCTTTATCTGGCCTTTAGGGACTTTCTCACCCGTTGATATCAGGCTCTATTATAGTCACTGAAACGAGGCACAATTCCACTGTCTGACACCAAAGATGAGGCACCATTTTTTCCACTGACGCCAACAATGGGGCAAGATTTCTTTCACTGACACCAATGATGGAGCACTTTTTATTCTAATGATATAAAATGATCGGGCAATATTCCTTTCCGATGACACCAATGATGAGGCATCTATTTCTTCCACTGACACCGACAATGGGATACTATTCATTCTACTGACACCAATGATGGGGCAACTATTCCTTCCACTGACACCGACAATGGGATACTATTCATTCCCCTGACACCAATGATTGAGCACTATTCATTCCACTGACACCAATGATGGGGCACTATTCCTCCCACTGACCCCAACGATGGGGCACTAATCCTCCCACTGACCCCAACAATTGGGCACTATTAATTCCACTGACACAGATGATGGGGCACTATTCATTCCCCTGACACCAATGATGGGGCACTATTCCTCCCACTGACCCCAATGATGGGGCACTATTCCTCTCACTGACCCCAACAAAGGGGCACTATTCCTTCCACTGACCCCAACAATGGGGCACTATTAATTCCACGGACATCAATGATGGGGCAGTATTCATTCCACTGACACCAATGATGGGGGCACTATTCCTCCCACTGACCCCAACAAAGGGGCACTATTCCTCCCACTGACCCAACAATGGGACACTATTTCTCCCACTGACCCCAACAATGGGGCACTATTCCTCTCCCACTGACACCGATGATGGGGCACTATTCATTCCAATGATACCAATGATGGGGCACTATTCCTCCCACTGACACAAACAATGGGGCTCTATTCATTCCGCTGACACCAATGATGGGGGAATATTCCTCCTCCTGCTGACTACAGGCGTATATTCTTTTTTTACTCTGTGAAGTTTAGGGGTGATAGCTACTGTGATAATGCTTCAGGATCACATGCAATGTAATTTGGGGGGTAGGTCTTAGAATGTGTAAGGGGGCCTCAAAATTTCAGATGGCTGCCCTGCATGTCTTGCATTGAGTTTGTGCTTGGAAACATGAACATGCGTGTGGGCGCGGAGCAGTATCCAGTGACAAACGGGGGAGAGGGCTTACACGGAGACCAGGTGTAATGTGTATAAACTGCAACGTATGAAGAAGTACAACAGTGGCGGCTTACACATTCCCAATGGCCAGAGCACTTACAATGAACCACACAGAGGAGATCTACACACCCGGTTGATACTCGACAGCATCCGACAGAGGAGGTGGCTGTGAGGCGGATTGCTACAGGTACTCGAACAGGAAGGGATGATTTCCAAGGTACAGTGAAGGTCCCTAATTTGTTCTTCCTCCACAGAAACCGCTCCCTATGCTAAATGGTCTGTCCCTAGCCAGTGTGGGTTCTGTCCTTGACCTAACGACTCGCAAAATGCGTGCCAACCAAAGTGGGACAGTGCTATTTATTAGCATTGTCGGTGTTCTGCTGAAAACTCCAACTCGCCAAAATCTCCAACCACGTCACTTCCGGTGACTCTACAGCAGGAATAATTGGATATTTCGACAAGCTACTGTTTTCAAAGACCACTGGCAGCCTATACCCTCCGGTACACGCTATAATGACTGGACATTGTTAGTTATGCCCACTACTAATCAACAACATGGCTGCCTCCAAGGCGGCAACAACTTTTTTCCTCCTTACCCAGTGGTCTGTGAAAAGAGGCAACTGCTCATGTACCGTAGTGTTGAAGATTTTGGCAAGTTGAATTTTTTGGCAGAACACCCACACCAAAAATAGCTGCGGGGGTCACCAGGGCAGCAGCATCCAATTAGACAGCAGCTCCCCTGATGATGCCTATGGAGGCCTTTAGAGGAACATGGGATCCCCCTCGTCTGCTTTCCCACCCGGCAGCCGCTGCACAGCGCCACCCTTGCGAGAAGGCCAAAACTACACCTGCCTACATGCACATTCAATGGTCTCCTCATTTTAGCTCATACCATGGGCATCCGCAGGTAGGGGCAAGGGGGGGCAAATGACCCCCCTGGAATCTCAACTTCCCCTTTAAAGTGGTTGTTAAAACACTTTATACCATCCTGTCTGGTCTGTTTAATAATCCTGTGTGCCCCTATGTATGGATTTAAAAAAAATAAGGTGTCCTTTACCAGTTTTCAAGGTGCCGAGCACCGCTCACGTGACGCGTTGGCTCTCTTCTCTCCCCATCAGACAGCTGTCTGCAATAGGTGGGGCCGAGGATTCCTCGCGGTCATCAGTCGGGAGGAGGAGGGGAGGGGGAGAGGCAGTGGGTCACGTGAGCGGCGATTGGCGCTCTGAAAACTTGTAAAAAATGACTTATTTTTATAAAACACAGACACAGGGGCACACAGGATTATTAAACAGACTGTAGACAGGATATGAAACTTTAAATGAAACTACAGCAGCAGAAGGGGCACTGACACAGGAGCAGACAGGCAGGGAGGGAGGGGGGAGAGAGGACAGAGGAGGACAGGAGGGCTGCGGAGGACAGGAGGCACATAAACTGACCACAGTGTCAGGGCTCAGCAGCCATGATATACCGTGGTCAGTTTACAGAGGGGAGGACATAGCCAGGCAGGATCAGCCAGGTATTTTAGGTAATACGTGGGGGCCGAATTACACAGCACAAGGACTGTGCTGTATAACATGCTTTAAGGGAACAGGATCAATTTCAAAAAGGGGCAGAGCATGGATGACCTTAAAATGATGCCCCCCCCCCCCCTGAAAAAAATTCTGTGGACGCCCATGGCTCATACTAGACTTTCTTACAACTACACCTAAACCAAGGGCATTATTTAACTTTAATTAAAGCCGTACAGTTTGTTTTTATCTACAGACACCCCTTACCTGCACAGACAATTTTTTTTGGTAAAGGTGACCTAACCCTTTAAATAGCTGCTTGTCCTGACACAGAGATCCATGTACCAGGCTTGTTTCTCACAGGCATCAAATACGTCTGAATTTAATTAAACCCTCATTCACATCGAAATCCTGGGAACAGAAAATGAAAGCTTGCACATTTCATATCAGCGGCTTCCCTCTGCAGAACAGTAGCATTGCTTCGTTCAGACAGATGTGTAGATACGGGGGTGAATGACGGGCCTGTATACGCTTGTTAGCCGGGTTACACTGAGTTTCCACACAGCCGGCTTCTCCATAGGTTACCCCGGGACAGGTTCTCAGACTGGACTGAAAAGCTGACGGAATTTCTCTACTTCCATGGAAAATCTGATGGGGTCTCCTCGTATAAACCATTTATTTTCACTTGAAGTGACCTCAGATAAACCATCTGGGCTTCATTTGCTTCCTGAGACATCCGAGACCCATTTGTACATTTATCATAGTAAAGAATGAAGGTCAATCTTCAGAGACCTCCACAACAGTCGTATACGGTCCTTACACAGGCTTCCAGTTCTCACCCCCTAATAAAAAGGCTAACTGCTTGGCTTGTCATATTTAACCTCTTCATTACTGGCACTTTCATCCCCTTCCTGCCCAGGCTAGATTTCAGCTTTCAGCGCAGTCACATTTTGAATGACAATTGCGCGGTCATGCAACACTGTACCCATATGACATTTTTATCATTTGTTTTCACACAAATAGGTCTTTGTTTTGGTGGAATTAAATTACCACTGGGTTTATTTTTTTGCTAAACAAATGAAAAAAAAAAATATTTTTGCAAATAAGTAATTTTTCTTCTTCACTGATGGGTGCTGATGAGGCGGCACTAATGGACATTGATAGGCTGCACTGATGGGCACTGAGGAAGCACTGAAAGCAGTGATGGGCACCAATAGGCTGCACTGATTGGGCTGCACTGATGGGCACTGAGGAAGCACTTATAGGCAGCAGTGATGGGCACCAATAGGCTGCACTGATGGGCACTAAGGAAGCACTTATAGGCAGCAGTGATGGGCACCAATAGGCTGCACTGATGGGCACTAAGGAAGCACTTATAGGCAGCAGTGATGGGCACCAATAGGCTGCACTGATGGGCACTGAGGAAGTACTGATAGGCAGCAGTGATGGGCATCAATAGGCTGCAATGATGGGCACTAAGGAAGCACTTATAGGCAGCAGTGATGGGCACCAATAGGCTGCACTGATGGGCACTAAGGAAGCACTTATAGGCAGCAGTGATGGGCACCAATAGGCTGAACTGATGGGCACTAATTAAGCACTTATAGGAACCAGTGATGGGCACCAATAGGCTGAACTGATGGGCACTAATGAAGCACTTATAGGAACCAGTGATGGGCACCAATAGGCTGCACTGATGGGCACTGAGGAAGTACTGATAGGCTGCACTGATCGGCACCATTAGGCTGCACTGATCGGCACTGATATGCTGGACTGATTGGGCTGCACTGGTTATTAGGGCACTAATGATCAGTGTAAATCTCCCCTGTCACAGGAAAGCTGGTTATCAGCTTTCCTTTCCTCAGACAGTGACAGCGCTGAAGAAAGGAAATGACGATAACCAGCATTTGTTTACATGTGATCAGCTGTGATTGGACACAGCTGATCATATGGTCAAGAGTCTACGTCATTGGAGCTTTACCCTGTTTGGTGATGACCAGTGTCCAACAGACACAGCTCATCACCAATTGCTGCGAATGAGCGTCGGAATCGGATGGACGTCATATGGACGCTCAACGGCCCTCAATCCAATACAGGCCGGCAGGAAGGTGTTAAATTATTTTTTAGTTTTGGGTACAGTGGAGAGGGATTAGAACCCCTGACAACTGTGGGTTGTCACCAAAACCGTAAGATACATTTTCCGATGGGGACATTAGTTCTGGGATTTGTTCACGTTGGAGGAATTTCCTGTCACTTCCTGTTTGGTTTCGGGACAGGATGAGAAGGGAAATCTGTCCAATGAGACACAGATGGCAAAAATAAAACCTGACAGGGGTTATAACCCTCCCTTACCCTATCCAAAATGAAAAAAAAAAAGCAAGAGTGCTCCCATAGCAAGCAGTTTTCCATAGGGGCACTTGGTGAGTGGGTGGAGCCAGGAGCGCTTTTGGGGGGATGCCAGAAGAGGAGGATCGGGGCTGCTCTGTGCAAAACTATTACACAGAGCAAGTAAGTTTAACATGTTTATTTATTTTATTAAAAAAAAAAAAAAAAAAAAAAAAAAGATGATTTACAAATCACTTTAAAGATGAACGATGCCCTCTCTATAAGTGCAGGCCATTTACAAACCTTACTAAGTCTGGCTGAAAAACTCCCAGAGATGGCACCCCAGGCCTGCCTTGCTGCTAGCACGTTGCTTAGACACTCCCAGCCATTACTACTCGCCTCTACCATCACAGGAGAGATAAAGGCCCCTTTCACACAAGCTTTCCGGTCCAGTCCGCCTGTCAGTTTTTCAGGCGGACCTGATCGGATGCTCCATACACCCCTATGGAGCAGCGGATGTCAGCGGAGACATCTACGATGACTCCCGCTGCTCTCTGATCTGATCCGGTCCATGAAATCCGGATGGATGGAAACCCTATTTTCCATCCGTCTTCAGGATCAGATCGGATGAAAACAGACAAGGGGTCAGTTTTCATCTGATCTCCCATAGAGGAGAGCGGGGATCGGACAGCTCCATCTCTGCAAAGTAAGCGGAGACACAGCTGTCATCCGCCTGCTCAGCGAGGATCAGCGGATCGATCCCCGCTGAGAAAAACGGAGTCCGTCGAGTGCACTGCCCGTGTGAAAGGGGCCTTAATGTTGTTTAATTTTGGGCAGTAAAAAAATATTGTTTTATGGCCAATGGATGGTGCTGAGGAGCATAGTAAATACATAAATCTTTGTAACAAGAAGTACAATGTAACAATTCCTGAAAATGTTAGGGGAATTGAGAAGATAAATGTAACTGATGGACTTATTATAAAGACATATGTATTTCCTATGCTCCTCAACCCCATCTAGTGGCAACAATGTGGAATTTTACTATGACCCATGAATAAAAGAACATTCATTCACAAGAGAAAAAAGCCTCAATAACATTTGTTTTTGCCCAATTCGCATAAGAATGTACATGCCGATTCACCAGACCAAGACAAATGGCCATGCAAAATGTTTTATTTTTTTTATATGTAGCACCCTACAGGGTAGGTGCTAGGCAAAAGTATAGTGGGCCTTGGCTGCCTAACAGCAGGGACATGATTTCAGCTTGGCTGTCATGTCTCCCATTTGAGGTTACTGAGAGGGCAGTCTCCCCATTGGCTCTGTGAGAGGATTCTCATAGGGCAGTGGAGGAAACCCAATCAGTGGCTCGGTATCTGCCCCAGAAGGCAGATTCTGCCGCAGAGGATTCTGGGAGTGGGTATATGTTTGAAGAGAACGCATGACACAGCGTCTTTGGTGGGAAGCAAAGTCCCAGGAGGGAGAGTACGGCTGTCTCTCCTCCTGTCAGAGGAAGTGGGTGTCCCGGGTGGCGGCCTGGGAACCCAGAGTGAAGCTGAGCTGCAGGGGGGATCCGTGTGCCGAGAACCAGCGGAGAGCGAGAGGGGTCCAGTTCCAGGAAAGCCTACAAAGGTCATGAGTACTGTGGACTGCCCCTGGTGGTCTGCTTAGTGTCAGAGGGGACCACTCCGGAGAAGTTTCTAGGGATCCAGGAGTCAACTAATTGTTAAAGGGGGTGCCTAGTCAGAGGACCCTGAAGTATTAGAGAGGGTACCTAGGTAGAGGACCCTGAAGTATTAGAGAAGGTACCTAGGTAGAGGACCCTGAAGTATTAGAGAGGGTACCTAGTCAGAGGACCCAGAGAGGGTACCTAGGTAGAGGAAGTATTAGAGAAGGTACCTAGGTAGAGGAAGTATTAGAGAGGGTACCTAGGTAGAGGACCCTGAAGTATTAGAGAGGGTACCTAGTCAGAGGACCCAGAGAGGGTACCTAGGTAGAGGAAGTATTAGAGAAGGTACCTAGGCAGAGGAAGTATTAGAGAGGGTACCTAGGTAGAGGAAGTGTTAGAGAGGGTACCTAGGTAGAGATAGTATTAGAGAAGGTACCTAGGTAGAGGACCCTGAAGTATTAGAGAGGGTACCTAGGTAGAGGAAGTATTAGAGAAGGTACCTAGGTAGAGGAAGTATTAGAGAGGGTACCTAGGTAGAGGAAGTATTAGAGAGGGTACCTAGGTAGAGGACCCTGAAGTATTAGAGGGTACCTAGGTAGAGGAAGTATTAGAGAGGGTACCTAGGTAGAGGAAGTATTAGAGAGGGTACCTAGGTAGAGGACCCTGAAGTATTAGAGGGTACCTAGGTAGAGGAAGTATTAGAGAGGGTACCTAGGTAGAGGAAGTATTAGAGAGGGTACCTAGGTAGAGGAAGTATTAGAGAGGGTACCTAGGTAGAGGAAGTATTAGAGAGGGTACCTAGGTAGAGGACCCTGAAGTATTAGAGAGGGTACCTAGGTAGAGGAAGTATTAGAGAAGGTACCTAGATAGAGGACCCTGAAGTATTAGAGAAGGTACCTAGGTAGAGGAAGTATTAGAGAGGGTACCTAGGTAGAGGACCCTGAAGTATTAGAGAGGGTACCTAGGTAGAGGAAGTATTACAGAAGGTACCTAGGTAGAGGAAGTATTAGAGAAGGTACCTAGGTAGAGGAAGTATTAGAGAGGGTACCTAGGTAGAGGACCCTGAAGTATTAGAGGGTACCTAGGTAGAGGAAGTATTAGAGAGGGTACCTAGGTAGAGGAAGTATTAGAGAGGGTACCTAGGTAGAGGACCCTGAAGTATTAGAGGGTACCTAGGTAGAGGAAGTATTAGAGAGGGTACCTAGGTAGAGGAAGTATTAGAGAAGGTACCTAGGTAGAGGAAGTATTAGAGAGGGTACCTAGGTAGAGGAAGTATTAGAGAGGGTACCTAGGTAGAGGAAGTATTAGAGAGGGTACCTAGGTAGAGGACCCTGAAGTATTAGAGAGGGTACCTAGGTAGAGGAAGTATTACAGAAGGTACCTAGGTAGAGGACCCTGAAGTATTAGAGAGGGTACCTAGGTAGAGGACATTGAAGTGTGAAAAGGGGCACCTGTAGTTTGGGCCCTAAAGTGTCAATGTACAGTGTGAAGTGCACGAGGTTAAGAGTTGCAGCAGCACAAGTATCTACACAGAGCTACCTCAGCCAGTGAAGGGCTGGAGGGAGCTGTTCAGTGACTTTTGAGCTAAAGCAATGTCAGGAGTCAAGTGTTCTACAGTCCTGGATCTTCTGAGTTAAAGTTGAGGTTCCAGCACAGTTTTAGTACTACAGTATTGTAAGGGTAACCCCAGAACTCATGAGTTTCAGTAACATTTTGACTGTTGAAGCCAGATTGAAAATTATATTTATTCAGTATCTTTAGTCAGAAAGCGCCGGTCGGTATTCAGCTGGCGTCAACACAGGGCCAAAAGGCATTTTTCTTCAAGTGTCCCAAAGTTTACCAAGCTGAGCCAGAGGAGTATCCCACTCATTCCCTTCTCCCATCCCCTAAATTCAATAAAACAAATTGGATTTGGCAAAGATGCCGGAATGGTCATTGTCTCAGTTCTCACACCTGGGGTCACAACTCAAATGTGTTGGAGGTGTCACCGGTAACAATGGCAGACCCACATCAGGCATAAGACCTGGAAATACTGCACCTTATGCCCTTATGCGTTTTCCACTCGGCGGACTCCGTTTTGCTCAGCAGGGATCGAGCCGCCGATCCCCACTAAGCAGGTGGATAACTGGTCCATCTCCGCTAACTTTGCAGAGACAGACCTGTCAGATCCCTATGGGAGATCACCTGTGTGAAAGGGGCCTTAAGGTACAAATAAAAGAAGCAGTGTCTTGCTTTGGCTAATATTGCCCAAAGCAAGGAAACGTCATCTGTATTCTCATGTATTTAAATTGAAGATTTTTTTGTGCTTGGAGTTCAACTTTATGGATGTCTCTCCCATCACCCTCACCTCCAGGCCAAACCAACATTTACATGTTGGAACTACATAATCAGCACTTTGCAGCAAAAAAATCTTACCCTTGCAGACTAAAAAGCCCCCCCCCCCCCCACACTCCTATGCACATTGTGGGGGAGTATGGAACAAACTTAATTACATTCTGACAAGTGATAGCACAATAGACGATGAATAATAGTTTTACTAAGCCATTACTCCATTACTCCTAAAAACAGCATTTAAGGACATTCTGGCTGTTTACAACAGCTAAAAAAAGAAAATCTTACTCAGAACTCCAAGCACAAAGAAAAGCTTCAATTCAAATACATTCCCCAATCGCTACAAAGTATATACACTCACCGGTCACTTTATTAGGTACACCTGTTCAATTGCTTGGTAACACAAATTGCTAATCAGCCAATCACATGGCAGCAACTCAATGCATTTATTTAGGAATCTAGACATGGTAAAGACAACTTGCTGAAGTTCAAACTGAGCATCGCATCAGAATGGGGAAGAAAAGGGATTTAAGTGACTCTGAACGTTGCATGGTTGTAGGTGCCAGACGGGCTGGTCTGAGTATTTCAAAAACAGCTGATCTACTGGGATTTTCACACACATCCATCTTTCAGGATTACAGAGAATGGTCCGAAAAAAAGAAAATATCCAGTGTGGAGGAAAATGCCTTGTTGAGGTCAGAGGAGAACGGGCAGATGATAGGTTTCAGATGATAGAAAGGCAACAGTAACTCAAATAATCACTCGTTACAACCATAGTATGCAGAATACCATCTCTGAACGCACAACACATCCAACCTTGAGGCAGATGGGCTACAGCAGCAGAAGACCACACCGGGTGCCACTCCTGTCAGCTAAGAACAGCAAACTGAGGCTACAATTTGCACAGGATCACCAAAATTGGACAATAGAAAATTGGAAAAACGTTGCCTGGTCTGATGAGTCTGGATTTCAGCTGCGACATTCAGATGGTAGGGTCAGAATTTGGAGTAAACGACATGAAAGCATGGATCCATCCTACCTTGTATCAATGGTTCAGGCTGGTGGGGGTGGGGTAATGGTGTGGGGGGATATTTTCTTGGCACACTTTGGGCCCCTTAGTACCAATTGAGCATCGTATAACCTCCTCCCACCCGGTCAGTGTATATAAACGGCCGGGTGGGGGCTCCGTCGTTCTGAGTGGACGTTCCCATATGTCCCTCAGAAAGAGAACCTGGTCGCAGCTGCGCAGTGGCGCGATCCCCTGAAGGCTGTGATCACAGGACACAGCCAAGAGGAGGATTTGGGCGCTGTGTTTGGCCCTCCCGATCACTGTATGGCTGGATTCGCATCTCACAGCAGACATCATATGTGATCTGCACAGCAATGGGGTGTGAATCACATGCAATGTCTGTGTTGGCAATAGTGTAAACCCAGGCTTACACCAATAGGAAAAAAATGGTTTTCTGTAACCGATTATAAAGTGTGAGTTGGAGTTCGGCTTCAATTTGTTAGTGTTTTTAATTCTGCTACTATATCTAACACTACCCCCCAGACTGACAATGCTGCTGTGTCTCCTCTGCTCCTTCACCCAGAATGGGGGCCGTCTAATACACGAGGTGTGTTACTGGCCAGCAGTGGCGGCTGGTGCATGATAATTTGGGGGTGGGTGACAAAACCAACCCCCCCCCCCCACGGGCGGCGTGGCAAGTCCACCACCATCCTCCAGGTCAGCCAGCAGTTAAAATACACCAACCCCCCCCCCCCCCCCCACGGGATGGCCAGAAGGCTGGCCAGCCGGACAGCCAGCATCCTTACCTCCTCCTTTCCCAAGTGGCTGTGACTCTCCTCTGGCCATGCGTCTCCTCCCTCTTCCTGGCCAATGGCCAGTAAAATCTCTTCTCTTTTCAGCCAATCATGAAAGGGGACTCACGACCCACTTCCTGATTGGGTGAGAGGAGAATCAATGTGATAATAGTGAATGTTCTGCGCCCCGATCCCACCTTTTTTTGAAGCCTATTAGAGCCTCTGGCTCTAATCAGGTGCTTAAAAAAAAAAAAAAAACCCACTGGAATCCATGCGTCCGGCGCCCTGCATGTAGATTAGGGGGCTGGATGCATCGATGGACGGGCCGCCACTGCTGTCCAGATCCCCAGGTGAAAACAAGGAGGGGAAAAAAAAGCCCCAATAAAAGAAAGCTAATGCAGCCACCTGATGATTGGTAAGCTGCAATATAATACATTTTTGGTTTTGGGTTAATTACCGCTTTAAACGTCTTGGTTAGAAATGTCCTTATTTTAGGTCTTCTCTAAAAATGATAAACAAGAAACAAACGTCTGAATCTTTATAAAAAAGGATACCAGATGTGACCCAGCGTAAGTAACCTCATCCTGCGTCGTAGAGAGGAACGCCAGACCACAAACAATGGTTTCGCAGCGTCCGTTTTGTTCTAATAATATTTACAGCTCAGCAAAGGAAACATAACGTCTTGTATGGATACATTTAAGGTCGAGTTCTTCATCCACATCTCACGACTTTATTAACTGAACCACGTTCACCATAATGTTTATCCAGCCAAGAGGCAGGGACAGCGGCCGCTCTACATCAACCGCTATGGCGGTTTTTAAAGAAATCATTGCAATCTGTTCCAGCTGTTCCTCTTTCCATATTTTTCTTTTATGTAGATTTCAATAAGGGGTTCCCAGTATATACTGACTTCTTCTGCATTTCAACTAAGCAGATCAACGTGGTTTATGCTTGAAATACATAAACGATATTACCAAAAGTATTGGGACACCTACTTTTACACGCACATGCTCCGACGGCTCCGTATCTGAATGGACACACGGAGCTGCAGTTCGGCTCGGGTGCCCCCATAGTATAGCTGCACCCCACAAAAATCCTTTTCAGGGTCATTTAGCGGAGGCCCAGTGCTTTTTTCATGAAATAGTATTAGATCTGCTTTAACTGTCAAAGCAACCTCCCTCATTACAACAAAGAGAGGGTTTGGCGCTGCGCTGTTTGTACTTATGTTATACTAAGATAATCCTAAATCACAGTGGCCGCTCCTGGTGACGGCAGTGGGATGAAACGTGTAGGGCGGAGCCACAGCGTCATTGTATCACTTGCGGTTTTTGGCTCCGCGGAGCGCATCACGTCCTGGACTTCCTGATCTGTATCACGCTGAATGATTTTACTCTACTGTAAGTGCAATACTTTTTCATGAAATAGTATTAGATCTGCTTTAACTGTCAAAGCAAACTCCCTCATTACAACAAAGAGAGGGTTTGGCGCTGCGCTGTTTGTACTTCTATAATGTTATACTAAGATAATCCTAAATCACAGTGGCGGCTCCTGATGACGGCAGTGCGACGAAACGTGTAGGGCGGAGCCACAGCATCATTGTATCACTTCCGGTTTTCGGGTCCGCGGAGCGCATCACGTCCTGGACTTCCTGATCTGTATCACGCTGAATGATTTTACTCTACTGTAAGTGCAATACTATTTGAATAAAATTGGACTTTGACAGTATTACGCTAAGGAGTCTGTTTTAAACATTTACAAGTTTGAAATTGCAGGGGAGAGGAAGTAACACTAAGAAGAAATACCCTAGGGGTTGGTCCTGGATGTCTACATACAACCAGTTGGAGCTGTGGATGCTGGATACCCCCTTTGAGGGAAGAGATTTCTGGTGAGTGAGGCAACAAGAAGGGGACACGCGTGGAGACACCGGGCACTTTGTATGTTTCTGAGGAACTCTCTCCTGCTGCTACATCACCAGTATTTGTCCCTATAGCAGCACTATTAGAACTTTCAGTGTTGACATATTAGGGGGGAATATTTGATTAATGGATGGACTATTTTTTTTTTTTTTATCACATAAGGACTTATAATTGAGAGCACTGGTCACTTTCAATGATTTTGGTCACTTTATATATATTTATGGCAATATTGATTTGCTCAGGTCTTTGATTGTATGATTTGTAGCACTGGCCACTTTCATTTGGCACTTGTTTTTTTTCACGTATTTTACTATACATCAGTGGTCTCCAAACTAAGGCCCAGGGGCCAGATGCAGCCCTTTGCTTGCTTTTTCTGGCCCTTGGGGCACTATTTCCTCCACTGATACCAACAATGGGGCATAATTCCCCACAATGAGACCGGTGAGGGGGTACAGTTTCTCACAATTACACCAACAATTGGGCAAAATAACACCAATGATGGAGCAGATCCCTCCTACTGACACCAATAAAGGGTCAATATTTCCTTCCAATGACACCAAAGATGAGGCATTGTTTTTTGATGTGGGGACCTTTTCTACTCCCAATCGCCACAGTCCGGCCCCACATGGTCAACATCCATAGTGTGGAACAGTGGCGTACCTAGAGCATTTGGCACCCGGGGCGGATCCTATATCTGGCACCCCCCCCCCCTTACTTTAAAATGTAAAAACACCCGCAAAAATTTGTAATGTCTCCAAGAATATTTATTGCACAAATTTCCCAGCCCCCCTATCACACAGTGCCCTTTGCAGTCTGCCCCCCCCCCCCGTCTCTCTAATCACAGTTCCCCCTTTTGCACTCTCTGCCTCCCCTGCACAGTCCTACCTTTGGCATAGACAGATAGCTAATACTATTATCAATGTGTTTAAGTTTGAGTAAGAGATTGGAGACATGCTAAAGGAGATAGTCAGAGACTGAGGACATGATGCAAGAGATGGTAAGAGACTACGGACCTAAAACAAAAGAACTCAGATACTGAGGACATGATACAAGAGATGGTCAGAGACTGAGGACATGATACAAGAGATGGTCAGAGACTGAGGACATGATACAAGAGATGGTCAGAGACTGAGGACATGATACAAGAGATGGTCAGAGACTGAGGACATGATACAAGAGATGGTCAGAGACTGTGGACATGATACAGGGGATGGTCAGAGACTGTGGACATGATACAAGAGATGGTCAGAGACTGAGGACATGATACAAGAGATGGTCAGAGACTGAGGACATGATACAAGAGATGGTCAGAGACTGAGGACATGATACAGGAGATGGTCAGAGACTGAGGACATGATACAGGAGATGGTCAGAGACTGAGGACATGATACAGGAGATGGTCAGAGACTGTGGACATGATCCAAGAGATGGTTGGTCAGAGACTGAGGACATGATACAGGAGATGGTCAGAGACTAAGGACATGATCCAAGAGATGGTCAGAGACTGAGGACATGATACAAGAGATGGTCAGAGACTTCAGACATGATACAAAAGAAGGTCAGAGACTGCAGACATGATAGAAGATAGAAGAGCATTAGGGGGGCCGGAGAGCACAGGGCAAGCAGAGAGCACTGGAGGAGCTGAAGGGCGCGGGGGGGGGGGGGACTGGAGAGAATTAAGAGGGGTTTGAAAAGCATTGTAGGTGGGTTGGAAGGCGCAGGGGTGGAGAGCACTGGGGGGGGGGGACGGGAAAACCAGGGGGATGGAGAGCATGGGGGGAACTGGAACTCACTGAGGGGGGAGGCAGGGAGCACAGGGGGGTGGAGAGCACTGGGGGAGCCAGGGAGCATAGGGGGGAGATGAAAAGCACTGCGGGGAGCTGAAGAGCACTGGGGGGCTAAGGAGCGCCGGGGGGGGGCAAGATAACTGAGGGGTTAAGAGCAGGGGGAGTGTTAAGAGCAGGGGGGTGTTAAGAGCACTGGGGGGTGTTAAGAGCACTGGGAAGTGTTAAGAGCAGGGGGGTGTTTAGAGCAGGGGGGTGTTTAGAGCAGAGGGGTGTTTAGAGCAGAGGGGTGTTTAGAGCAGAGGGGTGTTTAGAGCAGAGGGGTGTTTAGAGCAGAGGGGTGTTTAGAGCAGGGGGGGTGTTTAGAGCAGGGGGGGTGTTTAGAGCAGGGGGGGGTGTTTAGAGCAGGGGGGGTGTTTAGAGCAGGGGGGGGGTGTTTAGAACAGGGGGGGGGTGTTTAGAACGGGGGGGGGTGTTTAGAACAGGGGGGGGGGTGTTTAGAGCAGGGGGGGTGTTTAGAGCAGGGGGGGTGTTTAGAGCAGGGGGGGTGTTTAGAGCAGGGGGGGTGTTTAGAGCAGGGGGGGTGTTTAGAGCAGGGGGGGTGTTTAGAGCAGGGGGGGGTGTTTAGAGCAGGGGGGGTGTTTAGAGCAGGGGGGGTGTTTAGAGCAGGGGGGGTGTTTAGAAGGGGAGGGTGTTTAGAAGGGGAGGGTGTTTAGAAGGGGGGGTGTTTAGAAGGGGGGGGTGTTTAGAAGGGGGGGGTGTTTAGAAGGGGGGGTGTTTAGAGCAGGGGGGTGTTTAGAGCAGGGGGGTGTTTAGAGCAGGGGGGTGTTTAGAGCAGGGGGGTGTTTAGAGCAGGGGGGTGTTTAGAGCAGGGGGGTGTTTAGAGCAGGGGGGGTGTTTAGAGCAGGGGGGGTGTTTAGAGCAGGGGGGGTGTTTAGAGCAGGGGGGGGTGTTTAGAGCAGGGGGGGTGTTTAGAGCAGGGGGGGTGTTTAGAGCAGGGGGGGTGTTTAGAGCAGGGGGGGAGTGTTTAGAGCAGGGGGGGAGTGTTTAGAGCAGGGGGGGAGTGTTTAGAGCAGGGGGGAGTGTTTAGAGCAGGGGGGAGTGTTTAGAGCAGGGGGGGTGTTTAGAGCAGGGGGGGTGTTTAGAGCAGGGGGGGTGTTTAGAGCAGGGGGGGTGTTTAGAGCAGGGGGGGTGTTTAGAGCAAGGGGGAGGGGGGCTGGAGAGCACTAGGGGGCCAGCAAGTTGTATAGGAGAGAGGATGGACAGCTGCATATAGATGATTTGATCTTTACATATTCCTCCTGCTGCCGCTAACTGACTGCAGGAGGGAGAGGAGAATCGGCCATTCAACAGCACCAGGAGAAATACGGAAAGATGAATCCTTCTATATCCAGCTGTCCCATCTCCTCTCCAGTCCAGACAGTTACACAGAAGGAGGCTGCTCAGTGCTCACCTTCTTCCCGCCGGCCGCCGCCCCCGCGAGCAGCGCGGACTAAAGGAGCTGCAGCTCCTTCACACTGACTGAAATTCCGAGCAGCCTGACACCCCCCCAGCGCGTGGCACCCGGGGCGGGCCGCCCCCCCGTTAGTACGCCACTGGTGTGGAAACACTCAAGCAAACCAAACTCCCCCATTGCTGAGAAATTGCTTTAACCCCCCCCCCTAGCATTTCTAGCTGTGGCCATCTTGAGTAAGGGCAGATGATTTGTGTAGCATTTACTTCCTGGAATCCACCTGCCCTTGGCTCAGGCATACAGACGGGAGGGTGTGCTCAGTGTGCTTAGCTAAGAAAGCCCCGCCTTCAGAGGAAAAAAAAAATTGCCCATAAAGACTCCAGAGACGTACAACATTTTGGCTTAAGAAATCAGGAACTAAAGAAATGTAAAAAAAACAAAAATATTTAACCGCTTGTCGACTGTATACTGTAGATATATGGAGTTCTATTAGAATACCGCTACCCATCAGATTCTGCAACCGGAAATGATGTTCGGACGAGAACAACTTACTGCGCATGCGCCATGCGTTCCAACATGGCCACTATGCGTTCCAATAGGCTTCCTAATGTGACAGAACACAAAGCAGCGGCGGACATCTTCTTACACCCACGCAAGTCTTGAATTTTACGTTTATTTTAGCAGTAAACTCCCCTTATAGACTGAAATAGACTATTTCACCGCGACCAAGTGAAATAGTCTATTTCACTATATAATCAGTTTGTCGCTGAGCAGTGTGGGGTGTACCAAGATGGCTGTCACCACCTTCTGCCTGCAGGTTTCTCGCTATAGTTACTATATTACAATAATAATATAAATGTAATACTGTTATTCAGTCTATAAGGTGAGTTTACTGCTACAATAAATGTTAAATTCAAGACTTCCGGTTGCAGAATCTGATAGGTAGCAGTATTCTGAACAGCAGCAAGGCGGCTCTCCTGTGCAGGATCACGTACCCAATCCCGCACTTCCGGGTTTGGGGCACGCGAGCTGCCGCCGCCCGGCCTCTGCCCCTGCTGTGATTAGACACAGTGGGAGCTGATTGGTGGGTACAGGAGACTCGATGTCCGCCGGCACCTGGGCGATGCTTCAGTACACTGACAGAACAGTGGTCTGCCTATGTAAACAAGGCAGATCGCCGTTCTGTTACTACAGAAGGCATGGATCCTGTGTCTCTGCTAAGCAGGGGCACTGATCCATGCCTTCTCCCAGTAGTAAAGCACTGGTCAGGCACACATTTAACACTTTGATCGCCTCTGATATTTATCCTCTTCCCAGCCAGTGTCATTAGTACAGTGACAGTGCATATTTTTTTAGCACCGATCCCTTCATTAGTGTCACTGGTTCCCAAAGAGTGTCAAAAGTGTCAATGGCCCCACTGTCCGCTGAAATATGGCACTCACGCTATAAGTCACTGACCGTGGCCATTACTAGTAAAAAAAAAAAAAAAAATATCCCATAGTTTGTAGATGCAATTACTTTTGCACAAACTAAACAAAATATGCTTATTGGAATTTCTTTTCACAAAAAAACTGTAGCAGAATACATATTGGCTTACATTTATGAAGAAATTACATTTTTTACATTTTATTTGTTCAATTTGTTTTATAGCAGAAAGTTAAAAAAAAAAAAATAATTGTTTTTTGTTTATAGCGCAAAAAATAATAAAAAAAAAAAAAATCGAAGACGTGATCAAATACCACCAAAAGAAAGCTCTATTTGTGGTCTTATTTGGGTACAGCGTTGCATGACCGCACAATTGTCAGTTAAAGTGATGCAGTGCCGTATAGCAAAATAAATGGCCTGGTCATGAGAGGGGTAAATCTTTCGGAGCTGAAGTGGTTATCAATATACAATATTATACAATTCTATTTACTAATACTAGCAGTGTAAGGTTTAAAAATAGTTCATGTTGATTGAGAGTGCTTCATTCCGCTTTAATATCTTCCTTGAGTCCAGATTCAACATGGATTGTTACAAACTGCCGATGGTGTCACACTTGATGACAACTAGCAAACTTAGAACACAAACATTGATGTCAGCCCAGCAAGTTGAAGCACACCCCATCACCAACCAGACAGGAAGCCATGCCAAGACACCTCATTGGCCAGGGATGTGGCCCGACTCTAGAGAGTGATTATACCGTATGTAATTAGACTCAATTGAAGAGAAAAGCCAATAGGAACGCATATGCCACAAAACCAGTTTTAGGTCACAAGGACTGAGAAATATGGCATAAATGGGAAAGTGGCCCCAGGGCGTTGTTTGTCTATTTTCCGATATCTTTGAATTTATTAGGATCGGGTTAACAACTGGGTTCTCATTGGGGCATCTCAAAATGCAGCACACAACTACAAACCACCACAATTGGGAGAAAAAATGCAAATGGCTCCATTGTAAAATGTTGGTTGGCAGTAAATTGTTCCCCCGAAGTGAGAAATAAAAGTGACTCAAAAAGTACAATAAATTGACCAATGGAACCCTGCGTAAGACAATTTTTTATTGCTCCCACTCAACGAATGCCCTTCACTTTCTGTCCAAATATGTCAAGAGTAAATGGGAGAAGCATTCTGCATGTCTCGGGTCAGTCAGATAGTGCAGTGGTCTCTAAACTATGGCCTCGGAGCCATATGTGGCCCTTTACTTGGCTCAATTCATTAGGACACTATTCCTCCCCCTGATACAAGGCACTATTATTTATACCCCCAACAATGGGGCACACATCCTGTAACTCATCCCAACAGGGCACTATTCCTACCACTGATCCCAACAAGGCACTATTCCTACCACTGATCCCAACAACAGGGCACTATTCCTACCACTGATCCCAACAAGGCACTATTCCTACCACTGATCCCAACAACAGGGCACTATTCCTACCACTGATCCCATCAACAGGGTACTATTCCTACCACTGATCCCATCAACAGGGTACTATTCCTACCACTGATCCCAACAACAGAGCACTATTCCTACCACTGATCCCAGCAACAGAGCACTATTCCTACCACTTATCCCATCATCAGGGCACTATTCCTACCACTTATTCCATCAACAGGGCACTATTCCTACCACCGATCCCAACAACAGGGTACTATTCCTACCACCGATCCCAAAAACAGGGTACTATTCCTACCACTGATGCCAACAACAGAGTACTATTCCTACCACTGATGCTAACAACAGAGTACTATTCCTACCACTGATGCCAACAGGGTACTATTCCTACCACTGATTCCAACAACAGGGCACTATTCCTACCACTGATCCCAACAACAGGGCACCGTTCCTACCACTGATCCCAACAACAGGGCACTGTTCCTACCACTGATCCCAACAACAGGGCACTATTCCTACCATTGATCCCAACAGGGCACTTTTCCTACCACTGATGCCAACAGGGTACTATTCCTACCACTGATGCCAACAGGGCACTATTCCTACTACTGATCCCAACAGGGCACTATTCCTACCACTGATCCCAACAACAGGGCACTATTCCTACCACTGATCCCAACAACAGGGCACTATTCCTACCACTGATCCCAACAACAGGGCCCTATTCCTACCACTGATCCCAACAACCGGGCCCTATTCCTACCACTGATCCCAACAACCGGGCCCTATTCCTACCACTGATCCCAACAACAGGGCACTATCCCTACCACTGATCCCAACATCAGGGCACTATCCCTACCACTGATCTCAACAACAGGGCACTATTCCTACCACTGATCCCAACAACAGGGCACTATTCATACCATTGATTCCAATAACAGGGCACTATTCATACCAGACACCAATGATGGAGAGTGTGAGAGTGTATTACTGGAGTCGTACAGGCCCTTTTTTTTGTGTTACATAGCTACATCTGCAAAAAGGACCAGCCTGAAGTGATCTAGCAGACTTCAACCTTCTGACTAAAGTTTCACTTTAAATAAAAATAATCTGATTAAAAAATAAAAAACACAAGAAATGCACAAGTCTGGTGAATTATATAGGATCTGAAAATTTGCAACAAAATATGCAATTAATGTGTGGAAAGGAATGTCCTGCTTCATGCATGATCGCTCACTTTGATTATCTGATCATGTGCAGATGTAAAAAAATATTACATTTTTGGATAATTGTGCTGCGTGAACATTTTCAAAACCTTAAGTAAATCATCCTTTATAAGACAGTAATTTTGAATTTGTACAGCAATGGTTACCAACCACGTTACTCAAGTACCCACAAAAGGTTTTTGTTTTCTGGATTTCCTTCACCTTGAGCAGT
The DNA here is from genome assembly GCF_965119305.1 of Pelophylax lessonae. NCBI lineage: Eukaryota > Metazoa > Chordata > Amphibia > Anura > Ranidae > Pelophylax > Pelophylax lessonae. The sequence continues at coordinate 27,249,684 of NC_138771.1, read as the reverse complement.
CATATCAATGGTGTGGTATGTATGACAGCTTTTTATCTAAGAGAATTACCAAAACATTGCCATAGGTTTGGCTGCAAATAAGATCAAACACTAGATAGGATCAAACATGGCCCAAGGTTTGTGGACACCTGACCACCAAACCTTTGCAAGAATGCTGGACATCCATATTTCAAAATGATTGAGTCCCATCCTTTGCAAGCTATATTAGCTTCTAGAAAGGCTTCCCAGAACATTTCGGAGGGTACCACGAGAACTTGTGTCCATTTAGCCAAGAGAACGTGTGGGAGGTCGGGTACCATTTTTTTAAAAAAAGACCTGGCTCATAATCTGCATTGGAAACCATTTCAGGAGGTGTTTAATAGTGTTGAGGTCAGGGCTCTGTGGAAACGATTTAATTTCCTCTGCACCAAACTCATCAAACCATTTCTTTATGGAACTGGCTTAGTACACAAGGGGCACAGTCAAGCTGGAACTGATAAGAGTCCTTCCCCAAACTGCTGCCAGAAAGTTGGAAGTGCACATGTCTAAAATTACTTGGTATGCTCTAGCATGCACAAGCACCTTAACTCATTAAGTTTGAGGGGGGTGCCAAACCTCTGGCCACGTCGTGTACACACAGATGTTTGAATGATGTACAGTCAGATCCATAAATATTGGGACATGGACACAATTCTAATCTTTTTTGGCTCTATACACCACCACAATGGATTTGAAATGAAACAAACAAGATGTGCTTTAACTGCAGACTTTCAGCTTTAATTTGAGGGTATTTACATCCAAATCAGGTGAACGGTGTAGGAATTACAACAGTTTGTATATGTGCCTCCCACTTTTTAAGGGACCAAAAGTAATGGGACAGATTAACAATCATAAACCAACCTTTCACTTTTTAATACTTGGTTGCAAATCCTTTGCAGTCAATTACAGCCTGAAGTCTGGAACGCATAGACATCACCAGACCCTGGGTTTCATCCCTGGTGATGCTCTGCCAGGCCTCTACTGCAACTGTCTTCAGTTCCTGCTTGTTCTTGGGGCATTTTCCCTTCAGTTTTGTCTTCAGTAAGTGAAATGCATGCTTACTTGGATTCAGGTCAGGTGATTGACTTGGCCATTGCATAACATTCCACTTCTTTCCCTTAAACTCTTTGGTTGCTTTCGCAGTATGCTTCAGGTCATTGTCCATCTGCACTGTGAAGCGCCGTCCAATGAGTTCTGAAGCATTTGGCTGAATATGAGCAGATAATATTGCCTGAAACACTTCAGAATTCATCCTGCTGCTTTTGTCAGCAGTCACATCATCAATAAATACAAGAGAACCAGTTCCATTGGCAGCCATACATGCCCACGCCATGACACTACCACCACCATGCTTCACTGATGAGGTGGTATGCTTTTGATCATGAGCAGTTCCTTTCCTTCTCCATACTCTTCTCTTCCCATCACCCTGCTACAAGTTGATCTTGGTCTCATCTGTCCATAGGATGTTGTTCCAGAACTGTGAAGGCTTTTTTAGATGTTGTTTGGCAAACTCTAATCTGGCCTTCCTGTTTTTTAGGCTCACCAATGGTTTACATCTTGTGGTGAACCCTCTGTATTCACTCTGGTGAAGTCTTCTCTTGATTGTTGATTTTGACACACATACACCTACCTCCTGGAGAGTGTTCTTGATCTGGCCAACTGTTGTGAAGGGTGTTTTCCTCACCAGGGAAAGAATTCTTCACTCATCCACCACAGTTGTTTTCCATGGTCTTCCGGTTCTTTTGGTGTTGCTGAACCGGGGCGTTCTTTCTTTTTAAGGATCTTCCAAACAGTTGATTTGGCCACACCTAATGTTTTTGCTATCTCTCTGATGGGTTTGTTTTGTTTTTTCAGCCTAATGATGGCTTGCTTCACTGATAGTGACAGCTCTTTGGATCTCATATTGAGAGTTGACAGCTACAGATTCCAAATGCAAATAGCACACTTGAAATTAATTCTGGACCTTTTATCTGCTCCTTATAAATGGAATAATGAGGGAATAACACCCACCTGGCCATGGAACAGCTGAGCAGCCAATTGTCCCATTACTTTTGGTCCCTTAAAAAGTGGGAGGCACATATACAAACTGTTGTAATTCCTACACCTTTCACCTGATTTGGATGTAAATACCCTCAAATTAAAACTGAAAGTCTGCAGTTAAAGCACATCTTGTTTGTTTCATTCCAAATCCATTGTGGCGGTGTATAGAGCCAAAAAGATTAAAATTGTGTCCATGTCCCAATATTTATGGACCTGACTGTATGGTATAAGATGATGCATGAGTGCCCCAGTACAATATGGTGTAAGAAGGGTTAGGTGGCACATTGGGTCTCAACCATAAAGGTTGAGATCTCCAGATGCATATTTTGTATAGGGAAATTGGTTATTCAGTGTACTTTGGATTTAGTAAGTTCTGGTATGGGTCCTGGAATCTTCATAGAGACTTGGGAGGGATGAAGTCTCCAATCCTGGGTCCAGGTTTTGCCAGAAACCAGTAAACTGACTGTGCAAGTATGTACAGGGTATTTGTAAGGAAGACGACTGGCGTTCAGGGCTCCACACTCAAAAAGAGTCCATGCAGCTGCAAAGGAGCAAGTAGAGGTGCAGGTGTGCACCAGAGAATTTGTGTACTGTTTGGGGGAAAAGACAAGGGCCCAAGTCTGTGGCCTAAAGCAGCGGCACTGCAGCAACACGCCGGGAGGCTGGAAATGTGATTATGGTAAACCTCCTGCATAGGAAAACCCATGTGTTCTGTGACCTATTAATAAAAATAGCCAAGAAAAGCCCTAATGGAGAATTGGCGAGTATCTAAGACCTTGGATGTGCTACATTTGAGCTAATCTTCCCACAATATACATCAGTCCACTGGGTGAGATGCACCAGTTTTGCCATCTTTAATTTGTATGCAGGATGCTACAGATAGACAGGTTCCATGCCATCATACTGCGTGTATAGAGTCTAGGAAATGTTTCCGTACTCCAGGTAGTTTTGTTGCAATCTTCCTAAAGTGATACTAAACAATATCCTTATTCTCCAAAAATAATTCATATATGTTTGTTTCTTAAAGTGGAATTTCAGGATAACCCTAACTACTCCTAAAGGAGAAATTTGGGCTGAATTAAAAAACACACATAACTCTATGCTGCAGCATTAGTGTGATGCCCCAGCTGTTCCCTGCCTGCTCTAAACCTGAGAACTGAGTGATCACATGACTGTTGAACGCTCAGTTCTCAGTCTGCTTTGGGCAGAGCTCGTTGACTGTCAATCACCGCTCACAGCTTTGTCCCTACAGCACTTAATGGAGCCCCGGGCTGGAAAGGGGGTAGGTACAGCTGGCTTTGGCTCTCAACCATGCATTGAGAGTTGGAGCCAGCTGTGAGTCAGGCAGCTGGGTGGATCTCAGCAAAATGGTCAGGATCCTTCCAGAGCATGGAGCGGCTCTGTGGCATCAGCCGACAGTGGACATTAGCCGCTCTCAGCTGATTTTGGGTCACAGGAGAACACAAGTAAGAGCTTTCCTGCAACCCAGAAGAGTCGTATGGCCACAATAGCTTTGACAATACTTCCCTTTTTAAAAACTGTACTTCCTCTTTCTTACACTGCTAATTAAACTGTGCAAGAAAGATGTGTTTACTTCCCTATTTTCAGGCTGCTCCGGTCCAGTCAGATAAACCCTGTCAGTCAGCACCACTGCAGGGGAGAGGAAGGAGCAGCAACAACGGATGAGCCATCGGAGCCTTTGGAAAAAGTCCCCGCTCACAAGCATTCCAGCCATTATCGAACACTCACTCCTCTTATGGCAAAGGTCTTAGGATAGGGGAGGGAGCATTTTTAGAATTAGTTAGGTTTTGCTTGGAATTTTCCTTTTAGAAGATTGAAGCAAGAAAGCCCACAGTTTGCTGAAGACAAGCAGACTAAGGACATGGATTACTGAAACCATGTCCTGTGGCCTAATGAGACCAAGATAAACTTATTTGGCTCAGATGAGGTGAAGCGTGTGTGACGACAACCAGGTGAGGAGTACAAGGACAAATGTGTCTTGCCTACAGTCAAGCATGGTGATGGAGTGTCATGGTCTGGGGCTGCATGAGTGCTGCCAGCACTAAGGAGCTACAGTTCATGGAGGGAACCATGAATGCCAACATGTACTGTGACATACTGAAGCAGAGCATTATCCCCTCTCTTCGGAGACTGGGCCTCAGGGCAGTATTCAAGAATGATAATGACCCCAAACACACCTACAAGACCACTGCCTTGCTAAAGAATTTGAGGGTAAAGGTGATGGACTGGCCAAGCATGTCTCCAGACCTAAACCCTATTGAGCATCTGTGGGGCAACCCTCAAAACGGAAGGTGGAGGAGCGCAAGGTCTCTAACATCCACAAGCTCTGTGATGTCGTCATGGAGGAGTGGAAGAGGACTCCAGTGGCAACCTGTGAATCTCTGGTGAATTCCATGCCAAAGAGGGTTAAGGCAGTGCTGGAAAATAATGGTGGCCACACAAAATATTGAAACTTTGGGCCCAATTTGGACATTTTAACTACTCACTACTTTACATTGTAGCAAAGTATAATTTCTTCAGTGTTGTCACATGAAAAGATATAATAAAATATTTACAAAAATGTGAGGGGTGTACTCACTTTTGTGATAGTGTATGTGTGTGTGTATATATATATATATATATATATATATATATATATATATATATTTTTATTTTTTTTTTTAAAGTAGAGAGAGTCATTCCTGACGTGTTATACACTTCTCACCACACCAGATCACATCAACCGTGGGCTCCCAATCAATCCACAGATGATAAAAAGCAAAAGGACGATGAGATCTCTGTACAATGCTCTTTCTCAAGCCAACAGTGTTGCTTGCTTGTTGGATCAATTATTTGTACATGAAGATAGATTTTCAAAATAAAGATTAATTGCATTATACAGAGATCTCATCCTCATTTTTTGCTTATATATATATATATATATATATATATATATATATATATATATATATATATTTACACACACATACACACACACATACAATAATTGTCAGCTTAAAAAGTAAAAACTCCCATGGCAGTAATATTAAAATCTCAATCCTCCTTTTTTTGTGAATAGTAGGAACTCTTATACCTGCATTTTTGCGGCCACTTTTCAGCCAGCAGCAAATTCCAGAGCTATGTTCCTGGAACCACAAGAATTTATTCAACATATTTTCTGAATAACCTGATTCTTTGCACATCTGAGTAGTAAGAATCCTTCTGCCAAACACTTTCAGGAGAGGTGCAGTAAAATAATGCAAAGTCTTCTGGCTGACAAGACGACATAGCTATAATTTATAGGCAATAGGAAAGGCCCTGCAGGAATGACTTCCGCCTTGAACAGTTGAGGTGATATCACTCCCTGCACATGTAGGAACCTATATAGTGAAAGAAATAATGCCTGCGGCACTGAAGAATCCCTCTGAAGTCTATGCAGTTACCCGATCAGAGATAAAGCACTAAACACTACACATAGAACACTTTCTATGTCTTCGGTATAGAGGTGGTCCAACAATGTTTGCCTTAAACAAGACAATCGGACCCTCTGACAATCCCACATTTATGTGATATGCACATCCAGTGTCTTGTGCATGTAGGCTACCCCTATGACATACTATGAGGCTGTAAAAGATTTGTCAGGATCATCAGAGCTTTATCAGCAAAGGTGATAAGAAATTAGGATAAAACGTTCCAGTCCCCTTATGTTAACGTTGAACTCCACGGAAAGGAGAACTGCTCCCTTGTAGCAGGGCTGTCCCAGCACTGCAAGGGTTAAATGACTGGTAAAATAATTTTACTTACCAATCCTCTGCTCCCGTAGACTGCCTCCGGGTTGTAAGATCAGTCCTTAGCAGCCCCTTCTCTCTTGTGGTTGCAGGTCCTCTTATGGCACTTTTCCACTGCAAGTACCGGCTCGGCCCTACTCAGCCCTGCTTGGCCCGGTTTGCTTTTTTACTGCTGGTACCGCATGGTACGGTGTTGGAACGGTTTGGTACGGTTTGCTTTTCCACTAAAGTAGTACTAAAGTTAAGTGGGTGGGATAACAACGATTCTCTGACCAATCAGTGGCTAGTAGTGACTGCGTGCAAAGGATTGTGGGATATGGTACCGGTATGGCACCTCTTGGAACCACAATCGAGGTGGTACTGTTTTAGAGAGCCGTACCGTTCGGTTCCAAAAGCGCCGCCGTACCGCACCGAACCGCTCCTACACCGTACCATGCGGTACCAGTAGTGGAAAAGCACAAAAGCGAGCCGAACCATTCGGTTCCATGCAGTGGAAAAGCGCCATTAGGTCATCAAGTCCAAGGCAGAGCCCCATAGCTTTGCATTGGTCATGAGGACACCAAGGGACAGTGCCCTGCCAGAGTCCAAGGGAGTAGAAGAGAGCGCCAGGTGCTGTGAGAATGAAGGATCAGGTAAGGTGTGCAAAATTGCTTGACTTTAACCCTTGAAGTTCAGGGAGAGTCTGACTGTAAGGGAGGATTTTCTCTCTCCAGAGATGGGCTTTAATCTATTGGAGATCCATGAATGCCAATCAATCACTAATTAATTTAACCGTCAAAGTTTCAATGTTGTGGATTAAAATGGTTTTATTAACCAAACTTCAGTCCGGTCAACAAAAGTAAAAAAGTTAGCAGCTACAAGTACTGTAGGTACTTCCCAGCCCATGGTGTCCAACAGGGTCATTCTATAACCTGAAATCTACAGCACCGCCATCTTCCATTCGGGAGCCAACTGTGACTTCCTGATCAGTAACAGCCAAAAACTTACCACCATGATGCACACATTGGAGAATTATTGAATCATGGCAGGGGCACAGTGGTGGGACAAATATTTAGGGGGGGGGGTGTGGTTATAGTTTCTGGGTATTTTAACTTAAATTGGATGCAAACACTCAAATTTACCCAATGAAGTGAACAAACTCAGATATTTATATATCTGCTGTCTTCAGCTTTCTACACTGTTTATGAAGTGAACATAAAGTCCGAATTTTTTCTTTCTGTTCCAGCAGTGGGTGTGCCGTCTTGACATACACTGTGTGACGGCTGATTGGAGGAAAGGCACCCCACCCCCCTCTTCATAGGCAGAGGAAGAAAGAAACATGCAGAGCTTTGCTGTGAATAGACCAACTCTCTACTAATTTATCTCTATGAACTCAACTCGACACACATTTCCAGCTGTTTTTATCTTCTGTGTCGAAGAACTTGTCAGATAACAGAGTAACGGAGCAGCAGAAAGACATGGAACTTAGGGCACTGGAGAGAGATAAGTAAACATTATAGATATAGGTGCCCAGATCAAATTTAATGAGTGAATCGTCCACTTTAACTGAAAAAAAGTGACTTCTTGAGAGGCACAGTTCAATTTTTAAAGTCTATAGCTCATAGTCTTGGCCTTGGATCTTCAGTATATATTACTGGTCCGTGGTAGACAGTACACATTTTTAACCTTGACTTATTTCCAAATTTTCTTTATTAGAGTCTGTAGACTGGTGGGTCCCTTTGAATTGACAGTAATTAGAGTATTAAAGCACTTCCTGCTTTTGGGTGGCAATGCTCCTAAAAGCTTTCAGCACTAACCACAGAACCATTCCTTCTTTGCCCTCTATTCTGCATAGGGTTTCATCGATTTCTTGACTGCCTACGCAATGACCAATCACCCTATTACCCTGTTGTTTGAGAGTGTTACTGAAATTCAGACGTAGGTAATCACTGCCCAAAACTACTGCCAAGATCCAGTAGAAAAGAGGCAGTGGTCATGCGACCTCAAAAAAAAAAAAAATCCACAAAAACTATTTTTTTTTAATTCTTTGACAATACTTTTACATAGAATGCCTCAGGCATAACACGTAGAAGAATGGGTGTGTTAATCATGGCATCCACTTTGCATTCTATAGGGTCCAGAAACCTTAATATCTGCAATGTGTTCACTTTCCCCTGGTGTCTTGCACTTTTTCAATTTCCAGGTTTCTTTTTGTTTTTTGGTGAAAAAAGAATACTTAAAAAGGAACCTGTATGTACAGAAACATGGAAGCAGTGTTTTCCAGGTTTTAAAGGTGCAACCTGTTGGGTTGTCATTCTTATCAGTTTATCATCAACTAGGAAACTCTCTGCTCCTAAACAACTGCTTGCAAATCAGAAAACTCTAAATCTTTCTTCTTCTAGGTCAGTGTCTCACCAAGTAGGGAAGCAAGAATTCACATGATGTAACACACCTAACATCCAAGCAAGAACCAACATCTAATGCCTCGTACACACGCACCGATTGCTGGCCGACCGATCGGCCGTCTTTTGTCCAGTGTTGTTGTGTTGGTTGAAATGTGCTCTAGACTGCACACGAATTTTATCGGCCAACAAAAAACAACTTCAAAAGTGATGTCATGTGCTGGTTAACTTTCTGTGTGTTTTTTCTTCTCTGAGCATGCCCAGTCTTGCTCATCTGATTTTTGTCTGCCGAAATCTGTACTGACTGACGAACAATCGGCCGTTCTGCTGACAGCCAACAAAAATTTTATAGCTTGCACACCAGATTTTGTTCGGCCGAAAAGTCGCAGTCGGTTGTCGGAAGCATCATACTAACAAGCCCACAATCAGCCGATCGGACGTTGGCCGAAAAAATTCACGGCAAACAATCGGTCCGTGTGTTCGAGGCTTAAGCCAAAACATTGCTGGTCATGATACTATGCTACTACCAGGAAACCCATGTCCTCCATTCCACCAAATGCTATGAAAACCTTTGCTGATAGCCCCTCCATCATGGGGCAGTAAGTCTCCACATGCTCTCAATTTAACACAGATAAATGCTGTGAATTTACATGTAATGTTCTTTAAATAGTGTTCTTATTTTAATTCTCCTACATGAAAAAAAATAGCATTATGTGATCTTCATTACTTGTATCCTTCTTTGAAACCGATACTAATTTCAAAAAGGATAAAATGAGAGCCGAGTGGGCAGAAAGATGACTTGTTTAGTCTGCTGTTCTTTCATTATCGAATCAATAGGCTGTTGGTGGAAAGAGGACACCAATGGATTCCTTAGTTGTAAGAGGGAAAATGATAACATCTGCCTGGCTGTGCTGTTTGGCTTGGCTGTGGAGTTCAGCTTTATCCATTTGATGTCCATAAGTTGTAAATAAGACTACAAATGGATCAAACAAGCTCACAGCTGCAGCCACAAGCTTGGTACCGCTTTCTTTTTCCAGCAACCAACAAGCTTTTTTAGTAAAAGTGATCCAGGTGGCTGTGGAGGGTATCATAATTGTTCACCATTTCACAGGTGTGCACAGTTAAGATTTGGTATGTTTGGTATCTATTTATTCAGCACAACTTCATATTTTATATTTTAGCAAAAAAAAAAAAATAATAATGAATATTGTATTGGGTTTGTGTCACTAAATCACTAATATTTTTCCCCCCTGAAAAATATGCATTTAAAAAATAGTCCCACGAATATCAAACATAAAAAAAAAAATGGATTTCAGAAAAATATAATGGTTTAGGGAAGGAGAAGTTTTCTATCAAAAATGCAGATTTTACTAGTTCTAGTCCATGCCAATTCTGATATTCCTCTCACACATGCTAGAAAATTACTTAGAACCCCAAAACAATAAGGCCCCTTTCACACTTGTGCGACTTGTCCTGCAACTTGGGACTTTAAAGTCACATGACAAGTCGTACTCCATGATTTCCAGCCATTAAGCCACTAAGATGACCGGAATTCCTTCTGCCTCAATCCTGCGGAGAAGTCTTGGCAGAAGCTGGAGAAGAGGGAAGGCGTAAATCAGAAGATATTGACCCCACAGGGCCACCAGCGCCTCTGTAGGGCTTGCCAGAGGATCCCTTGACCGAGCCACAAACCTTTGCACCTTTCTGTTGAGCCGAGTCGCCAACAGATCCACTTTGGGGGTGCTCCACCGGAGACACAGTCGATGAAACACCTCCGGATGAAGGGACCACTCTCCTTGGTCCAACGCCTGCTGACTGAGTTATCCGCCTGCCAATTTTCCAACCCCGGAAGGTGTACAGCGGAGAGGGCTGGAACGAACCGTTCTGCCCACCTTAGAATGCCGGCTACCTCCAGAGCTGCCAGGACACTTCTTGTGCCCCCTTAGTGATTGACATAAGCCACAGCCATGGCATTGTTCGATTGAATGTGCACTGGACATCCCTGAAGACTATCTGTCCAATGGTCCAGGCACAGTCGGATTGCTCAGAGTTCCAAGACATTAAATCGGTAGTCTGGAATCTTCCAGCATCCAGATCCCCTGAGCAGATTGCTTGCCGTGGAGGCCTCCCCAGCCGGACAGGCTGGCATCCGTAGTGACCACTGTCCAATACAAGGGGAGGAAGGATTTGCCCAACCAAAGTGCCGGAGAATGAAGCCACCATATCAGGGACTCCTTCGTTACTTGAATCAGCCGGATCAGATTGTCCAGAGACTGCAAAGTCTTGTCCCATTTGGTCAGAATCTCCCTTGCAGGAACCGTGTATGGAACTGTGCAAACAGAACCGCTTTAATAAAAAGGTAGAAACCATCAGGCCCAGCACAGGCATGCAAGTCTGGAAGCAATTGCCATCTGCTGGAAAGCAGGAGACGAATTGCAGCCTACAATTTCTGGAGTTTGTCCAGAGGAAGGAGCACTCTGGCTATGGCCGAGTCCAGAGTCAGGCCCAGATAGTCCAGCTTTGTGGATGGAACCAGAGCAGACTTCAGACTACTGGAAATTCAGAATCCAACCAAACTCCCGCAAAGTTCGCATTGTTCTCTTATGAGTCGAGAAGGAAGGCCCACTTCTATGACGAGGTTCCTTGCCCTTAGTAGACTGCGGAAGAAAAGTACTCTTCCCCCCCCCTCCCCCCCCAGTGAGACCTTTAATGATGTAATCTAGAGTAGCTCCAGACATGCGATCTCCTTGAAAAGGAAGATCAGTCAAGGTATTTTTAGAAGTCTGATCTGCAGAGCAGCACTTGAGCAAAACAAAAAAGACACGCCGAAGGACCACTGCCGAAACAAAGAGCTGAGCCACTAGGGGAGCCGCATCCAAAGAGGCACCATAGATAAACTGCAGCCCCTGAACCAGCTGGTCCGCCAGCTCAGCAAAGGCAAGGAGGAGCTGTTCTCCCTCCAGATCATGCGTGGTGCGTGGGGCAAATGGTGGTCACACCAGATACTGACTGGTTTGCGGAACCCCCCAAATACAGTAAAACTGCACATTTTAGAGTGGTCTTTTATTGTGGCCAGCCTAAAGCACACCTGTGCAATAATCATGCTGTCTAATCAGCATCTTGATATTTCACACCTTTGAGGTGGATGGATTATCTCGGCAAAGGAGAAGTGCTCACTAACACAGAGTAAGGCCCCTTTCACACATACGGTCCGTTTAGTTCATCAGTTCAGTCACGTCAAAATGTATCAGGTTTTCATCCGTTTTTCATCCATTTTTCATCAGTTTTTCATCCGTTTTTCGTCAGTTGTTATCCGTTTTTCATCCGTTGCCATCCGTTTTTCATCCGTTGCCATCCGTTTTTCATCCGTTGTCATCCGTTTTTCATCCGATCCGTTTTTCTGACGGATGAAAAATAGGGGATTCATCCGTTCAAAAAAAAAAAACGGACATTGACGGAAGCGGACGAAAACAGATGTTAACTGATGATCATCCGTTGTCATCTGTTTTTACATAGAGATACATTGATGTCCGTTTTTCATCCGTCAACGGATGGATGAAAAACGGACAAACGGACAGCATGTGTGAAAGGGGCCTTAGGCAGATTTGTGAACAATATTTGAGAGAAATCGGCCCTTTGTGTTCATAGAAAAAGTCTTAGATCTTTGAGTTCAGCTCATGAAAAATGGGAGCAAAAACAAGTGTTGCATTTATAACTTTGTTCAGTGTAGAACAAAAGTACATGCAGTTTTGCAGTCTTTATTTTAATTTTTTTAATAAATACACCCCTAAAGTGTACAACTCCAAAACAATATATCTGGAGCATACAACACTCCAACTTACAAACCTATGGTAAAACTAAACCACTGGTATAGACAGGAACTCTAATGTGGTTTCTTTTGAGTCCTAGATTTGCTTTTGTTACTGCACGCATCGAATATATTATTCTGAAATTACGTCTTCTGCACTCCTGTTGCGTATGACAGCACGGTGAGTGAAGAGATGTCGTCAGTATCCTCCAGCAATGCTGCATAAAGGGTGAAAGCAGGCAATTTATGTGCCAATTTTAAAAATAACACATCATCGTTAATCTTCATTACGAGATGTAATCTTCCACCACGCTGTCTGATGAAAATGTTGGCAGATTGTGCTTTGAGAAAGGTGCTGCAAGTTCTTTTTTTAGGACAGCTTACCTCATGCCATTAAAGTATACTACACATTTCCACAGAGCACCAAGCACTAAAATGTCTTATTTTATTTTGTATACAAAAATGTGAATTTTTTTTACATGAAAATGCATCTTAAACCCCAAAAACAATATAGATTTACCGAAGGCAAAGGAAGTGTAGAAAAAAATAATGGTATTTGCATTTTTTATGTTACAGAGCATAATATATATATATATATATATATATATATATATATATATATATTTTGTTTTTTTTTTTAGAGCATACACACACAATATAATCCCAATATAATATGATTTTCTGTTAAATTTAAAAGATGACACTAAGTCTAGTAAATGAATATAACAAAAAAAGTGTGAAAACTGCGCTATTACCATACAGCATAAAAAGCTACAGCAGCAACTCACCTGTGAGCCACACAGCACCAAAAATATATACCCTTATAGAGCTGCGCTTAATATTGAAAAGAAAGAAAGTCCAAACTGTGAACAAGTCCTTCAAATGGTTCAGTGCACCATCCACCCCGAGAAAAAGTGCATGATCCCGAGTGAAAACCTCCAAGGTATAAAGTACTCGCTTACCAACTAGTGGTGACCCCCTATTACAGAAGGTCAATATCGCTTGTGGCTCAAAAACCCAGCCAGGGCCTCTCTCCATCCAGGGGGACCTGCGATTGAAGATAGGAGAATCCAAAACTTTAAGAGAACTCGATCATATAAGACTTGCAATAGCATAAAATCCTTTAGACATTTATTCCATTACAAAATAGTTACACTTACAGACAGAAACTTTAAACACAAGCCAACCAGCTTTGTGTAGCAGCCCGTTCTTGCGGGAACTGAGTACGCCGTGACGTCAGCACGCCACTCCATCCGACGAGCTTCATGAAGACTCTGGTACCCCCAGGACGACAGCAGTGTGACGAAACGTATTGCGTGGAATGATGTGCTGACGTCACCACATATGCAATTCCCGGAGGGACAGGCTGCTACACAAAGCCAGCTGTCTTGTACATTTTATGCATGTTTAAAGTGTCTGTCTGTAAGTGTAACTATTTTTCATGGAAAACATGTCTAAAGGACTTTATGCTATGGCAGGTTTTATCTTTTTTTTTGGGGATCTTATATGATTGAGTCCTCTTAAAAGTGGTGGATTTTGCTTTTTTATCTAAATTATCTTTAATTGCAAGTCCCCCTGGATGGAGAGAGAGGCCCTGGCTAGGTTTTTGAGCCACAAGCTATATTGACCTTCTGTAATAGGGGGGGTCACCATTAGTTGGTAAGCGAGCACTTTATAAGGTGGAGGTGTTAACTCGGGATCACCCACTTTTTCTGGGGATGGATGGTGCACTGACCGTTTGAAGCACTTGTTCACAATTGGGCTTTCAGAATGGGCTCTCTACCGTGATGCAATCTCACTGTAATCTGTGAAAAAAAGAAAAGGGGCCATTGAAATTAATGAGATTTGTCTTGTTGGGCGTTTTTAAAGCTGAGGCTTAGAACAGAAAATCACCCAAAAATGTCTAGATGTGAACAGAGCCTTAAAGTGAAATGGTTTTCAGACTATAAACATTCAAAAAATGAGCTCTAAAAAAAAAAAGTCCTCACTGACCTCTGCTTCTGGCAGTGCTGTGGAGCAATTCATCCTCAAAATTCACAGCAGAAGCACTGAAGTTTTCCAAGTTATTAGTCTTGGCTCTTCAGCTCACTTGTTCCCCAATCCCAGCAGTGACTTGGCAGTCTCTAATCTAAACACAGAGCAGAAACTCCAGGAAGAGGAACAGGGTGAGCTGAGTTGCGGAAACAACTTATTTGTGGGATTCTGTGAGATGACCAGGGAGGGGTAAAAACAGGCGGTTGAGCCCCTGACTGCCCACCCACCTAAAACCTATCATACAGCTAGAGCAGGCTGTACACTGCTGCCGTTGTCCCGACTCCAGCAAATTTATTGCGGCTTGTTGAGTTGATAAGCAACTCGACCGTGAAACTCGACCATTCAGGTCAGCGAGCCTGCGGCGCACATACCAGCCAAAAGCGAGATGTTCCTTTCATGAGAAACTGCTTTACTATGTGCATTTTATTTTACTTTTTAACACAAGCTATACAAGTAGAAATTACCTCCGTATTAGCCACTGTCAGTCACTGTACAGCAGATCTCATACTGACAGAGAAGCAGCACAAAGAGCTAATCAGGTCATGTGCGAACAAAAAGCACGCTGATAGTACAAGAAAGCAAAGTGACAGAGATGAGCTCATCAGTCAGCTGCTTTTCTTTTTACCTTCGAGCCACACACTAGGGGCAGATCCATGATGACCTGGGCTCAGAAAAAAAAAGGCTTGAATGATGCTGGTCATCAGACGGGGGACATTTAGTGGCAGAAAAAAAGTACTGCGGGAATACTGGACCAGAGGCGGCTGGTGCTCAAAATTTTTGGTGGGGGCGCAAACAGAAAAATGACTGACCAGCAAGCCCCCATCAATGCAGAGTGCCACAGCGTGCCCTTAATGAATGCAGAGTGCCACAGCGTGCCCCCAATCAATGCAGAGTGCCACAGCGTGCCCCCAATCAATGCAGAGTACCACAGCGTGCCCCCATCAATGCACAGTGCCACAGTGTGCCCCCAATCAATGCACAGTGCCACAGTGTGCCCCCAATCAATGCACAGTGCCACAGTGTTCCCCCAATCAATGCACAGTGACCACAGTGTGCAGAGAGACCAGCACCTACCTGATCCGGCGGCGGCTTCTCCTCAGTCCTGCGTGTCTCCCGAGTCCTCCTCCTCCTCGGCCAATGGCAAACGTTCGCCTTTCGGCCAATCAGGAAATGTGTCTCAGACCCGCTTAATGATTGGCCAGGAGGAGGACCCGTGTGACAATAGCGAATTTTCATTCGCTGATTTCACACAATGGATGGGCTCGGGGCACACTGCTCTGCGCCCTGGGTCCACCCTTTTCTGAAGCCTATTAGAGCCTCTGGCTCTAATCACGTGCTTTAGGGAAAAAAAACCCCATTGAACTCCATGCGTCCGGCGCCCCTACATGTAGATTAGAGGGCCAGGCGCATGGATAGGGGGGGCGTCGCCCCTGCGCCCCTAACACACCGGCCGCCACTGTACTGGATGGATGGTAAACATTGCGGTAAAAGGCTGGTTCTGATTTTTTTTTTATCCTTTATCTGACTTTTCACTGTTATCTTGTTATTTTTGGCTGAAGTTTAATAAGTGGAGGATGGTATTCACATATACCAAGTACCCTGCCCAGTGTGAAGACAACTAAAGGTAGGTGCAAGTACCTCCAGGTGTTTACGTTTAAACCAGACTGACCGATCACTGGGGTACATTTTTGGTTTAATCGCATGTGCGGATGTTTTACTTTCAAGATTTCCAAGTCTTTCAGATGGTTCCAAGGTGCCTTTTGTTGACATTGGGAGAAAAAAATGACATGACTTGGTTGCAAAACTTGATCCAATGGTCATACATATTTATTACTATTATGTACAAGAATTAATGAATTTTTATGAAGGTTTCAAATATGGAAGTGAAAGGTTTCTTTTACATGTAGTTTAGTTTTATAAATAAATGAGGTAACTGTTTTTTCAGGACATTTTTCATGTTATATTTGGCATAAATTTCAAATCTGGTCCTCGTTAGCAATTCCATTTTTTTTATTTGTCATATGTGGTATACAACTATAGATTTTTAGTTGTTTGCTATTGTGGCAAAAACTGTAAAATGCTAATTTTGGCATACCTTCCAAAGAGCCATCAGCTAAGATTTCGGCTGAACTCCCTTCGGCCTCAACATGCGGAAATCTGTCACATGACAGCAGGCTACCAATCAGCTGTGGCTTGAGATTCCCAATCAGCTGTGGCCATTGGATCCCCTGTCCAGCAGCTGCACATATTAGAGGTGTAGGAATGCTGGTGTCATCATTGACAAAATATGGCCACACAGCCAATATTTGGACAATGTCCATGCCAGATATGGCCACATTAGGTAAATGATGTCTCCAGCATCTCCACACCCTTTGTTACATGCAGCTCTGGGGTGGCTGATTGCTACAGCAGCACGTTGTCATGTAACAGTTTTCTACGGGTTTGGGCCAAACTCAGAATCTTAGCTAATCCTTACTTACAATCTTTCATCCTTAGGTGGAAAAGCCCTGACTTTGAGATCAAGGTTTTTGAGCTTCAATGAAAATACGGGAAGTCTCAACGAAACATGATCATTTCTAGGGTCAGATTAAGCAAAAAGGAAGCAGGATATAGGGGGCTAAGCAGGGCAGTCAGCCATGATAGTATTATCCAATCACCTCCCAATGCTTTATATTGGCAGGTTTCTCTTTATACCAGTACAAATTTATATTGGCAGGTTTCTCTTTATGCCAGTACAAATTGGAGATGGTGAGTTGTTCTGGTAAAAAAATACTCCAAAGAATCTGCTCCCTAGACTGAAGTCCATGGAGTCAGGTACCACTCACAATGTGGACATAAACGTTGTGATTACCAATTTTTTGAACGATCAAACCAAGAGCAAGAACCAGATAATCAAAAATGTATTGACCCATTTTCGCTGGAACATATGAACCATACAACAAAATAGAAATATTGATCAAAACATTGACCGAGCAGGTGAAAATGTGCATTGCTTATTACTCTGCACCAACATCAACTGCAAACTATGGTTCAAAAAAGGAGAAATTATCAAATTTTTTTTTACAACTGGCACAAAAATCCACCATAGCTAATTGACATTTAAAGGTTGCCAGTGCCACCTGGCAAAAGTGGAATTTGCTCAAGTGCAAGCATCAGTCCCAGTGGGCCATTCTTGTCAGATTCATTACTTGTTGCCAGCTTTGGTCATAGCGGTGGTAACGGCCATAGAAATTTTCATGTGCGTCCATCAGTAAACATGAGATTGAGCAAACCAGATGTAGGTTTTAAAGTGTGGCCCAACATTCTGATTATATATTGGGGGGGGGGGGGAATAATTCTCGATATCACTTCCCATAATTTTAGCATTATTCTGTTATCGGAGTTGGATAAAGTGTTCTTTTATATTGTAATGTGCAAGATTGTAGCTCTAGATTTCTTATTGCTTTTCCAGATTATTCACCAAACCGTGTGAGCAAAAAGTGGATTTTTTTTAATGTTGAACTCTGGCCTGTCATGAACTTTCTGCAGAAAACTCCAAAAGAAATCCATAAATGTACGATGCAAACAGCGAGTGACAAGTGCCCATCATACTCAACTGGAAAGAAGTGATGTGCAAGGGAATTTTGAGCTTGAAGATCTGGGAGGCATCCAACAGTGTCAACTCCTGAAATGTTGGATCATGTTTATAACCTCATTTTGATAGATTGGTGAATCTCTAATTAAACAGTTACTGAATCTCAAATGAAACAATCACTGAGACATTCATATCCTGGGAATGCATTGGGTTTATAATTCATGAACAGTTGGGTATGCAAGAGCTGTCAGCCAAGTGGACGCCAAAGTGATTAACCTCCAAGTTGAGTTTGCAGCATTTTGCAAAACACTAATATTACTTAAAGTCATATTTTTTTGGAATCCCCATTGGTGGATCACCATTAATGAAATATGATTACACCACTATGATCCAGAGACCATGGAGAAAAATGGTTACACTACTATGATGAAGAGACCATGGTCACCATGATCCCGAGACCATGGAGAAAAATGGTTACACTACTATGATGAAGAGACCATGGTCACCATGATCCCGAGACCATGGAGAAAAATGGTTACACTACTATGATGAAGAGACCATGGTCACCATGATCCCGAGACCATGGAGAAAAATGGTTACACTACTATAATGAAGAGACTATGGTCACCATGATCCCGAGACCATGGAGAAAAATGGTTACACTACTATGATGAGAGACCATGGTTACCATGATCCCGAGACCAAGGAGAAAAAAATGGATTTTTGTAAGATCTTACCGTAAAATCCTTTTCTCTTAAGCTCATTGACAGACGTAGTCTTCTTGATTCTCAAGAGCTGGGTTATGTTGTCTCCGCAGGAGTAGGACTAGGCAGAAAGACAAAACGTTCTGGCTCCACCCTAGGGGCAGTCCCTGAGGGTATATCCTCCCTCTCTCTGCTACAGGGAATCAGTTCTGTTTTAAAGCAGTACAGAGAATTTAACCCAACCCAACTCAATGATAGAGGGGCGGGTACTACGTCTGTCAATGAGCTTAAGAGAAAAGGATTTTACGGTAAGATCTTACAAAAATCCATTTTTCTCTATCGCTCATTGACAGACGTAGTCTTCTTGATTCTCAAGAGCTGGGACATCCAGAAGCAGTGCCACAAAATGAGGGGTGGGATTGACAGAATCAAAATCCAATCTAGAAGGCCCAACCGGAGCCAACCAGAAGTATCAAAGGACTCATCGAGTAAACAGATGAGACCTACCCCACAAATCCTCGAGGTAGACCAACAGTCTCCTCAAACAGTGGCCTGCAGGAACCTTGCAGCCAGAAGAGGCATCTGACGATGCCATCACATAAACCTTATACAATATTGTAAAGGTATGAACCGACTACTAAACAGTCGCCTTGAAAACCTGAACCACTGACGCCTGATGGCGGAAGGTCCAGGAAACTCTAAGCGCCCGAGTAGAATGCGCCTTAACAGGGAACGGGGGATCCCGACCCTTAGATAAAATAAGCCTATACCACCGTCTGTCTGATCCATCTAAAGATGGTCGCAGCAGAACAGGCAACCCCTTCTTAGGGCCATCCGTGATCACAAACAGTGAATCCGTCTTACAAATTGAATCCGTAGTATTCAAGTATATCCTGATCGCCCGAACTACATCCAAGGAATGCCATGCAAATTCTCGAGGATGATTGGGCTAAGGACATAGGAAGGACAATACACTGTCCTTAATCAATGAAACTTTGAAACCACCTTAGAAGGAAGGATGGATTCGGATGAAGAACAACCTTATCCCTATGAACCACCAGATCTGGGGAACAACAGGATAATGCAGCCAGTTCTGACACCCTGCGTGCAGAAGTGATAGCCACCAAGAAGACCACCTTCTGGGATAAAGTAAGCAAGGGAATCTCCCTGATATTTTCAAAGGGAGGTGTCTGAAGAACCGACAGCACCAAATTAAGATCCCAGGATGGTAACGGCGCGTGCACTGGCAGAGCCAGGTGTCGCACCCCCTGGATGAAATTCCGCACCAAGGAATGAGTAGACAAAAGCTTCTGAAAGAAGATAGCAAATGCTGAAACCAGACCCTTGATAACACTCAAGGCCAGCTTCTGCTCAACTCCCTGTTGCAGAAAGCCAATATTCGGACTACCGAATAAAGATGTAGATGGAACCCAAGGGATTCACATCACACAATATAAGACTTCCATGTATGATGATAATCTTTCTGGAAGTCGCTTTCCTTGTTTTAACTAGAGTAGGAATAACTGAAGCTGACAATCCCTTGTCCTTCAGCACCTGGGTCTCAATAACCAGGCCGTTAAAAACCAGCGATCGTAAAGCAGGATGGAAGATCGTTCCCTGAGACAGTAGATCCTTCCTGAGAGGAAGTCTCCACGGGACGTCCGCCATCAGTCTGACCAAGTCGGCGTAACAAGCTCGACGAGGCCAATCCGGAGCTGCCAGGATTACTGGAATTCCTTCCTCCTCTATCCTGCGAAGAAGTCTTGGCAGTAACCCAAGAGGAGGGAAGGCATACATTAGCTGGTATTGCCCCCACGGGGCGATCAGTGCGTCTGCGGTTTCTGCTAGAGGATCGCGGGAGCGAGCCACGAATCTCTGAACTTTCCTGTTGAATTGAGATGCCAACAGATCCATATCCGGGGTGCCCCATCGTAGGCACAACTGGTGGAAAACGTCTGGATGGAGGGACCATTCCCCCTGATCCAGAGTCTGACGGCTGAGATAATCTGCCTGCCAATTTTCCACCCCCGGAATGAACACCGCAGAGATTGCTGGAACAAATCGTTCCGCCCAGCGAAGAATGCAAGCCACTTCTTTGGCCGCTCGGACACTCTTGGTGCCCCCCTGGTGATTGACATAAGCAACGGCCGTGGCGTTGTCCGACTGGATCCGAACCGGGCTGCCCTGGAGCTGCTCGGTCCAGTGAATCAGACAAAGTCTGATCGCTCTTAGTTCCAATACATTTATCGGTAACCTGGATTCTTCCGGGGACCAAAGTCCCTGGACAGATAACTGACCGAGAATTCCTCCCCATCCGGATAGACTGGCATCCGTGGTCACTGTCGTCCAATATATTGGCAGAAATGACTTTCCCTGGCTGAGCATCGGAGACCGAAGCCACCAGACCAGAGACTCTCTGGTCTGTTTGCTCAATCGGATCTGATTGTCCAGGGATTCCGGATTCCGATTCCATCTGAGAGGAATCTCTTGCTGAAGAATTCGGGTATGGGACTGGGCAAATGGGACTGCTTCGAAGGAAGCCACCATCAACCCCAGACCCCTCATGCAAGTCCGAAGGGAAGACCAGCTGTTGGTGGACTGCTGATTGAATCTTTCGGAGTTTCCCTACCGGAAGAAAAACTCTTGTCCTGACTGTGTCTAGAATTAGACCCAGATATTCGAGCCTCTGGTTGGGAACCAGAAATGACTTTTGCTGGTTCACCAGCCACCCGAATTCCTGTAAAGAAATCATAGTAATTTCTACGTCTTGTAGCAAGGTCTGAGGAGACTCTGCATGAAGCAGAAGATCGTCTAGGTAACCTAGAATCGATATGCCTCTTTGGCGCAGAAGTGCCAACATTGGGGCCAACACCTTCGTGAAGACCCGCTGAGCCGTGGCGAGACCGAAAGGTAACGCCACAAACTGATAGTGGTTCTCTTCTACGGAAAAACGTAGAAACCGCTGATGTCCTGCGAAAATGGGAATGTGAAGATATGCGTCCTAGATGTCTATGGACGCTAGGACATCCCCTGGATGCAGAAAGGCTGCTACTGTGCGAATGGACTCCATTCTGAATCTTCTTATGAAGACAAAAGAATTGAGTGCCCTTAAGTCCAGAATTGGACGCACTTTGCCCTCTTATTGTAAATAGGTTTGAATAAAACCCTTGAAACCGTTCTGTCCAAGGAACGTGGACTACCACTCCTTGTTGTAGTAAATCTGTGACTGCTCTCCGCAGATCTTCTAAACGATCTGAGGATAGTCGGATATTGGAAGGGAAGAATCGCACCGGTGGGAGAGATCGAAACTCGATCTTGTACCCTGACCTTATGACTTTGCAGACCCATTTGTCCGGGATTCTGGAAAGCCATGGATCCGGGACCCGGCGAAGACGTCCCCCCACCCCAGTTATGGGTGGGGGCGCACCTTCAGGCTTTGGACGGTTTATCTTCAGGTCTGGAGGGGGCGGGCTTTTGCTTGCCCGACCAATGACCCCTGACGCCTCCTGCAGGAGCTTTGGAGGACTTCGTTTTTTTCACCCGCGGGACGAAAAAACCTCTTGTGAGCAGAAAAAGAAGGCCCTCGTCTTTGACGAGTTCCTCTACCTTTAAAATTTTGCGGTAAAAAGGTGCTCTTTCCACCCGTGAGATCCTTAATGATCTCATCTAAGTTGGCTCCAAATAGACGCTCTCCTAAAAAGGGGATATTAGCCAATGCTTTTTTGGAACCTTGGTCGGCTAACCAACCTTTTAGCCACAGTATACGCCTGAGAACCACTGCTGAGACTGATGCTCGCGCCAATAATGGAGTGGCAGCTAACGCCGCATCACACACAAACTGTAACCCCGGTATCATTTGTTCCAACAAATCTGATACCGCCTGAGGGACCTCTTGTAAGTCCCGGCGTAACCACTAGGTCCATTCAGTTACAGCCTGCGAAAACAGACCAATAGCTATTATAGGTCTGAAAGCTGATCCAATCAAGGCAAACATGGTGCGAGACATAGCTTCTATCTTGCGATCCACTGGATCTTTAAAGACGGAGCGTCTTCTAAAGGAATAACCGTGGCTTTATTCAATCTAGCAATTGGTGAATCCACCACAGGTGGTTCTGTCCATTTCTTAATGAGGGTTTCCTCAAACGGATAACGCCTGTCAATGCGTTTAGAAATAGTAGAAATGCGTTTTGGCAGACTCCATTCTTCTTTGATTGGATTGCCAAAACATTTGGGCAATGGAAAAACCTTCGCCACTAGATGCGTTTTTAGACCCAAAAGGAATCTCAGTTTCAGCTATTTCTGACGGAATACCCTGTAATCTTAAGGTCTCTTGAACAGATATCATGAGTGCGTTTACCAACGCTTCCTCTCTGGCTATGGCTGATGCCGAAACATCCTCCTCACTGTCTGAAAAGACAGTACACGAGACACCAATACCAGATGAAGTACCTGCAACTGCAGAAATAGGCTCAGAGTCTGAATCCGAGGTTTCAGATAATAAGGGGTTAGGCGGGGGTCGCTTACTTGCGCCCTGTCCCTGACAAGCCACTTCCACCCGGGACACAAGCTACCATAATAGCGGACAATGATTTAATCGTCAGTGGGGTGCTGGAGGATCCTGCAGACCCCTCGAGGGGATCCGGAGGAGATACATGAGTGGCAGGGTCCATGTTAATTCAGGACACCTTTGCCAGAAAACACAAAAAAAAACTTTTTTTTTTTTTTTTTTTTTTTAAATTTTTTTTTTTTTTTTTTTTTTTTTTATGTGTCTCCCCCTAGCGCAATAGCGCCCCTCAGAGTACCTGCTTCTCGATCCCACAGAGAGAGAGAGGGACCCCCAAGGCTCACCAACCGATGCAGTGAAGTTTCCAACCAACTGCAGTCAGCGTCTGTCTTTACAGACTGGAAGGAGCTGTTGCTTTTTCCCGGGTAGAAGGACGTGGCTCCGCCCCCTGTGTACGCCTTCCGGCGTTTCCCAGCTCTCCACGAGGTAGCTGGGCTCACAAAACATGGCCGCCCCCATAGAAGAGACATAAGACTCCAAAAACATGGCGGCCGGCGTGACCTGAGGACATACATGCATTCGGTCTACGGCAAAATGGCGGCGGACCGCCGAAATCGTTTTCCCAGCACATCCACCTGCATCTCTGCTAAGAGGCGATATATGGATCTACAGAAGATACACTACACATAAGGTAGGATTATACCTCCTATGTCTGCTGTAATGTTACAGTCTGCTGGGTAGAGTGTTAGCTCTTAAACCAAGTCCACTTCCCACAAACACATGCTGTATTACAAGGGGGACTTGTAAGTATCAGATATATACTGACCATATATGGAGGGGCCCATAATACATACTGCCTCATAACGAGGAAAAAAGGGAACGTTTACTCACCATACCGAACCGACAGGCACCCTCTCTTCACAATACCCTCTCCACCGGGGTGGGGGTTTGTGGACGCCTCGACTCTCTGGTACCTGGCGTCCAAGCGAGACTTTTAACTCGCAAAGTCAGTCCCTTCACTGGGACTCCGTCGCGGCCGACTCATCGCGGAGCTCTGGTCTGCACGCGCTCGTAGGCAGAAACCGGGGTGACCACTGGATCTCAACATCCAGCCCGTCGCCCGGCCCCGCATACTTACTTGAATATGTCGCGGCCGACCAAGCGCAATGCCATGGTCTGCGCGCGCTCGTAGGCCGGCTGGGGTGACCACAAGTGTCGCCCAGTCCGGCATTTTTGCTTGAAGATCTCACAGGAAAAAAACACTGGAGAAAACTACCTAAAAAATGTCTTTTTCTTAAAGAAAAAAAGTCTTGCCAGGACCAAAAGATCCCAGCAAGGAACTTAGGTCCTTACTCCTGACTAGACAGAAAAAAACTGATTCCCTGTAGCAGAGAGAGGGAGGATATACCCTCAGGGACTGCCCCTAGGGTGGAGCCAGAACGTTTTGTCTTTCTGCCTAGTCCTACTCCTGCGGAGACAACATAACCCAGCTCTTGAGAATCAAGAAGACTACGTCTGTCAATGAGCGATAGAGAAATGGTTACACTACTATGATGAAGAGACCATGGTTATCATGATCCAGAGACCATGTAGAAACATAGTTACACCACTATGATGCAGAGGCCACGGAGGCCATGGTCACTATGATCCAGAGAACTTGGAGAAACATAGTTACACCACTGTTTGATCCAGAGATCATTGTCGGTGTGATCCAGAGACCTTGGAGAAACATAGTTGCGTCGCTTTGATCCAGAGACCATTGTCGATATGATCCAGAGATCATGGAGAAACATGGCTGCACCACTATGATCCAGAGACCATAAAGACAATATAATCCAAGATCGTAAAACTGGTCTTTGGACAAATACAAGACCCAAGTGTCAGCATGAAAGGTTATCATCATGTTTTCTTTAGAATAAGGAAGTTTGCTTATAAACAATGGTATAGAGCAAACATTTGTAGAATCCCACAGCATCTAATTCGATTTCAATAGTTACTATACATAAATGATGAACTATTCCATAAACCATAAAACATTATCACGGTTATGCTGTGGTTTCTTTTCACCCAGCATGAAAACAAAGAAAAATAGGCAGCCCAGTCAAGTTGCTTAATCAGCAAATCTCTCATAACAATGAAAGATGGTTTCTGATTGGTGGCTGTGAAGAATGGCACTTTGCTGAATAAAGGCAACATTCTGAAACCGTCCTGCATAAATGATCTTTTATTTAATCAGAGCCAGCCAGACAGGCTGAGGTAATGTAACATATTGTTTTTACCATTCAACCATCAGAAGTGCAGGAGTTAACTGGATGTGTTCCTTGCAGCAGCCCCACCACAGCCAGACTGGGTACCCTGTCTTTCCACTGGACGAGCTATGAGGTAATGCAAGGTATATGGAAAAGACATTCTGTTTTATGCACAGCACTTAGCTGCTAAAGCTCTAGAAATGCACCTCACAGCAACCATACTCAAAATTCTGAAGCCTGAACCCCCTGATCCTGCCAGATCCATGAACAACATGACATCCAAGTAGACACTTTAATCCCAGATCTATGCAATCAGCGGTGCTAATGGAAGTTTATGCCATGCATGTATGTTCTCATATAAATGTTTTTCCATCAGATAGTTAAGTGGCAGAGACATCAACATGGAACAAAATACGCCAAGTAGGATTACATCTTCCAATGAAGACATTGGTTTAGCTTTGGGTTATAAATTAGTATGAAACGGGTATTTCTTAAAAATGTAATAGGAACCCATCCAAGCTCTACATATATGTGCCCAGCAGAATGCATGCCAAAGGCCAGTTGATGCTAACATTTTGTTTTTTTTCACACCCTCTTCCCACCAAGCAAAATAGTGAATGAGTCTTGATTTGTCCCAATTGGCCTCACTGATCTGAAAGGGGGCCTTTCAAATATTGTGGAACGTAGAAAAACTGAATGTGATAAAAAAAACATGTGAATCGTCACCAAGGGGCTGCATGCAGAGTTCCAGGGTATTTGGCATGCAGCTGCCCCTGAGGAAGTCGCACGCAGATGACAAAATGTGTAGAGCAGGGCTTCCATCAGATAGTTAAGTGGCAGAGACATCAACATGGAACAAAACACGCTAAGAAATCCATCTTCCAATGTAGACATTGGTTTAGCTTTGGGTTATAAATTAGTATGACACGGGTATTTCTTAAAAATGTAATAGGAACCCATCCAAGCTCTACATATACGTGCCCAGCAGAATGCATGCCAAAGGCCAGTTGATGCTAACATTTTGTTTTTTTTCACACCCTCTTCCCAACCACCAAAATAGTGAATGAGTCTTGATTTGTCCCAGTTGGCCTCACTGATCTGCAAGGGGGCCTTTCAAATATTGTGGAACGTAGAAAGACTGAATGTGACAAAAAAACGTGTAAATCTTCACCAAGGTGCTGCATGCAGAGTTCCAGGGTATTTGGCATGCAGCTGCCCCTGAGGAAGTCGCACGTAGATGACAAAACGTGTAGAGCAGGGCTTCCAGTGACGTCACTTCTGCTTTTTGGAAACACCAACTGCTACACGCGTGACACACAATGGAAAGGCGTTATTTGACTTCTTTTACTATAGATGTCAACAACATCTAGAGACTGCAGTGTCTGTGTTTTCCTAAAAACACGGAAAGAAGAACGCAACATGACTGGGCAGAATGAATGTTGATCATTTTTGACTGATAGTTTATGCACAAGAGCACTTTTATTCATGTGTAATATACATTGGATTGGATTTATGTTAATCTGGTAGCACTGCCTTCATCTTAAATGAGTTTTAACTACATTCGGCATGAAGGGCTGTCTCAGACATTCGGCCCTTCGCTACAGGAGCCATAAGATAGGGTTCTGATGTGAAAAGGGGACAGTGTGGTCGGGGGACTCTGTGACTGAGGGGAATCTCATGTGATGAGGGAAATTTCATGTATACGCAGCCTCTGTTGTGATGGGGGGGGAGGCTCTCATGTTTAAGGGGGTGTCTGAAGTATAGGGTGGTCTCTCATGTGATGGAGGACTCTCAAATATAGGGGTATTTGGGGGTCCTCAGACATGAAAGGGGGGGGACCTCAGACGTGATCTCCGGAAAGAAGTTATTTTCATTAAGACAGTTGTGAGCATTCTCCCAGGCTCAAGAAACCCATGATTTTAAACTGAAGTGCTCTCCGACGTGAAGGGGGGGGGACCCCTGATGTAAAGGAGAGGGGGACCTCCGACGTGAAGTGGGGGGGTGATGCCCGATGCGTGAAGCGGGGGGTGATGTCCGACGTGACGCGGGGGTGATGTCCGACGTGACGCGGGGGTGGTGTCCGACGTGACGCGGGGGTGGTGTCCGACGTGACGCGGGGGTGGTGTCCGACGTGACGCGGGGGTGGTGTCCGACGTGACGCGGGGGTGGTGTCCGACGTGACGCGAGGGGTGATGTCCGACGTGACGCGGGGGGTGATGTCCGACGCGAGGAGGGGGTGATGTCCGACGCGAGGAGGGGGTGATGTCCGACGCGAGGAGGGGGTGATGTCCGACGCGAGGAGGGGGTGATGTCCGACGCGAGGAGGGGGTGATGTCCGACGTGAGGAGGGGGTGATGTCCGACGCGAGGCGGGGATGATGTCCAACGTGAAGGGTGGTGATATCCGATGTGAAGGGGGGGCCTCCGACGTAAAGAGGCATTCTCCCAGGCTCAAGATACCCATGATTAAACTGGGGTGACTTGAGATTTTACATGCATTTAAAGCAAACCCTGACATGAAAGGGTGGGACCTCAACCATGAAAGGGGGTGATCTCCGACGTGAAGGGGGGTTGATCTCCGACATGAAGGGTGGACCTCTGATGTGAAGCGGGGTGTGATCTTCACGTCATTAAGACTCAAGATTTTGCATTCGTTTAAAGGGGACCTCCGACGTGAAGTTAATTTAATCAAGACAGAAGTGTGTATGGTCCCAGGTTCAGGATACCCAAGATTTTAAACTGGGGTGCCATCGAGATTTTGCATACATTTAGAGGGTGCTCTGAATGAAAGAAAGGTTGAGAATCATAACCATAGAGAATAATGTGACCTCCATTGTCAGGATGGGGCTCGTAGGCTTGGGGTGGGAGTCATACATTTCAGTGGAGAGATCTGGACATTGTATATGCTGTTGTAATACACTTCGGACAACGTCATACACATATAAAATAAGGTTTTCCAATGAAATGAGTGCATTATATGTAATTAGCTCCCCACCCAGGTGGAATACAGCTGGTGTAGGACAGAGACCCGCTTGTTGTTCTTACCCTTGAGATCTGGTATTCCCATTTTTTTAAATAAAAAAGAAAAGATGAAGATCTCACGGGGAGTCCCTGCCAGCCGACTCCAGACATCCTTCCGGGGAGCTACGGATCATTGCTGAGATTCAGAATGACCCGACTTCCCCTCGTCTGACCAGCTCTATGACAGATCTGTCAAAACACTTTCTAACATCCTGCAAAATGACTCCAGTACAGACTCCGCCGTTCACTGAGGTCACAACACAGCTGGATCTACTGGAACTGAAATGTCACATTTACCTTAGACAGCCAGACTCCCAAAAAAAAAGAGTATTCTTATGTATAGCAAAGAGTGTATTTATGATCATTTACTGGGGCTATTTGTTCTGCAAAACTTCATGTATGTTCGATCTGTGAAAACAGCGGCAAAGACGAACGACATTAGGCTTTTTTCTCTCTGGGTCCAAAGTTTTTCATTCGTACAAATAAGAGTGAATCAGGAAGATGCTGCATTATGGTCACTAAATGGAACGTCTGAAATACTTAAGGTAGAACTACAAGAAAAACTTTTTTTTTTTTTTTTTCATTTTTGGATACAGTGAGAGAGGGTTATAACCCGTCAGATTTTTTTTTTTTTTTCAATTAAATTCATATATTTTTGATGTTTGATGTGTGTCTCCTTAAAGTACCGTGGGCCCTTATTTT
Organism: Pelophylax lessonae; assembly: GCF_965119305.1. Lineage (NCBI taxonomy): Eukaryota > Metazoa > Chordata > Amphibia > Anura > Ranidae > Pelophylax > Pelophylax lessonae. The sequence continues at coordinate 27,220,862 of NC_138771.1, read as the reverse complement.
TGTTTTTTGGCCCCTTTCAGATGGGCTTTCCAATCAGGTCTATCTGTCAGTTTTTCAGGCGGACCGGATCGGATTCTTTATGCATCCCTATAGAGCGGCGGATGGCAACAGTGACATCTCCGCTGACACCTCTGCTATTCGATCCGATCCTATCCGTGAAATCCAGATGGATGGAAACCCTATTTTCCATCCATCAGGAGGATCAGATTGGATGAAAACGGACAGGCGGTCCATTTTCATCCGATCTCCCATAGAGAGGAGCGGGGATCTGACAGTTGCTGAAAAGTAAGCGGAGATCGACCTGTCAACCGCCTTCTCAGCGGGGATTGGCGGATCAATCCCGGCTGAGCAAAACTGAGTCTGTCGGGCTGAAAGCCCATATGAAAGGACCCTTTGTGTACATTTTTGGGACTGAAACACAGCTTGATTCCACATACATTGGCCTGGTTCTTTTGTTTTTGTAGTGTGAACTAGAGATCGACCGATTATCGGCAAAGCCGATATATTGAGGGCCGATATGCACTTACCCCGATATAGCGGAATTGGCCCATGAGGTTATCAATATTGGTGATATTTTGGGAAAAATGGATTTTTGTAAGAACTTACCGTAAAATCCTTTTCTCTTAAGCTCATTGACAGACGTAGTCTTCTTGATTCTCAAGAGCTGGGTTATGTTGTCTCCGCAGGAGTAGGACTAGGCAGAATGACAAAACGTTCTGGCTCCACCTTAGGGGCAGTCCCTGAGGGTATATCCTCCCTCTCTCTGCTACAGGGAATCAGTTCTGTTTAAAGCAGTACAGAGAATTTAACCCAACCCAACTCAATGATAGAGGGGCGGGTACTACGTCTGTCAATGAGCTTAAGAGAAAAGGATTTTACGGTAAGTTCTTACAAAAATCCATTTTTCTCTATCGCTCATTGACAGACGTAGTCTTCTTGATTCTCAAGAGCTGGGACATCCAGAAGCAGTGCCACAAATGAGGGGTGGGATTGACAAAATCAAATCCAATCTAGAAGGCCCAACCGGTGCCAAACTAGAAGTTTTAAAGGCTCATTATAAACAAAGAATGAGGCTAAAGAAAAAATTTTCCAACGGAAAAAAACCCTCGAGGTAGACCACTGGTCTCCTCAAATTGCGGCCTGCAAAACCTTGCGGCCAAATGAGGCATCAGACGATGCCATTACATCAACTTTATAATGTTTAGAGAAGGTATGCACCGACGACCAGGTAGCCGCCTTGCACACCTGGACCACTGACGCCTGATGGCGAAAGGCCCATGACGCACTAAGTGCCCGAGTGGAGTGCGCCTTAACAGGGAACGGGGGCTCCCGACCCTTAATAGAATAAGCCTGCACTACCGTCTGTCTGATCCATCTGGAAATGGTCGCGGCAGATGCAGGCAACCCCTTTTTGGGTCCATCTGGGATCACAAAAAGTGAATCCGTCTTGCGAAACGAGTCTGTCGTTTTCAAGTATACCCTGATCGCCCGGACCACATCCAAGGAGTGCAAAGCAAATTCCCGAGGATGACTGGGCTTAGGACACAGGGAAGGTAATACAATTTCTTCATTCAGATGAAATTCTGAAACCACTTTTGGTAGGAAGGATGGATTCGGACGAAGAACCACCTTATCTCTATGAACCACCAGATATGGTGAACGACAAGATAATGCGGCCAGTTCTGACACCCTGCGTGCAGAAGTAATAGCCACCAAGAAGGCCACCTTCTGGGACAACGTGGGTAGAGGAATCTCCCTAATATCTTCAAAGGGAGGTTTCTGAAGAACCGACAACACTAAATTAAGATCCCAGGGGGGTAACGGCGCGTGCACTGGCGGAGCCAGATGTCGCACCCCCTGGATGAAATTCCGCACCAAGGAATGAGTAGCCAAAGGCTTCTGAAAGAAGATGGCTAATGCTGAGACCTGACCCTTGATAGTACTCAAGGCCAGTTTCTGCTCAACCCCTTGTTGCAGAAAAGCCAATATTCGACTAATCGAATAAGACCGAGGACGGAACCCCAAAGGTTCACACCATGCAATGTAGGACTTCCATGTGCGATGATAAATCTTTCTGGAAGTCGCTTTCCTTGCTTCAACTAGAGTAGGAATAACTGAAGCTGACAAACCTTTGTCCTTCAGCACCTGGGTCTCAATAGCCAGGCCGTTAAAGCCAGCGATCGTAAAGCAGGATGGAAGATCGGTCCCTGAGACAGTAGATCCTCCCTGAGAGGAAGTCTCCATGGGACGTCCGCCACCAGTCTGACCATGTCGGCGTACCAAGCTCGACGAGGCCAGTCCGGAGCTACCAGAATTACTGGGATTCCTTCCTCCTCTACCCTGCGAAGAAGTCTTGGCAGTAACGCGAGAGGAGGGAAGGCATATATTAGCTGGTATTGCCCCCACGGGGCGATCAGTACATCTGCGGTTTCTGCTAGAGGATCGCGGGAACGAGCCACGAATCTCTGAACTTTCCTGTTGAATCGTGATGCCAACAGATCCACATCCGGGGTGCCCCACCGTAGGCACAACTGGTGGAAAACATCTGGATGGAGGGACCATTCCCCCTGATCCAGGGTCTGACGGCTGAGATAATCTGCCTGCCAATTCTCCACCCCCGGAATGAACACCGCAGAGATTGCTGGAACAAATCGTTCCGCCCAGCGAAGAATGCAAGCCACTTCTTTGGCCGCTCGGACACTCTTGGTGCCCCCCTGATGATTGACATAAGCCACGGCCGTGGCATTGTCCGACTGGATCCGAACCGGGCTGCCCTGGAGCTGCTCGGTCCAGTGAATCAGACAAAGTCTGATCGCTCTCAGTTCCAATACATTTATCGGTAACCTGGATTCTTCCGGGGACCAAAGTCCCTGGACAGATAACTGACCAAGAATTCCTCCCCATCCGGATAGACTGGCATCCGTGGTCACTATCGTCCAATATATTGGCAGAAATGACTTTCCCTGGCTGAGCATTGGAGACCGAAGCCACCAAACCAGAGACTCTCTGGTCTGTTTGCTCAATCGTATCTGATTGTCCAGGGATTCCGGATTCCGATTCCATCTGAGAAGAATCTCTTGCTGAAGAATTCGGGTATGGGACTGGGCAAATGGGACTGCTTCGAATGAAGCCACCATCAACCCCAGAACCCTCATGCAAGTCCGAAGGGAAGACCAGCTGTTGAACAGTAACAACTGGACTGCTGATTTAATCTTTCGGAGTTTCCCTACCGGAAGGAAAACTCTTGTCCTGACTGTGTCTAGAATTAGACCCAGATATTCGAGCCTCTGGGTGGGAACCAGAAATGACTTTTGCTGGTTCACCAGCCACCCGAATTCCTGTAAAGAAATCATAGTAATTTCTATGTTTTGTAGCAAGGTCTGAGGAGACTCTGCATGAAGCAGAAGATCGTCTAGGTAACCTAGAATCGATATACCTCTTTGGCGCAGAAGTGCCAACATTGGGGCCAACACCTTTGTGAAGACCCGCGGAGCCGTGGCGAGACCGAAAGGTAACGCCACAAACTGATAGTGGTTCTCCTCTACGGAAAAGCGTAGAAAACGCTGATGTCCTGCGAAAATGGGAATGTGAAGATAGGCGTCCTTGATGTCTATGGACGCTAGGACATCCCCTGGATGCAGGAAGGCTGCTACCGTGCGAATGGACTCCATTCTGAATCTTCTTATGTTGACGAAAGAATTGAGTGCTCTTAAGTCCAGAATTGGACGCACTTTGCCCTCTTTCCTGGGTATTGTAAACAGGTTTGAATAAAACCCTTGAAACCGTTCTGTCCAAGGAACGTGGACTACCACTCCTTGTTGTAGTAGATCTGTGACTGCTCTCCGCAGATCTTCTAAACGATCCGGGGATAGTCGGATATTGGAAGGGAAGAATCGCGCCGGTGGGAGAGATCGAAACTCGATCTTGTACCCTGACTTTATGACTTCGCAAACCCATTTGTCCGGGATTCTGGAAAGCCATGGATCCGGGAACCGGCGAAGACGTCCCCCCACCCCAGTTATGGGTGGGGGCGCACCTTCAGGCTTTGGACGGTTTATCTTCAGGTCTGGAGGGGGCGGGCTTTTGCTTGCCCGACCAACGACCCCTGACGCCTCCTGTAGGAGCTTTGGAGGACTTAGTTTTTTCACCCGCTGGACGAAAAAACCTCTTGTGAGCAGAAAAAGAAGGCCCTCGTCTTTGACGAGTTCCTCTACCTTTAAAATTTTGCGGTAAAAAGGTGCTTTTTCCACCGGTGAGATCCTTAATGATCTCATCTAAGTTGGCTCCAAATAGACGCTCTCCTGAAAAGGGGATATTAGCCAATGCTTTTTTGGAACCTTGGTCGGCTAACCAACCTTTTAGCCACAGTGTACGCCTGAGAACCACTGCTGAGACTGATGCTCGCGCCATTAATGGAGTGGCGTCTAACGCCGCATCACATACAAACTGTAACCCCTGTATCATTTGTTCCAACAAATCTGATACCGCCTGAGGGACTTCTTCTAAGTCCCGGCGTAACCACTTGGTCCATTCAGTTACAGCCTGCGAAACCAGACCAATAGCAATTATTGGTCTGAAAGCTGATCCAATCAAGGAAAACATGGTGCGAGACATAGCTTCTATCTTGCGATCCACTGGATCTTTAAAAGACGGAGCGTCTTCTAAAGGAATAACCGTGGCTTTATTCAATCTAGCAATAGGTGAATCCACCACAGGTGGTTCTGTCCATTTCTTAATAAGGGTTTCCTCAAACGGATAACGCCTGTCAATGCGTTTAGAAATATTAAAAGTGCGTTTTGGCAGACGCCATTCTTCTTCGATTGGATTGCCAAAACATTTGGGCAATGGAAAAACCTTCGCCATTTTGATGCGTTTTTTAGTCCCAAAAGGGATCTCAGTTTCAGCTATTTCTGATGGAATACCCTGTAACCTTAAAGTCTCTTGAACAGATACAATGAGTGCGTTTACCAACGCTTCCTCTCGGGCTATGGCGGATGCCGAAACATCCTCCTCACTGTCTGAAGAGACAGGACCCGAGACACCAATACCAGATGAAGTACCTGCAACTGCAGAAATAGGCTCAGAGTCTGAATCCGAAGTTTCAGATAATAAGGGGTTAGGCGGGGGTCGCTTTCTTGCGCCCTGTCCCTGACAAGCCACTTCCACCCGGGACACAAAAGTTTCCATAATAGCTGACAAAGATTCAATTGTCAATGGGGTGCTGGAGGATCCCGCAGACCCCTCGAGGGGATCCGGAGGAGATACATGAGTGGCAGGGTCCATGTTAATACAGGACACCTTTGCCAGCAAAAACAAAAAAACTTTTTCTTTTTTTTTTTTTTTTTTTTCGTGTGTCTCCCCCTAGCGCAATAGCGCCCCTCAGAGTACCTGCTTCTCGATCCCAGAGAGAGAGAGAGGGACCCCCAAGGCTCACCAACCGATGCAGTGCAGTTTCCAACAAACTGCAGTCAGCGTCTGTCTTACACAGACTGGAAGGAGCTGTTTGCTTTTTCCCGGGCAGAAGGCGTGGCTCCGCCCCCTGTGTACGCCTTCCGGCGTTCCCAGCCCTCCACGAGGTAGCTGGGCTCACAAAACATGGCCGCCCCCATAGAAGAGACATAAGACTCCAAAAACATGGCGGCCGGCGTGACCTGAGGACATACATGCTTTCGGTCTACGGCAAAATGGCGGCGGACCGCCGATATCGTCTTCCCAGCACATCCACCTGCACTCTGCTAAGAGGTGACATATGGATCTACAGAGATACACTGCACATAAGGTAGGATTATACCTCCTATGTCTGCTGTAATGTTACAGTCTGCTGGGTAGAGTGTTAGCTCTTGAACCAAGTCCACTTCCCACAAACACATGCTGTATTACAAGGGGGACTTGTAAGTATCAGATATATACTGACCATATATGGAGGGGCCCATAATATATACTGCCTCATAATGAGGAAAAAAAGGGAACGTTTACTCACCATACCGAACCGACAGGCACCCTCTCTTCACAATACCCTCTCCACCGGGGTGGGGGTTTGTGGACGCCTCGACTCTCTGGTACCTGGCGTCCAAGCGAGCTTTTAACTCGCAAAGTCAGTCCCTTTACTGGGACTCCGTCGCGGCCGACTCAGCGCACTGGTCTGCACGCGCTCTTAGGCAGAAACCGGGGTGACCACTGGATCTCAACATCCAGCCCGTCGCCCGGCCCCGCATACTTACTTGAATATGTCGCGGCCGACCAAGCGCAATGCCATGGTCTGCACGCGCTCGTAGGCCGGCTGGGGTGACCACAAGTGTCGCCCAGTCCGGCATTTTTGCTTGAAGATCTCACAGGAAAAAAACACTGGAGAAAACTACCTAAAAAATGTCTTTTTCTTAAAGAAAAAAAGTCTTGCCAGGACCAAAAGATCCCAGCAAGGAACTTAGGTCCTTACTCCTGACTAGACAGAAAAAAAACTGATTCCCTGTAGCAGAGAGAGGGAGGATATACCCTCAGGGACTGCCCCTAAGGTGGAGCCAGAACGTTTTGTCATTCTGCCTAGTCCTACTCCTGCGGAGACAACATAACCCAGCTCTTGAGAATCAAGAAGACTACGTCTGTCAATGAGCGATAGAGAAAGTGCATGTTCCTGGAGTGATGCCTGCAGCTAGAGGCATCACACCGGTACCGGCGCCCATAGCCGACGGTCGGCTGTCTAGTAATGACAACCGATGCGGCTGAGAAGCCGCTCAGCTGTCATTACAAGGAGCAGGAGGGGATGTCCCCCCTTACCGCCGCCTTCCGTGGCTCGCCCGGGTCTCCCGTCCCACCGGGAGACCTGGGCAACCATCCTGCACAGCCGCCGAAGAGAAGACCCGCATTCGGCTCTGATCGGGTCTCCATGTAAAAACCCGGAAGACATGTCATGACATCACTTCCAGGTACTCTGCGGCACATTCAATAAAATTACAGCATTCAAAACAGCCAAACTTGGCGTTTTGAATGCTTTTAAGTGCAGAGGAGGGGTTTGGGGTCTTTTATACCCCCCAGATCCCTCAACAACAGTACTTGTAAAAAAAAAAAAAAAAAAAAAAAAAAAAATTTTAATGTACGAAATTATTGGCCGATACCGATATGCGATGACCAAAATATCGGTACCGGCAATAAAAAAACTAAATCGGTCAATCACTAGTGTGAACCAGCCGTAAAAAAGGAAAACGAATGCACACAACACATCTAATGATTGGTAAACTGCAACATATTACAAATTTAAATTGGTAAATTCCCAATTATGACATTTTATAAACAGAATTTGTTCAGCAGAATCTTTATGACACACATACAAGCTATGGCAAAAATAAAGATAAAGATTCACTTTTCCACAGTCGCCCAGACAGGCCTGAACTATAAACCAGATCCCCCCCCCCCTTTGATAAATAAGTGACCCCTGCCCGGGCGGAGGACTCTGATCTCGGAAAGGTCTGACAAGGTCGCTGCGCTAAACCACCACGGCAGAATGCGGAGCATTTATCAGCAAATCCGACGGATTAATGACAATATAAACAGCTTCTTCATAGGCACATGAAATCTGCTGAGCCCCGCTATCATTAGAGGAACGGCGATCCCTACGCCGCTTTGATTTCATCCGTGTGTTACAAAATAGCAAGGTCAGCAACTTTCACAACCCGCGTTCCCTTTTCTTAGAACACACGGGATCCCCGCGATAATCCCGAAATGGTACCGCTACAAGAATAAAAAGTAACCGCTGCACAACTAAAACAGGTATTCATTTTATTTTGTCTCTCCTTCCCAACATATTGGTCCTATGATGTAAGAGGACCCCTCACGCCAGGAATTAACAGACACCCAACGTAGTGGCTAAGTGGGTGAATGAATGTAAATGGGACTGCTGCCGCTATAACCCACAATGGTATGCAATAAATGTAAAGTAATATGAAATTACTAGCGGCGCAATACCTCTAAAGATCCAAATGGTGGCACCCCCAGACCTCTCCAGGTGGTGGTGATGGTAGGGTAGTGTTGACCAACAATTATTAGTGCAAAAATGCAAATATTGCAACAGATCCTAATAAAAAGTGCATCAAAAACCAAAATGGTAATAAGAATAATTTCCATATGAAATACATCAATATAGCAAAATGGCAAAAGTGCCCATGTAAAGTGCATCAATATAAAGTATTTGTGCAAATGTAAAGTAAAATGCAATCAGTGTCCATATAAAGGTGCACAAAAATACAATAATGTGCTTAAAAAAATGCTAAAATATAATACTCTCTTCAAGGAGCTATTATAAAATGGATCCCAATCTATGTGAAGTGCTGATAAGAGCAATGATGGTGACACCCTCCGTGCTCGTGGTATATGGTAAGAATGCACACTCACCAGAAGACGTTGACCCCCACTACCATACGGCAAGGAGGTCAAAAATAGCCTTGGGACAGTGGTCCAGGTCTTAGGTCATCCGTCGGTGCCCAGGTGGTTCTGGATGGTCCTAGGAAACGTTGTGTAGGAACACAAAAGGCGGACTCCTCATGGTGTAGTAGGTTTAAAAAGTTTTCCAAAGTTTATTTAAAATATCTCAAAACATTAAAAAAATCTTGGAAGTACAATGGAAACCGCAAGAAATTGCTCTGCCAGGGAGAAGTGGGGTGATCAGCTATCACAGCTAAGCACAAACCGCCGCTGCACAGACTTCCTGGAGCATGCGAGCGGCTTGCGTTCCAAATGCCGGGACCAAAATAAGGCTACGTGCGTTCCAGCTTGACGCGTTTCGTCATCAGAAGTGACGTCTTCAGATATTGGCCCTATGCGGGGCTTTAAAAGCTCAAAGAATTGGTGCAGGTACTCCTCTCTAACCTGATCTACCACTGAGCACCTCCCCTTCTCTCTGCCCCTATCCACCTCCTAATACTGCTCCTGTTAGAGAATGCAGAGCAAATTATCATTTGGTGGTATTAAGTAATTTGTAGGTTATTGATAAACAAAGCAACAATAGACCCTTCCCCCCCAGAACAAAAGCATGCAGGGTTGGAGGCACTATAGTTTTTTTTTTTCATTGTTTATTTTAATTCTTTTTATTTTTACACTTTCGCTTTCATTTTTTTTTTTGATCACTTTTATTCCTATTACAAGGAATGTAAACATATCTTGTGATAGGAATAGTAAATGACAGGTCCTCTTCTACAGACAAGAAAGCCTGAAAAAAAAAAAAAAAAAAAAAAAAAAAAAAAAAACGATCTCGGCTATTCAGTCGAGATCAGTGCAGTATTGAAAACTGCCAGGCAAGCGCGATTTTAACCACATGCCACCCAGGCCAATTTGGACACTTCTCTCCTACGTGGAAAAATCTTTTTTTTTTGCTAGAAAATTAATTAGAACCCCCAAACATATATATATATATATATATATATATATATATATATATATGTGTTTTTTTAGCAGAGGCTCCAGGGAATAAAATGGTGGTTGTTTCAACTTTTTATGGCGCACAGTATTTGCACAGCAATTTTTCAAATGCATTTTTTTTTGGGGGGAAAAAAAAATTGTTTAATGAATATAAAAAAAAAACACACACTAAAGTTAGCTCGATTTTTGTACAAAATGTGAAAGATGATATTACGCCAAGTTAATAGATATCCAACATGTCACGCTTTAAAATTGCACACACTTGCTGAATGGCGCCAAACTTTGGTACTTCTCCATAGGCGAGGCTTTAAAAATGTTTTACAGGTTACAAGTTTAGAGTTACAGAGGAGAACTTCTGCTAGAAATATTGCTCTTGCTGTAACATTCGCAGCGATACCTCACATGTATGGTTTGAACGCCGTTTACATATGCGGGCGCAACGTAAGTATGCATTTGCTTCTGCGTGCAAGCACACGGGGATGGGGGTGGTTTACATTTTTTGTTTTACGGTTTATTTTACTCTTGATTTTTTCATTTTAACACTTTCCCTTTACTTTTTATTTTTATCACTTTTTTTCCTATTACAAGGAATGTAAATATCTCTTGTGATAGAAATAGGGAATGCCAGGTCCTCTTTAGGCTACATTCACACCTGAGCATAGCGTTTTCACGCGTTTTTACTGCGATTTTTACCGCGATTTACAGGCGTTTTGTGTGCAGGCGTTCTTAGATTGAATAGAGACCGATGGAAAACGCCTGTAATCTGCCCAAAAAGAAGCTCATGTACTTTTTTGAGTGTTGGGCGTTTTGCTCACAGCGTAAAAACGCTCAGATGTGAACAGGGGCCATTGAAATGAATAGGATTTGTCTTGTTGGGCGTTTTGAGAGCTGATCCTAGAGCAGAAAAACTCCCCAAAAACGCCCCAAAACGCCTACATGTGAACGGAGCCTTAGAGAGAGATCTGGGGTCTATAAGTCCCCACATCTCTCCTCTAGGCTGAAAAACCTATAATCCCAAAAAAAAACCAAACAAAAAAAAAAACGGCCTCGTCTGGCCTCCGAAGGTCATGGCCACCTGGCCCATGGTCAGCTCTATAGTCAACGGCCGCCGCCGGCCGATTCATTCTCTGGCTTACATGGGCAAGCCAGTAGAAGCAGCGCAGGGCGGCGAGGGGGGGGGGGGGGCGGGCAGGACACTGCCTGCAAGAACACTGAACTGCCGCTATGACTTACAGTGCAGGGAATCGCCGGCTGCAAAAGATGTTGTTATCTGGACAATGCCTGCAGCTGTACCCATCATTCAGATATCACCAAAGTCCACGACGTCATAGGATTGGGCAAGTAGTGGGTAAACCAGAGAATAATTAGGTGGAAAGAAATATATATAAAAAAAATTAAAAATTAAAAAGACCCCAAAAAATAATTTTTGGCTCTCGACCCATTTTGATGGGGGTTGTTTCTTTTATAACACCTTATAGTGATATACTGTAATCAATGCTTAGGTTGTTGAAAATGTGATCTATCGTCATCCCATCACTCCAATGAGAAAGATGTGAGCAATTATTCAGGACCAATGTTTAGACCAGAGCCAATGGAGTGGAACACCTTCCTGCATATACATCTACCCGACACTGACAGATATCACATGGAGGACTTCCACACAGTAAGAGGGGCCACCCAGCCTCAGGAAGAGGGTGCCATGAATTCCAAGGACGACGGCCAGGCAAGCAACATCCTGACTAATATGAATCTGTGTGTATTATCCCATCGACCTTTAAATTATATTACTACTTGCTGACCCTGGCTTTATCTGCCATTTGTTTTTTTACAAGATTAAAATTAGTATTTTTTGCTAGAAAATTACTTTGAACCCCCAAACATATTTTATCTATACAGTCAGGTCCATAAATATTGGGACATCAACACAATTCTAATCTGTTTGGCTCTATACACCACCACAATGGATTTGAAATGAAACAAACAAGATGTGCTTTAACTGCAGACTTTCAGCTTTAAGTTGAGGGTATTTACATCCAAATCAGGTGAAAGGTGTAGGAATTACAACAGTTTGTATTTGTGCCTCACACTTTTTTAAGGGACCAAAAGTAATGGGACAATTGGCTGCTCAGCTGTTCCATGGCCAGGTGTGTGTTATCCCCTCATTATCCCATTTACAAGGAGCAGATAAAAGGTCCAGAGTTCATTTCAAGTGTGTGGTTTGCATTTGGAATCTGTTGCTGTCAACTCTCAATATGAGATCCAAAGAGCTGTCACTATCAGTGAAGCAAGCTGTCATTAGGCTGAAAAAACAAAACAAACCCATCGGAGAGATAGCAAAAACATTAGGTGTGGCCAAATCAACTGTTTGGAACATCCTTAAAAAGAGAGAATGCACCGGTGAGCTCAGCAACACCAAAAGACCCGGAAGACCACGGAAAGCAACTGTGGTGGATGACCGAAGAATTCTTTCCCTGGTGAAGAAAACACCCTTCACAACAGTTGGCCAGATCAAGAACACTCTCCAGGAGGTAGGTGTATGTGTGTCAGATCAAAAACACTCTCCAGGAGGTAGGTGTATGTGTGTCAAAGTCAACAATCAAGAGAAGAAGAACAGAGGTTTCACCACAAGATATAAAACCATTGGTGAGCCTCAAAAACAGGAAGGTCAGATTAGAGTTTGCCAAACAACATCTAAAAAAGCCTTCACAGTTCTGGAACAACGTCCTATGGACAGATGAGACCAAGATTAACTTGTACCAGAGTGATGGGAAGAGAAGAGTATGGAGAAGGAAAGGAACTGCTCATGATCCAAAGCATACCACCTCATCAGTGAAGCATTTACTAATTTGATACCCCTAGCTAAAATCTAGTGGAACCAATTGCCTTCAGAAGGGGGCTAAATACAAATGCACGCCACACTTTTCAGATATTTATTTATAATAAAAAAAATTGAAAACCATTTATCATTTTCCTTCCACTTCACAATTATGTGCCCCTTTGTGTTGGTCTATGACAGGGGTCTTCAAACAATGGCCATCCAGTTGTCAGGAACTACAATTCCCATCATGCCTAGTCATGTCTGTGAATGTCAGAGTTTTACAATGCCTCATGGGACATGTATTTCTGCAACAGCTGGAGGGCCGTAGTTTGAGGATCTCTGGTCTATCACATAAAATCCCAATAAAATACATTTACGTTTTTGGTTGTACCATGGACAAAAAGTGGAACTTTTCAAGGGGTATGAATACTTTTTCAAGGCACTGTACTTCTGCACGCACATACAGATGGAGGAAGAGTCTGCAGGAGCCTGGCATTGCACCTGCCATTTATTTATCACTGTTGCAATGCGTCACAGGCTCATTTGCACTCTCTTTTTCCCTGCAAATTTATGTGTATTGATTATTTTTTAATTTTTTTCAAAACGGGTCTTTACAATTCTTGCATTTTAGCCTTCATCCATTTATTCGGACCACCCTGACTCAAAGCAGCACAGGTCAGGGGATGGCCCGGCGTGTAAGGAGCACTGTCTGACATTACGCCTCCAATTAAAACTCCTCATTATGAAAGCCGCCTGGAGGAAGATGAGCGGCCCCGTGCTTCATTGAACGTGTTGGCCTGGCGGTGACACAGGCACAGATGGATGGATATAATTGGTCTGTGACTTCATGTGAACTAGGCGAGTCTCAGTCATTACTAACAGCTTCCACTGAAATGTTACGGAAAGATCTCCATTCATAAAGAATGTAGAAGTTAAATAGGGTGACTCCACACTGAAATTAGTTGAGGATTTAAATATGTATTCCTTGGATGAGGACGGTGGGGGTGGGGTGGGGGGGGGCGAGTTGTAGATACAGTTACACAGAAGGGAGGAAAAGCAGGAGCTACGAAAATGAGGTCATGTTGCTAAGCTGGAGAGGTGAATACGCAGGAGGATTCTTTTTAAGTAATACTTAACTACTTGCCGACCGCCCACTGTAGACTGGCTGGGCTGTGCGAACGGCCGTACCTGTACGCTGGAGCGCTCCTGGGGGAGCAAGCACGCCGCCGGAGTTGTGCTCGTACCCCCATTAGCCAGCAGGTATGCCGACTCACATGGCCAGCAGCCGCGATTGCCACCAGGCTCCCGCGATCGCTCCCCATGGACCAGAAGGAAGAAGCTGAACCCAGAAGTCCGGGAGAACTGACTGGAGTGGTTGAGACACTGGACACCCTGGAAAAACAGTATAGTGAGTACAGGGGATCGTGTCTAGGGACCTGACCTGAGGGGGGGGCCACCCCGGAGTAGTGTAGTCAGAGGACGGGTGTCAGCTGGTGGAGTGAAAGGGGGTGCTAGGTGAGTACTCTGAAGATAGTTATTCAATCAAGTCATCTACTCAGAGACTTAATTCTAAAGTTCATCTAGTGGCAAGGTAGACCAGTAGCCTGGCTGCATCTACAGACAGGAGTCCTCATCTTTTGTGAATAGTTCGATTCTGGAGTATCCCACTCTATCCTTCTCCCATCCCTAATTTAAATAAAACCATAAAAACATCTACATCCCCTAGACAAGTGATGGTGAACCTTGGCACCCTAGATGTTTTGGAACTACATTTCCCATGATGTTCATGCACTCTGCAGTGTAGTTGAGCATAATGGGAAATGTAGTTCCAAAACATCTGGGGTGCCAAGGTTCGCCATCACTGCCCTAGACTGTTCATTGACTGAGCCAGAGAGTACAGAGTTAAATTGTGCATGCTGCAGTTCTAACGGTAACCCAGGGGGATCCCAAATTGAACAATCCAGCAGTCCTCTAGGGGGCAGTGCTACATAAGAGACAGAAGAAAGACTACAACAGGAATGTTTGGGAATACCTCCTACATTACAAATAATTAACTGATCACATAAATATTTGCAGCGGCAAGAAGGGTTGCCTCTAATGCCCACATGATGCACATACGCGTCCACTTTTTATATCAATAAAGCGAAGATTTTAGGATAATGCACTAGGTCAGTGCGCCCCCTTTCTTTTTTGAGGTTCCAGTAGGTCCAGACTTCCCCAGTCTTAGAAGGATAGCAAGACGAGAGTTATTCATACAAGCCAGGATGGAAGTTTAGCTTACTTGCATTGTGTGGGCCTACTCCCAAACGCAGGGGATTTTTGTGTCTGACTATTCGTCCCCAATCAGTGCCTGACCTCACAAATGCGCTTCTGGAAGAATGGTCAAACATTCCCATAAACACATTACTAAAACTTGTGGACAGCCTTCCCAGAAGAGTTGAAGCTGTTATAGTTGCAATGGGTGGGCCAACTCAATATTGAACCCTACAGACTAAGACTGGGATGCCATTAAAGTTCATGTGTGTGTAAAGGCAACATTTTGACCCAATACTTTTGGTATTATAGTGTATGTGGTGGGAGCATGGCAGTGGATGCACCGTACTTCCAAAGCTAATTAAAGGCAAAGCTAGCACATCAACAAATTATAAACAATCTTGATTTACTTAAACGGCATTCTTTGCTTGCGTTTTGCTTCGTCATTATTTATTCTTGATTTAATTTGGAATGCGCACCAATTAATGTCCAAGTAGGAGTACTTTTACCAGTGTGCATATAATTGCTTTTAACTTTGTCCTACTGAACAAGCCAGACGGAGTGCTAATATGACTATGATATACAGTCAGGTCCATAAATATTGGGACATCGACACAATTCTAATCTTTGTGGCTCTATACACCACCACAATGGATTTGAAATGAAACAAACAAGATGTGCTTTAACTGCAGATTTTTAATTTGAGGGTATTCACATCCAAATCAGGTGAACGGTGTAGGAATTACAACAGTTTGTATATGTGACTCCCACTTTTTAAAGGGACCAAAAGTAATGGGACGGATTAACAATCATAAATCAAACTTTCACTTTTTGATACTCGGTTGCAAATCCTTTGCAGTCAATTACAGCCTGAAGTCTGGAACGCATAGACATCACCAGACGCTGGGTTTCATCCCTGGTGATGCTCTGCCAGGCCTCTACTGCAACTGTCTTCAGTTCCTGCTTGTTCTTGGGGCATTTTCCCTTCAGTTTTGTCTTCAACATGCTCAATCGGATTCAGGTCAGGTGATTGACTTGGCCATTGCATAACATTCCACTTCTTTCCCTTAAACTCTTTGGTTGCTTTCGCAGTATGCTTCGGGTCATTGTCCATCTGCACTGTGAAGCGCCGTCCAATGAGTTCTGAAGCATTTGGCTGAATATGAGCAGATAATATTGCCCGAAACACTTCAGAATTCATCCTGCTGCTTTTGTCAGCAGTCTCATCATCAATAAATACAAGAGAACCAGTTTCATTGGCAGACATACATGCCCACGCCATGACACTACCACCACCATGCTTCACTGATGAGGTGGTATGCTTTGGATCATGAGCAGTTCCTTTCCTTCTCCATTCTCTTCTCTTCCCATCACTCTGGTACAAGTTGATCTTGGTCTCAACTGTCCATAGGATGTTGTTCCAGAACTGTGAAGGCTTTTTTAGATGTTGTTTGGCAAACTCTAATCTGGCCTTCCTGTTTTTGAGGCTCACCAATGGTTTACATCTTGTGGTGAACCCTCTGTATTCACTCTGGTGAAGTCTTCTCTTGATTTTTGACTTTGACACACATACACCTACCTCCTGGAGAGTGATCTTGATCTGGCCAACTGTTGTGAAGGGTGTTTTCTTCACCAGGGAAAGAATTCTTCGGTCATCAACACAGTTGTTTTCCGTGGTCTTCCGGATCTTTTGGTGTTGCTGAGCTCACCAGTGCGTTCTTTCTTTTTAAGGATGTTCCAAACAGTTGATTTGGCCACACCTAATGTTTTTGCTATCTCTCTGATGGGTTTGTTTTGTTTTTTCAGCCTAATGATGGCTTGCTTCACTGATAGTGACACCTCTTTGGATCTCCTGTTGAGAGCTGACAGAAACAGATTCCAAATGCAAATAGCACACTTGAAATGAACTCTGGACCTTTTATCTGCTCCTTGTAAATGGGATAATGAGGGAATAACACACACCTGGCCATGGAACAGCTGAGCAGCCAATTGTCCCATTACTTTTGGTCCCATAAAAAGTGGGAGGCACATATACAAACTGTTGTAATTCCTACACCGTTCACCTGATTTGGATGTAAATACCCTCAAATTAAAGCTGAAAGTCTGCAGTTAAAGCACATCTTGTTTGTTTCATTTCAAATCCATTGTGGTGGTGTATAGAGCCAAAAAGATTAGAATTGTGTCGATGTCCCAATATTTATGGACCTGACTGTACATTCTAACTAAACATATTCTCTATGCAATGTCTGCTAAAGCTAAAAGCAGTATTAAACCCATAAGCAAACATTTATTATATTGCAGCTTACCAGTTCTTCAATTCGGTGGCTGCATTCGTTTCCTTTTTTTCCTTCTATTTTCATCTGGTGATCTGGTCAGTAAGTGTTGTTTTTCAACAGAAAAGCTTTTGCAGTTGGGACAAACCATTTAACACCGACAGGGGTGCTAAAGCACTTGAGCTCCAGAAGGTTTTACCCCCCTCAGGACCAGGCCATTTTTTGCTATTTAGCACTGCGCTACTTTAACTGGTAATTGCGCGGTCATACAACACTGTACCCAAATTAATTTTCTATCATTTTTTTTCACACAAATAGAGCTTTTTTTGGTGGTATTTGATCGGCCTCTGGGAAAATTAGTTTGTGCGAAAGTTCTAGCGTCTACAAACTATGGTATATATAATGAAATGTACACAGCTATGTTGCTATACTGGTGATCAGCATCTTATACTGGGGTTGTGATAGGGTGGCGGTCAATCTGGTGCTAAAAGACACTATCTGGGAGGGTCACTAACTGACATCGCTACTGACACAAATACAGGGATTAGTGCCAATACTATATACTGTCACTGTACTAATGAAACTGCCTGGGAAGGGGTTAACATCTAGTGGCAATCAATGGGATAACTGAGTGCCTAGCCAGTGTTTACTGTGAGCTGCTATTTACCATCTCTCTGTTTTCTCCCTGCTTTTCAGGGAGAAGAAACAGCCAGATTGCTGTTCACAGTACACAGAGTTCTGTGTGTTTGTAGACACAGAACTCGGTCTGTGATTGGCCAAAGCCGATCAGCTGACTTCAGCCAAAATCATTGCCAGATCACCAGGTGAAAACAGGAGGGGAAAAAAGCAGAACTAGAACATTTAGGGTCTCATCCAAGAAACCATGATGGGCCCCCCTGACCCCCAGCCGGGCCCTTCCCTCCAGGCCCGGGGTCTTTTACTCTTATCGCAGGACCCTGTATTACGGTCCCGTAGCGGCCCCCTTCCTGCCATCTGGGGGCCCCCTCACTGTGGTGGTAGGACTTTTGCGACATTGGTAGTTCCGCCACTGGTGTCAGTTTATTCGTTTATTATTTTTGTGTTTTTTCTTTTTTAGTAGCCCCGTTAGAGGGCTTTGGTAAGATATCAGAGGTCTAAACAGATCTCTGATCTTCCACCCTTTCAGACAAAGAAAGAAGATTGAGGCCACAGCCCTCAATCTGCAACCTCAGCAGCACAGAATGAATGCACAGGAATAGCTCTGTACAGAGCTTCCGATTCATTCACAAACTGAAGCATAGTAAACACAGTTTACTATGTTTCCGTTATGAATGAACAGTGTCAGTGATCATTACCAATTGCTGACTGCCCATTCTCACAGGGGGGCCTGGGGGTAGCAGGACCTGGATAGGAGGGGTAGCGACATCGAGTTGAAGAGTTGAAGCTGTTATAGCTGCAAAGGGTGGGCCAACTCAACATTGATCCCTACGGACTAAGACTGGGATGCCATTAAAGTTCATGTGTGTGTAAAGGCAGGCGTCCCAATACTTTTAAAAGACTGTCAAACCTCAGTGCTCACTCTGTGGAGGATGGTATTTTTAGCGATGCTGCTCACCTTGAGCGGGGAAACTACAAAACACTAGAAACAGAAAAAAAAAAAGGAGGGCGCATTACTTAAAGCCCCGTACACACGTAGCGATCGTCGGCCGAACGATCGGCCGTCTTTTGTCCAGGGCTGTTGTGTCTGTTGAAAACTGCTAAAGACTGCACACGAATTTTGTCGGCCAACAACAGCCAACTGCAGAAGTGATGTCATGTGATGGTTAACTTTCCGTGTGTTTTTTCTTTTCTGAGCATGCCCAGTCTTGCTAATCTGCTCTTTGTCGGCCTAAATCTGTACTGACTGGCGAACAATCAGCCATTCTGGTGACGGCCAACAAATATTTTAAAGTCTGCGCGACAGATTCTGTTCGGCCAAAAATGCGCTGTCGGTTGTCAGAAGCATCATACTAACAAGCCTACAATCGGCCGATCGGTAGGCGGCCGAATATTTACGGCCGACAATCGGTACGTGTACGGGGCTTTAGACACCTTAAAAGTTTTATCAAAAACGCCAAAAGCATGCTCACAAACATAAAAGGAAACAACACATGTCGTATACAACGCCAGTATCGCGGTTGATGCATCTCTACAGTTGAAAAGCGAGCTTCCTTCCTTTGTCCCAATACTTTTGGTAATATAGTGTATATACCCCCTTCCCCTCCAAGGTGCAAGGCTTTCTAACTAGAATGAAAAAAGCGGTACATGACTATCCATACTTTTTTTTTCCATCCTGCTGTGCACTGGTGTTGGAGGGGGTAGAGCCAGCACATCACTGCAGTAATAACCACAGCGACCGTAATTACCAATTTGCAGCCATTATGCCTGTATAAATGTAATAAACACATTTTTTGCCTAAATGTACAAAGGGTGGGCCAACTCAATATTGAACCCTACAGACTAAGACTGGGATGCCATTAAAGTTCATGTGTGTGTAAAGGCAGGCGTCCCAATACTTTTGAAAATATAGTGTCAGTATAGTCTTCCCAGACCTGGGGGGGGGGGGGTGCATATAAGTATAGACTTCTGCAAACTAGAGCTCTGCTTCAAAGTGGTTGTAAACCTCAGACATGAAATATGAACAAAGCATATCCCCCCTATAGTGTGTACTTGTCTCAATGCAGAGCACTAAGTGCCATTTCTGTCTGCTGCCTCCTTCCTCTGCATGAGTCACTTCTGACAAGTTTTCCTGACCTCAAAAGATAAAAAGACGGCCCGGGGAGGGAGTTCTAGCACACAGTCTGGCTTCAGAGGTGGTCAATAATAGTTGCTGCCTCCCTTGTGATGCACACAACTTGTATGAAGCCGGTTTCATGGAAATAAGAAGGAGTTAACACATAGTCCGCCTACCTTCTGTGCACACTGAATCCCGAGACTCAGGAATTCCATGGCAGCAGTTGGTCTGTTGCTCAGGCTAGGTGTTTTATAAAGTGGAGTGTGATCTAAAATCCAAACCCAATAGAGCATCTGGTGTACTGTTTTGTACTGTACAAGTTTAGGCAAAAAAATGTGTTTATTACATTAGACCAGCATAATGGCTGCAAATTGGTAATTATAGTATAGTATCAATTATTTTAGTATTTTAGAGACTAGGCGCCTTTTCACAGTCTCATAAATTGATAATTACGGTCACTGTGGCCATTACTGCAGTGATGTGTTGGCTCTACCCCCTCCAGCACCAGCACAGTAGGATAAAAAATAGGCAAAGACAGCTTTAGCTATGTTCCTGTTTGAAAAGAGGGGGGGGGGGGGAAATGTCCCTTCCCCCCCACTCAGCTCTCACTGAACTTTGCGAGCTGTAATTTCATTACCCCTACTGAGGAAGCCCTGCTGAGGAAGTCCCACGCCCATCAGCGCAGGACGACACGCGTATAGGGGGCGGAGGCTCCAGACGGACGAGACCCGGCAGCAGTACAGGAGAGTTTTTCTGTGTCTCCCTACTACAAATTCAGTGCCTTCTCCAGCCCACACAGCTAATGTGTAGTATAATGTGAGTGTACTTTTTGTTTTGAAGATAGCCACTACCCCATACATACAGGACCCCACAGGATCCCGGCCATCCTCTTTTAGGAACCCCGGAACCCTACAGGGACCCTCCAGCACGTCTAATATAGGACCTACAGAGGGAACCAGGATCCATCTGAGGGACCACCATCCATATTCATATACCCGCTCTATACCCCTGTGCGGGGTGGGTATTTCTGGTGAGTGGGCTACCTATTATAGGGGTCACGGAGCACCTCCCCTCACTACCCACCACAGGGTCACCAGCATTGTGTATTATTTACACAAAGAATTCTGGCACTTTATCTATCATTTTTTGGACATTTCCAGCTACTAAGAGCCCGTTCCACTGGGGCGACCTGTCAGGCGACCTGGTGGCCTGACAGGTCGCCTGCCATAGAGAAGCTGTGGACCCGTTCTAATAGGAGCGACACAAGTCGCTCCGACTTAGAAAAAGGGTCCGGAGCTTCTTTGGGGCGACCCGGAGCGACCTGCATTGACTTCAATGTTATGAAGTCCGTGCCGGCCGCTCCGAGGTCGCCCCGGCAAGTAGCGTCGCCCCAGTGTGAACGGGGTCTAAGTCACCTTTTAGATTACAGGTGTCAAACACAAGGCCCGTGGGCCGAATCCGGCCCTCCAGGCCATTTTATGTGGCCCTCGTACCTCTCCTGTAGCTGCAGGAGAGCTCCAGTCCTCCTCCAGGCCTTTCCAGTACTTTCTGCTTTCCAGCAATGCCTCCAGCTTCTTCCCAGCAGCACCACAAGGTAAGGGAGGTGAACTGTGATGT
Organism: Pelophylax lessonae; assembly: GCF_965119305.1. NCBI lineage: Eukaryota > Metazoa > Chordata > Amphibia > Anura > Ranidae > Pelophylax > Pelophylax lessonae. The sequence goes on along the minus strand of NC_138771.1, from coordinate 27,199,741 downwards.
AAGGGAGGGTGGGGGAATCAACTTTTGATGGTGGAGAGGCTCTTGACTACTTATGTAAGGGTAGGGGATATCTAGTCTTACAGATACAACCGGCCCTTTTGAGGGTAATCATAATGCTGATGCGGCCCGCAATTAAATTAAGTTTGACACCCCTGTTTTAGATCATCATCCCGTCACTTTATTCACTTGCTGAATTTTTTTATCCACTGTAGTCACTTCCTCTGATTATTACATCATCACTCGTTTAAATCACCTTTATCCTTGTTTACAGTACCATCAGCTATTTGTATATTTATTAGCACTTGGTCACCTTTATATAGTTATTATTTATGTGCACATGTCACATATAGACACTTATGCACATGTCACTTTATTGATTATTTGATACAATTTTCATTTATCTTTATACATTTTTTATACCTTGTATATTTTATATTAGTGTTGCTCTAAATTATAATATTTTACTCCTCTATTTATCATCATACATATTATATATATATTTATTTACCCATATTCACATCACCTTTATTAGGCAGCGCCAATTCGCTCACTTTCCCTCTACTTTTTGCTTTATCTTTTAATAAAACATTTAACCGAGAGCATTAGATCTCCCTATTCTTATATTCTCTGACCATACGCTGAGACCTGGATCATTAACTAGGAAGACAGAGTCACTTATCAGCCTGCACAGTGTCCAAGGATTTCCGGATTGGGTGACACGACCTGGCATACCTCCCTAAGGATATTTAGTGCTTTATTTGACCCAGTGGTGAAATACGGGTCAAAACCTAAGGTGAGAGGCCATCTATTACTGGTTGTGGGATCACCAGCACCTACGGCTCTACTTTGGCACGTGTGCACTTTATTTTCATTGAAGAGACTGTATACTTATTAACAGTGATATACAGGCATACCCCACTTTTAAAGCGGAGTTCCGGGCACAAAAACTTTTTTTCAATAAACATACCCCCGGGACAGTCAGGGCTAGTACATTCCACAATGGCTAGCCTCTGATCTGTCCCGGTTCGCACTTACCTGCAAGAAGAAATACTCACTTATAAAATTTCTTGCCATCTCGGTTGTGGGCAGCTGAAGCCGGCGCGATCCTCTTCTGCGTCCTCTTCCATGTCTTCTTCTCCCAGAATGCGCCTGCACCGGCCCCGCTCGTCACTTCCGGTGCGGCGCCGCATTCCTCCACAGCTTCTGGGCATGCCCAGAAGCTGTTTAGAAGGGAATGCGGCGTCGCCCTGAAAGTGACAAGCGGGGCCGTCGCATTGATTCCTGGGAGCGATGACGTTCAGCTCCCAGGAATCATTGCAAGCCAGGAAGTGACGGCGGAGCCGCGGCACAGAGGGAGGAAGTGGAGAATAGGTGAGTATATTCTATCTACAATTACAAGGTTAGTAAAAAAAAAAATATATATACCTAACTATCCAATTCCTTTTCAGGTGAAGGAGACCAAGCGGATGGGCACAAAAAAAAAAAAAAAAAGGTTGATTTTGTGCCCGGAACTCCGCTTTAAGTACACAATGGGACCAGAGAATGTATGTAAAACGAAAATGTACTTAAAGTGAAGCAATACCTTTTTTCACTTCTCAATGCATGGAAATACACTAGCTCTATAGGAAATCTTGGTCAGCTTGACATGGCACTGCTTCCAAACCATAAGTGACAAGGACATCAAACTTGGGGAGCATGTTAAGGGGAACCAGGACTATGACATGGTAGATTACCTAGGCAAGCTGGCCGACCACAAAATAGGAAATGTTGCAGTCCTGGGTCCCCTCTCCATGCTCCTTAAGTTTGGTATCCTTGTCACTTATGGTTTGGGAGCAGTGCCATGTCAAGCTGACCAAGATTTCCAATAGACGCCAATGTTAAAAATTGGGAGTAGTGCCATGCCAAGCTGACCAAGCTGTGTCCGTACTCCCGAGTGTACGTAAAGTGAGTGTACGTAAAACGGGGTATGCCTGTATATTATCCATACTCCAGTCACTGGATAAGCACTTAAAGAGGTTGTAAACCTGAAAAAAAAAATTCTCTTCTTTTTGCAACCTGTAAGAGAAACGCATAATGAGCTAGTATGCATCGCATACTAGCTCATTATGAAATACTTACCTTAGAACGAGCCCCCGGCGTGCCATCCGCTTACCTCTATGACGGGCGACATGTCCAGTCGCCCGTCTTCCGGGATTGCGGCATCCGGCCATCTGATTGGCCGGAGCCACGGTGACGTCACTCCCGCGCGGGAGCCGATGGTCACGGCACGGGTCTCTGAAGGAACGGCATGAGCGGCCGTTCCTTCAGAGCGCATGCGCCAGTGATGTCACTGGCTGCATGTAAGGTAAATATCTCCTAAATGGTACATGTTTAGGAGATATTTACAGTACCTATAGGTAAGCCTCATCATAGGCTTACCTATAGGGAAAAGTGTCAGAGGAGGGTTTACTTCCTCTTTAACACCTTATCTTCCTTTACATGGACTTTTTATGTCATTTTATATATGTGTGGTTTTTGCTAATTTGCACTTCTTATTTGATGTGGTCACACAAGACATATAATAGTATTTGCCCATTTGCACAATTTTTTGATGCGCGTATGTGAATCATATATTGATTATTGATGTGAGCACTTTATATGGATTTATTTAGTAATTATGTGAATTTGGATTTGTATAGAACTTTGGGCACACTTTTCACATTTTTGCACACATTTCATTGCTATTTGCACTATATTGGGATCAGTGGCGCTGCATCACTTTATCTACTTATTTGTAATTTCAGCTCCCCGCCCCCTGTTTCCTGAAAGCTCAGACAAGCTGAATAAATTCTGCACTGTGAACGGCTGTAAAGAGGGCTGCAGGTAAACAGATACAACTTATGTAGGAGGAGATTTGTCTCATCTCTGTGTATCACCTGAGGCTATTCACTTTACTGGATGTATGTAACGGGTAACAACCGCTTTCAAGTATTTCAGGGAAATAGTTCCGTGGACTACATGACTGAATCAAAATGGGCAAAAGAAAGCTACAGAGGCAGCATTCCATTTCTGGTTGCAATAAACAAATGATCTACTTCAAGGAACCATGCTACATTTTAAATAAAAGGGCTTACAGCCTAGATTTGGATTTATATTTACAATGCCAGCTGTGATAAATGTAATGTCTGTGCCCTGGAGGAACATAATCCAATTTACTTTCATCAAAACAAGCAACACGCAAAATTCTAACAAAAAAAATAAAAAATGATAGCGTCGTCACAGATTGCAATATTCTGGTTTTAGTTTCCAATCTCCTTTTATTGCAAAGATAATTTTGACACCAAAAGATAAAAAGGACGACATGGGAGGGAGTTCCAGCACACAGTCTGTGATTGACAGCCTCAGCTATGTTTCTGTGTGAAAAGGCGGGGGGGGGGTGTCTGATGTCCCTGGTCTCCACTCAGCTCTCACTAAACTTTGCAGTCTGTAACTTCAGCTCCCCGTCCCCAGTTTTCTGTAACCTCAGACAAGCTGTATAAATTCTGCACTGTGAACAGCTGTAAAGAAAAGGGCTGCAGATGAACAGGTACAACTTATGAAGGAGGAGATTTGTCTTATCTCTGTGCATCACCTGAGGCTATTCCCCTGTGGCGTGCATGCTGGCATTTTATCCGAGCGTCTGACGCGTTTCGTCATCAGTAAGACACCATCAGAGGCAGTGTGTGCATTGGATTGTTTCTGACACGGAGAGAAGGGGGTGACCCGGCCTGACCATCGTCCCTGTGGGTGTATGTAAGGGGTCACAACCGCTTTCAAGTATTTCAGTGAAATAGCTCCGTGGACTACATGACCGAATCAAAATGGGCAAAACAAAGCTACAGAGGCAGCATTCCATTTCTCATTGCAATAAACAAATGATCTACTTCAAGGAACCATGCTACATTTTAAATAAAAGGGCTTACAGCCTAGATTTGGATTTATATTTACAATGCCAGCTGTGATAAATGTAACGTCTGTGCCCTGGAGGAACATAATTTAATTTACTTTCATCAAAATATAAGCGTCACACATTGTAATATTCTGCTTTTAGTTTCCAATCTCCTTTTATTGCAAAGATAATTTTTCTTGTAAGCATAAATTAATCACAAAGGTTTATATCAGCAAAGAACAAATTGTTCTGCGTGTCTTTTGGGTAACGAGTGCTCTTGTTTTGCCAAACATGATTTTCAAATTTATACCATTAAACAAAGGTTATACTTTTTTCTAGCACTAGACTGCAGATTGTAATTCAGCTTCTCAAGAGACGGTAACATCAGTTCTACTGCCCTCTCCAACCTCAACACATGCCGTATTCCTCTACTGCCCTCTCCAACCTCAACACATGCCGTATTCCTCTACTGCCCTCTCCAACCTCAACACATGCCGTATTCCTCTACTGCCCTCTCCAACCTCAACACATGCCGTATTGCTCTACTGCCCTCTCCAACCCCAACACATGCCGTATTCCTCTACTGCCCTCTCCAACCTCAACACATGCCGTATTCCTCTACTGCCCTCTCCAACCTCAACACATGCCGTGTTCCTCTACTGCCCTCTCCAACCTCAACACATGCCGTATTCCTCTACTGCCCTCTCCAACCTCAACACATGCCGTATTCCTCTATTGCCCTCTCCAACCTCAACACATGCCGTATTCCTCTACTGCCCTCTCCAACCCCAACACATGCCGTATTCCTCTACTGCCCCTCTCCAACCCCAACACATGCCGTATTCCTCTACTGCCCTCTCCAACCCCAACACATGCCGTATTCCTCTACTGCCCACTCCAACCCCAACACATGCCATATTCCTCTACTGCCCTCTCCAACCCCTACACATGCCGTATTCCTCTACTGCCCTCTCCAACCCCAGCACATGCCGTATTCCTCTACTGCCCTCTCCAACCCCAACACATGCCGTATTCCTCTACTGCCCTCTCCAACCTCAACACATGCCGTATTCCTCTACTGCCCTCTCCTACCTCAACACATGCCGTATTCCTCTACTGCCCTCTCCAACCCCAACACATGCCGTATTCCTCTACTGCCCACTCCAACCCCAACACATGCCGTATTCCTCTACTGCCCTCTCCAACCCCAACACATGCCGTATTCCTCTACTGCCCTCTCCAACCTCAACACATGCCGTATTCCTCTACTGCCCTCTCCAACCCCTACACATGCCGTATTCCTCTACTGCCCTCTCCAACCCCAACACATGCCGTATTCCTCTACTGCCCTCTCCAACCTCAACACATGCCGTATTCCTCTACTGCCCTCTCCAACCCCTACACATGCCGTATTCCTCTACTGCCCTCTCCAACCTCAACACATGCCGTATTCCTCTACTGCCCTCTCCAACCCCTACACATGCCGTATTCCTCTACTGCCCTCTCCAACCTCAACACATGCCGTATTCCTCTACTGCCCTCTCCAACCCCAACACATGCCATATTCCTCTACTGCCCTCTCCAACCCCAACACATGCCGTATTCCTCTACTGCCCCTCTCCAACCCCAACACATGCCGTATTCCTCTACTGCCCTCTCCAACCTCAACACATGCCGTATTCCTCTACTGCCCTCTCCAACCCCAACACATGCCGTATTCCTCTACTGCCCTCTCCTACCTCAACACCTGCCGTATTCCTCCATCATTACAGTCACTTTAACCACTTGACCTTCTGAAGGTTTACCCCCCCCAGGCCATTTTTTTGCAATACGGCACTGCATTATTTTAACTGACAATTGCGTGGGCGTGCGACACTGTACACAACATTTATGTCCTTTTTTCTCCACAAATAGAGCTTACTTTTGGTGGTATTCGATCTTATTTTTTGGGCTACAAACAAAAATAGACCGAAAATTTAAGAAAAAAAAAACTTCTTACTTTCTGCTATAAAACACATCCGTTAAAAAATATAAAAAAAAAAAATCAAATTTCTTCATCAATTTAGGCCAAATGTGTATTCTGCTACATATTTTTGGTTAAAAAAAAAATCCTAATAAGTGTATATTGATTGGAGAAAAAGTTATTGTGTCTGCAAACTAGGGTATATTTTTATTTATTATATTACTTATAATGGTGGTGAACATTGATTTGTAGCGGGACTGCGACATTGTGGCATACAAATTGGACACCTGATACTTTTTTTTTTTACACTAATACAGTAATCAGTGCTAAAAAAATGCACTGTCACTGTACTAATTATACTGACAGGGAAGGGGTTAACATCAGGGGTGATTAAAGGGTCAGGTGTGCTCCTAGGGAAGGCTTGCTAACTGTGTGGGGGTGCTTAGCAGAAACACAAGTTCTCCATATTCCTCTCTAACAGAACGGCGGTTTGCTTTGTTTACATAGGCAGTCCACCATTCTGCCTCTCCTGTGAACGATTGGCGGGTCCTGGCGGATATCACAGCCCCTAGACCCACTGATTGGCTCCCGCTGTGTCCAATCACAGTGGAAGTGGGTCGTCGGTGGCGTGCGCTCAGACCCTGTGCACGAAATTAAGTACAGGTACGTGATTTCGCACAGAAGGGCCGCCCTGCTACAGTATATCTGCATGTTAAGCCGTTAACTGACAATTGCACGGTCATGCAACGCTGTACCCAAATCCAATTTATGTCATTTTTTTCCCACAAATTTTGGTGGTATTTGATCACCTCTGCGTTTTTTTTATTTTTTGCGCTATAAACAAAAAAAGGCCAACAAAGTGGGAAATATATATATATATATATATATATATATATATATATATATATATTTTTACTTTTTGCTCTAAAACATAGCCAATAAATAAAAATAAATATATCGAAATAAAACACAAAAATGTCTTCATCAATTTAGGCCACTATATATTCTGCTACATATTTTTGGTAAAAAAACTCCAGTAAGCATATATTGATCGGTAATGCAAAAGTTATGGGATATATTTATGGAATTTTTCATTACTTTTTTTTTGTTTAATACTAGTAAAGGTGGTGATCAGTGACTTACAGCGGGACTGCGATATTGCGGTGGAAAATCGAACACTGACACTTGACAATTTGTGGGAACCAGTGACACTAATAGAGTGATCAGTACTAAAAATATGCACGGTCACTGTACTGACACTGGCTGGGAAGGGGTTAAACATCTAGGGGCAATCAAAGGGTTAACTGTGTGTCTAGCCAGTGTTTGTGTGTACTGTGTGCTGCTTCCTTTATTAAGGGAAGAGATGGATTTTGTTCCCTGCTTTGTAGAAACGCAAAATCCATCTCTTCCCCGTCAGAACGGAGTTCTGCCTTGTTTACATAGACAGATCTCAGTTCTTTGCATTTTACCGAGGACCGGCGGGTGCCGGCGGACATCTGGTTCCCGGCGCCCACACATCGGCTTCTGCTGTGAATAATCCCAGCAGAAGCATGCCCCCTGCAGGCGAAAGTGCAGAATCACCTTTATATACAGCCATGGCCAAAGGTTTTGAGAATGACACAGATTTTGATTTTCACAACCGGTGAAGGACGGTCGGCTTCCCCGCTGATTATCGGGGGCGGGAGCGCGCCGCTCCCAGCTCCTCCCAGGTGAGCGATGTAGATCTACGTAGTTTTGCCTGTACGAGCCACCCTGGTGGGCTACTTTTAAACGTGGGGTTTAAATAAAATATTAGAATTACTTTTAAAATTGTCATATTCATACTCAATGTTATAATTAGTAAGCTTAAAATTGCCCCTCACAATCCCACTAAATAGAGGAACTCTATTTGTTGCTTTATAAATTCTGCACTTTGAATGGATGTAGAGACTGGAGAAGACTGCAAGGGCGGCAAGCAGCTAAACTGGTCCTTCTAAGACAGCTTGCTCTCTAGTTCCCTTGTTACCTCCTTCCATTCTCACCTTGAGGACTTTTCCAGAACCTCTCCCATCCTCTGGAACTTCCTGCCCCAGTGTGTCCAGTCAGCTCCTACCCTGTCTACCTTTAGGCGATCCTTGAAAACTCATTTATTCAGGGAAGCTTACCCCACCCTCTCCACCTAAAGAACTGTACCCGGGCAACCTCCATCAGATCATCCCCTGAAGAGATTACCTTTTTTACCACCTCCCCTTCGCTTTAGATTGTAAGCTCCATGAGCAGGGCCCTCCTATTCCTTCTGTATTAATTGTACTGTCCCCCGTTACATTGTAAAGTGCTGCTCAAACTGTTGGTGCTATATAAATCCTGTATAATAATAATTATAATGAACCATATGAGTGTTTCCTATATCTCTCAGGCACCTATCTCTGTGCTCACTTTCCTGGGTCTGCAGACCCGTTGCAGCCAGGGCCATCTTACCGAATGGGCACGCCCCAGCCAAGCATTATTCCTGTGTGCATCCCGCCAACGAACTTAGCAGGTGGCAAGCTCCTGCCGGCCCTGAGCTGCTGTCAGGCCACTTGGGCCATGGAGGGGGAGCCCACAACTGCAGGAATGCCTGTCTGCCTCCATGGGAACAGGCACACACAGGACAGTTGCGTCTGACTCCCATCCGTGTGCGTAGTCACCGTACTTGGAAGCTGTCATTAGCCTGGCACTGCTGCACCAATAAATATCGCATTATCGACAATTTGCATTTTTATTCTCGTGGGTGATTGTGTAGGCGGGGCCCCAGTGCACTGCATTGCCCAGGGGCTTATAATGCTCTTAAGATGGCACTGGTTGCAGCCATTAGAAGGGGTTCACACCCTCCCTGTTGGATATTAGGGTTATAGCTTGGAAAATGCATCAGTAGGACTTGGTAGACGCCGGTTGATGGAAACACCAAGTCTGGTAAGAGAGGAACAGAACAGGGAATTGTAGAAAGCAGATGGCAATGTTGGCTCCTCCAGGCCATATACAAATCCAGGAGGCTGACCGCCTCTAAATAAAATATCACCTTTGGGTGGAACGAACCTTTAATGATATCAAATAGGTACATACGGCCAATGATTTATCTGCTATAGCCATGATAATTTGTTAAAAAAATAATCTTACCCACAGTATCACAGGGCTCATCTTTGTGGACACAGAAATCAGTCCTAAAAAGAAAAAACAGACAAAGAACATGTCATCTTTATGGCACGGACTGATGGTAAAGGCCTATGTGCCGAGTAAAGTACTGCAGAAGTTGTCCTATTTCTATGGATTATAAACAAACTCTACCCACCGACTTACCAGGCAGAACAGCAAGACGCAGACAATGTACCATAACACCCTAAACCAATTATATCCTCGCTACTGTCCTAAACAGTAAGTACACTGGGCATAGGTGTTCAACACATTCAGCAAATATTATACAGCATTTATATAGCGCAAGGGTCCTCTTTTCACACCCAGGGGACCCAGGTACATGGGGGGCCCCTGCAGTCCTCCCCTCCATCCCCAGCAGGGGAATTGCATGTGAACAGAGCAGGTGATCAGTGAGCAGGTGATCACTACGCGGGTGGGGGAAATAACTGGGATTGTGAAAAAAAAAAAATGACATTACATTTAATTAACCACTTGCCGACTGCCGCACAACTATTTACGGCGGCGGTCAGCCCCTCACAGGCAAAGTGACGTAGGACTACGTCAGTAGCCTGTGAGCCTCTAGGGGGCGAGCACGCGGCGCCAAAGGCGTGCTCCCGCCCCCGCTCGCTCCCCAACATGTCCGCGCGTGTGACCGGCGGACCCGATGTCCGCCGGTCACTCGCGATTGTCCGGTACAGAGGGAGAAAGGCAGGCGGCTAATGTAAACAAAGCCGCCTGTCATTCTCCCTTGTGTAAGTGCAGAGATCATACAGTCCTGCTATGTAGGATCGTATATCTCTGTAGTTACACAAACAGCCACATCCCTTTACAGTTAGAATCACGCCCCTAGGGTCACATTTAACCCCTCCCTCTCCAATAAAGTTAACCCCTTCCCTGCCAGTGTCATTTTTACAGTAACAGTGCATATGTATACCACTGATTACTGCAGTAATGTCACTGGTACCCCCAAAAGTGTAAAAAATGTCAGTCAGGGGTCGGATCTGTCCGCCACAATGTCGCAGTCCCGGAAAAAAAAAAATTGCAGATCGCCGCCATTACTCGTTAAAAAAAAAAAACAATAAAAATGCCAAAAATCTTTCCCTTTGTTAGTAAACGCAATAACTTTTGCGCAAACCAATCAAAATACGCTTATTGCGATTTTTTTTTACCAAACATATGTAGCAGAAAACAAATTGGCCTAAAATGTTAAAAAATTTAGATTTTTAAATTTTTTTGGGGAATTTAATATATAAAATGTGAAAAATATTGTTATTTTTGCAAAATTGTCGCATATTTTTTTGTTTATAGCGCATGATCAAAAAATCGCACAGGTGATCAAATACCACCAAAAGAAAGCTCTGTTTGTGGGAACAAAAGGACGTCAATTTCAATTGGGTACAGTGTCGCACGACCGCGCAATTGTCCATTAAAGTCACGCAGTGCCGAATCGCAAAAAAGGCCCTGGTCAGGAAGGAGGTAAAATCTTCCGGGGCTTAAGTGGTTAAAATTTTAAATAATAAAAAAAATTGCAAAAAAAAAAAAAATCTGATTAAAATGTCTAATCAGAATAAAAAGCCATGCCCAATGTGTAGCATTATTTAACCACACCCACTGTTTTCCACGACATGCTATGCACGCCACAGGTCACCATCTCCCTGGTAGGAGCCCTAGTGCATTACTTTGCCCAGGAGCCCATGATGTTGCTAAATTGGCATTGTATAGCACCAACAGTTTCCACAGTGCTTTACAAATTAAAGACAATTACATACAAAGAGGGTACAGAGGGCCCTGCTCATGAGAGCTTACAATTTTAAAAGTGAAGCCAAATAGAGAAAGTAAAAGTACAGTTTACTGGGAGGAGCTAAGGTTTCCCTGAAGAGATGGGTCTTCATGGATCACCTAACAGTGGACAGATTAGGAAATATCCAGACAGATTGGAGTAGGAAGTTCCAGAGGATGGGTGAAGCTTTGCAGAAGTCCTGGAGGAGAGAATGGGGGGAGGTGACAAGGTAGCTAAAGTGCAGGTGGTCTTGGGTTGAGCAACAAGAATTGTTTGCCTTGAGCTAGATCCCCAACCTCGGCTCAAAATATCGCCCAAAGTTGTGGATAGATTTGTAAGTTTTTAGTATTTTGAATTTTATTCATAGGCCAATCAAAAACCAGTGGAGGGAATGGCAGAGAGGGTTGTCAAACACCAAGTGGTGGTTAAGTCATCCAACAGCATTCATCGTAGACTGAAGGCCCCCTGTAGCCTGTGTAGAAGTAGGCAAAGTCGAGGAGAGAGATAACCAGGAAGTAAATATGTAGCTTGGTGGAACTGTTGGTTAACCTCCCTGGCGGTATGATTCTTTTGGATTTTAGGTGCTGAAAGCATGTAATTCTTGTGAATGAGCAGCCCAAACCAACTGTATACATT